>NC_090444.1:1674709382-1675031988 GCF_031143425.1 Pleurodeles waltl | reverse complement strand
AGTGCCTACCTGTAGATTTTGGCCTCTAGATCAGCCGGCACCTGGGGAAACCTACCAAACCTGTGCATTTCTGAAAACTAGAGACCTAGGGGAATCCAAGGAGGGGTGACTTGTGGGGCTGGCACCAGGTTCTGTTACCCAGAATCCTTTGCAAACCTCAAAAAGTGGCTAAAAAAACAAGTTTTCCTCACATTTCGGTGACAGAAAGTTCTGGAATCTGAGAGGAGCCACAAATTTCCTTCCACCCAGCGTTCCCCCAAGTCTCCTGATAAAAATGATACCTCACTTGTGTGGGTAGGCCTAGCGCCCGCGACAGAAAAGGCCCCAAAGCGCAACGTGGACATATCCAAATTTTTTGAAGAAAACAGAGGTGTTTTTTGCGAAGTGCCTACCTGTAGATTTTGGCCTCTAGCTCAACCGGCACCTAGGGAAACCTACCAAACCTGTGCATTTCTGAAAACTAGAGACCTAGGGGAATCCAAGGAGGGGTGACTTGCGGGGCTCGGACCAGGTTCTGTTACCCAGAATCCTTTGCAAACCTCAAAAAGTGGCTAAAAAAACAAGTTTTCCTCACATTTCGGTGACAGAAACTTCTGGAATCTGAGAGGAGCCACAAATTTCCTTCCACCCAGCGTTCCCCCAAGTCTCCCGATAAAAATGATACCTCACTTGTGTGGGTAGGCCTAGCGCCTGCGACAGGAAACGCCCCAAAGCGCAACGTGGACACATCCAAATTTTTGGAAGAAAACAGAGGTGTTTTTTGCGAAGTGCCTACCTGTAGATTTTGGCCTCTAGCTCAGCCGGCACCTAGGGAAACCTACCAATGAAAACTAGAGACCTAGGGGAATCCAAGGAGGGGTGACTTGCGGGGCTCAGACCAGGTTCTGTTACCCCAGAATCCTTTGCAAACCTCAAAAAGTGGCTAAAAAAACAACTTTTCCTCACATTTCGGTGACAGAAAGTTCTGGAATCTGAGAGGAGCCACCAATTTCCTTCCACCCAGCGTTCCCCCAAGTCTCCCGATAAAAATGATACCTCACTTGTGTGGGTGGGCCTAGCGCCCGCGACAGGAAACGCCCCAAAGCGCAACGTGGACACATCCAAAGTTTTGGAAGAAAACAGAGGTGTTTTTTACGAAGTGCCTACCTGTAGATTTTGGCCTCTAGCTCAGCCGGCACCTATGGAAACCTACCAAACCTGTGCATTTCTGAAAACTAGAGACCTAGGGGAATCCAAGGAGGGGTTGACTTGCGGGGCTCGGACCAGGTTCTGTTACCCAGAATCCTTTGCAAACCTCAAAAAGTGGCTAAAAAAACAAGTTTTCCTCATATTTCGGTGACAGAAAGTTCTGGAATCTGAGAGGAGCCACAAATTTCCTTCCACCCAGCGTTCCCCCAAGTCTCCCGATAAAAATGATACCTCACTTGTGTGGGTAGGCCTAGCGCCCGCGTCAGGAAACGCACCAAAGCGCAACGTGGACACATCCAAATTTTTGGAAGAAAACAAAAGTGTTTTTTTGCGAAGTGCCTACCTGTAGATTTTGGCCTCTAGCTCAGCCGGCACCTGGGGAAACCTACCAAACCTGTGCATTTCTGAAAACTAGAGACCTAGGGGAATCCAAGGAGGGGTGACTTGCGGGGCTCGGACCAGTTTCTGTTACCCAGAATCCTTTGCAAACCTCAAAAAGTGGCCAAAAAACAAGTTTTCCTCACATTTCGGTGACAGAAAGTTCTGGAATCTGAGAGGAGCCACAAATTTCCTTCCACCCAGCGTTCCCCCAAGTCTCCTGATAAAAATGATACCTCACTTGTGTGGGTAAGCCTAGCGCCTGCGACAGGAAACGCCCCAAAGCGCAACGTGGACACATCCAAATTTTTGGAAGAAAACAGAGGTGTTTTTTGCGAAGTGCCTACCTGTAGATTTTGGCCTCTAGCTCAGCCGGCACCTAGGGAAACCTACCAAACCTGTGCATTTCTGAAAACTAGAGACCTAGGGGAATCCAAGGAGGGGTGACTTGCGGGGCTCGGACCAGGTTCTGTTACCCGGAATCCTTTGCAAACCTCAAAAAGTGGCTAAAAAAACAAGTTTTCCTCACATTTCGGTGACAGAAACTTCTGGAATCTGAGAGGAGCCACAAATTTCCTTCCACACAGCGTTCCCCCAAGTCTCCCGATAAAAATGACACCTCACTTGTGTGGGTGGGCCTAGCGCCCGCGACAGGAAACGCCCCAAAGCGCAACGTGGACACATCCAAATTTTTGGAAGAAAACAGAGGTGTTTTTTATGAAGTGCCTACCTGTAGATTTTGGCCTCTAGCTCAGCCGGCACCTAGGGAAACCTACCACACCTGTGCATTTCTGAAAACTAGAGACCTAGGGGAATCCAAGGAGGGGTGACTTGCGGGGCGCGGACCAGGTTCTGTTACCCAGAATCCTTTGCAAACCTCAAAAGTGGCCAAAAAAACAAGTTTTCCTCACATTTCGGTGACAGAAAGTTCTGGAATCTGAGAGGAGCCACAAATTTCCTTCCACCCAGCGTTCCCCAAGTCTCCCGATAAAAATGATACCTCACTTGTGTGGGTAGGCCTAGCGCCCGCGACAGCAAACGCCCCAAAGCGCAACGTGGACACATCCAAATTTTTGGAAGAAAACAGAGGTGTTTTTGCGAAGTCCCTACCTGTAGATTTTGGCCTCTAGCTCAGCCGGCACCTAGGGAGACCTACCAAACCTGTGCATTTCTGAAAACTAGAGACCTAGGGGAATCCAAGGAGGGGTGAATTGCGGGGCTCGGACCAGGTTCTGTTACCCAAAATCCTTTGCAAACCTCAAAAAGTGGCTAAAAAAACAAGTTTTCCTCACATTTCGGTGACAGAAAGTTCTGGAATCTGAGAGGAGCCACAAATTTCCTTCCACCCAGCGTTCCCCCAAGTCTCCCGATAAAAATGGTACCTCACTTGTGTGGGTAGGCCTAGCGCCCGCGACAGGAAACGCCCCAAAGCGCAACGTTGACACATCCAAATTTTTGGAAGAAAACAGAGGTGTTTTTTGCGAAGTGCCTACCTGTAGATTTTGGCCTCTAGCTCAGCCAGCACCTAGGGAAACCTACCAAACCTGTGCATTTCTGAAAACTAGAGACCTAGGGGAATCCAAGGAGGGGTGACTTGCGGGGCTCAGACCAGGTTCTGTTACCCAGAATCCTTTGCAAACCTCAAAAAGTGGCTAAAAAAACAAGTTTTCCTCACATTTCGGTGACAGAAAGTTCTGGAATCTGAGAGGAGCCACAAATTTCCTTCCACCCAGCGTTCCCCCAAGTCTCCTGATAAAAATGATACCTCACTTGTGTGGGTAAGCCTAGCGCCTGCGACAGGAAACGCCCCAAAGCGCAACGTGGACACATCCAAATTTTTGGAAGAAAACAGAGGTGTTTTTTGCGAAGTGCCTACCTGTAGATTTTGGCCTCTAGCTCAGCCGGCACCTTGGGAAACCTACCAAACCTGTGCATTTCTGAAAACTAGAGACCTAGGGGAATCCAAGGAGGGGTGACTTGCGGGGCTCGGACCAGGTTCTGTTACCCAGAATCCTTTGCAAACCTCAAAAAGTGGCTAAAAAAACAAGTTTTCCTCACATTTCGGTGACAGAAAGTTCTGGAATCTGAGAGGAGCCACAAATTTCCTTCCACCCAGCGTTCCCCCAAGTCTCCTGATAAAAATGATACCTCACTTGTGTGGGTAGGCCTAGCGCCCGCGACAGGAAACGCCCCAAAGCGCAACGTGGACACATCCAAATTTTTGGAAGAAAACAGAGTTGTTTTTTGCGAAGTGCCTACCTGTAGATTTTGGCCTCTAGCTCAGCCGGCACCTAGGGAGACCTACCAAACCTGTGCATTTCTGAAAACTAGAGACCTAGGGGAATCCAAGGAGGGGTGACTTGCGGGGCTCGGACCAGGTTCTGTTACCCAGAATCCTTTGCAAACCTCAAAAAGTGGCTAAAAAAACAAGTTTTCCTCACATTTCGGTGACAGAAACTTCTGGAATCTGAGAGGAGCCACAAATTTCCTTCCACCCAGCGTTCCCCCAAGTCTCCCGATAAAAATGATACCTCACTTGTGTGGGTAGGCCTAGCGCCCGCGACAGGAAACGCCCCAAAGCGAAACGTGGACACATCCAAATTTTTGGAAGAAAACAGAGGTGTTTTTTGCGAAGTGCCTACCTGTAGATTTTGGCCTCTAGCTCAGCCGGCACCTAGGGAAACCTACCAAACCTGTGCATTTCTGAAAACTAGAGACCTAGGGGAATCCAAGGAGGGGTGACTTGCGGGGCTCGGACCAGGTTCTGTTACCCAGAATCCTTTGCAAACCTCAAAAAGTGGCCAAAAAAACAAGTTTTCCTCACATTTCGGTGACAGAAAGTTCTGGAATCTGAGAGGAGCCACAAATTTCCTTCCACCCAGCGTTCCCCCAAGTCTCCCGATAAAAATGATACCTTACTTGTGTGGGTGGGCCTAGCGCCCGCGACAGGAAACGCCCCAAAGCGAAACGTTGGACACATCCCTCCTTCCTTCCCAAATTTTTGGAAGAAAACAGAGGTGTTTTTTACGAAGTGCCTACCTGTAGATTTTGGCCTCTAGCTCAGCCGGCACCTATGGAAACCTACCAAACCTCTGCATTTCTGAAAACTAGAGACCTAGGGGAATCCAAGGAGGGGTGACTTGCGGGGCTCAGACCAGGTTCTGTTACCCAGAATCCTTTGCAAACCTCAAAAAGTGGCTAAAAAAACAAGTTTTCCTCATATTTCGGTGACAGAAAGTTCTGGAATCTGAGAGGACCCACAAATTTCCTTCCACCCAGCGTTCCCCCAAGTCTCCCGATAAAAATGATACCTCACTTGTGTGGGTAGGCCTAGCGCCCGCGTCAGGAAACGCCCCAAAGCGCAACGTGGACACATCCAAATTTTTGGAAGAAAACAGAAGTGTTTTTTGCAAAGTGCCTACCTGTAGATTTTGGCCTCTAGCTCAGCCGGCACCTGGGGAAACCTACCAAACCTGTGCATTTCTGAAAACTAGAGACCTAGGGGAATCCAAGGAGGGGTGACTTGTGGGGCTGGCACCAGGTTCTGTTACCCAGAATCCTTTGCAAACCTCAAAAAGTGGCTAAAAAAACAAGTTTTCCTCACATTTCGGTGACAGAAAGTTCTGGAATCTGAGAGGAGCCACAAATTTCCTTCCACCCAGCGTTCCCCCAAGTCTCCTGATAAAAATGATACCTCACTTGTGTGGGTAGGCCTAGCGCCCGCGACAGAAAAGGCCCCAAAGCGCAACGTGGACATATCCACATTTTTGGAAGAAAACAGAGGTGTTTTTTGCGAAGTGCCTACCTGTAGATTTTGGCCTCTAGCTCAGCCGGCACCTTGGGAAACCTACCAAACCTGTGCATTTCTGAAAACTAGAGACCTAGGGGAATCCAAGGAGGGGTGACTTGCGGGGCTCGGACCATGTTCTGTTACCCAGAATCCTTTGCAAACCTCAAAAAGTGGCTAAAAAAACAAGTTTTCCTCACATTTCGGTGACAGAAAGTTCTGGAATCTGAGAGGAGCCACAAATTTCCTTCCACCCAGCGTTCCCCCAAGTCTCCCGATAAAAATGATACCTCACTTGTGTGGGTAGGCCTAGCGCCTGCGACAGGAAACGCCCCAAAGCGCAACGTGGACACATCCAAATTTTTGGAAGAAAACAGAGGTGTTTTTTGCGAAGTGCCTACCTGTAGATTTTGGCCTCTAGCTCAGCCGGCACCTAGGGAGACCTACCAAACCTGTGCATTTCTGAAAACTAGAGACCTAGGGGAATCCAAGGAGGGGTGACTTGCGGGGCTCAGACCAGGTTCTGTTACCCAGAATCCTTTGCAAACCTCAAAAAGTGGCTAAAAAAACAACTTTTCCTCACATTTCGGTGACAGAAAGTTCTGAATCTGAGAGGAGCCACAAATTTCCTTCCATCCAGCGTTCCCCCAAGTCTCCCGATAAAAATGATACCTCACTTGTGTGGGTAGGCCTAGCGCCCGCGACAGGAAACGCCCCAAAGCGCAACGTGGACACATCCAAATTTTTGGAAGAAAACAGAGGTGTTTTTTACGAAGTGCCTACCTGTAGATTTTGGCCTCTAGCTCAGCCGGCACCTATGGAAACCTACCAAACCTGTGCATTTCTGAAAACTAGAGACCTAGGGGAATCCAAGGAGGGGTGACTTGCGGGGCTCGGACCAGGTTCTGTTACCCAGAATCCTTTGCAAACCTCAAAAAGTGGCTAAAAAAACAAGTTTTCCTCATATTTCGGTGACAGAAAGTTCTGGAATCTGAGAGGAGCCACAAATTTCCTTCCACCCAGCGTTCCCCCAAGTCTCCCGATAAAAATGATACCTCACTTGTGTGGGTAGGCCTAGCGCCCGCGTCAGGAAACGCACCAAAGCGCAACGTGGACACATCCAAATTTTTGGAAGAAAACAGAAGTGTTTTTTGCAAAGTGCCTACCTGTAGATTTTGGCCTCTAGCTCAGCCGGCACCTGGGGAAACCTACCAAACCTGTGCATTTCTGAAAACTAGAGACCTAGGGGAATCCAAGGAGGGGTGACTTGCGGGGCTCGGACCAGTTTCTGTTACCCAGAATCCTTTGCAAACCTCAAAAAGTGGCCAAAAAACAAGTTTTCCTCACATTTCGGTGACAGAAAGTTCTGGAATCTGAGAGGAGCCACAAATTTCCTTCCACCCAGCGTTCCCCCAAGTCTCCTGATAAAAATGATACCTCACTTGTGTGGGTAAGCCTAGCGCCTGCGACAGGAAACGCCCCAAAGCGCAACGTGGACACATCCAAATTTTTGGAAGAAAACAGAGGTGTTTTTTGCGAAGTGCCTACCTGTAGATTTTGGCCTCTAGCTCAGCCGGCACCTAGGGAAACCTACCAAACCTGTGCATTTCTGAAAACTAGAGACCTAGGGGAATCCAAGGAGGGGTGACTTGCGGGGCTCGGACCAGGTTCTGTTACCCGGAATCCTTTGCAAACCTCAAAAAGTGGCTAAAAAAACAAGTTTTCCTCACATTTCGGTGACAGAAAGTTCTGAATCTGAGAGGAGCCACAAATTTCCTTCCATCCAGCGTTCCCCCAAGTCTCCCGATAAAAATGATACCTCACTTGTGTGGGTAGGCCTAGCGCCCGCGACAGGAAACGCCCCAAAGCGCAACGTGGACACATCCAAATTTTTGGAAGAAAACAGAGGTGTTTTTTGCGAAGTGCCTACCTGTAGATTTTGGCCTCTAGCTCAGCCGGCACCTAGGGAAACCTACCAAACCTGTGCATTTCTGAAAACTAGAGACCTAGGGGAATCCAAGGAGGGGTGACTTGCGGGGCTCGGACCACGTTCTGTTACCCAGAATCCTTTGCAAACCTCAAAAAGTGGCTAAAAAAACAAGTTTTCCTCACATTTCGGTGACAGAAACTTCTGGAATCTGAGAGGAGCCACAAATTTCCTTCCACCCAGCGTTCCCCCAAGTCTCCCGATAAAAATGATACCTCACTTGTGTGGGTAGGCCTAGCGCCTGCGACAGGAAACGCCCCAAAGCGCAACGTGGACACATCCAAATTTTTGGAAGAAAACAGAGGTGTTTTTTGCGAAGTGCCTACCTGTAGATTTTGGCCTCTAGCTCAGCCGGCACCTAGGGAAACCTACCAAACCTGTGCATTTCTGAAAACTAGAGACCTAGGGGAATCCAAGGAGGGGTGACTTGCGGGGCTCGGACCAGGTTCTGTTACCCAGAATCCTTTGCAAACCTCAAAAAGTGGCCAAAAAAACAAGTTTTCCTCACATTTCGGTGACAGAAAGTTCTGGAATCTGAGAGGAGCCACAAATTTCCTTCCACCCAGCGTTCCCCCAAGTCTCCCGATAAAAATGATACCTCACTTGTGTGGGTGGGCCTAGCGCCCGCGACAGGAAACGCCCCAAAGCGCAACGTGGACACATCCAAATTTTTGGAAGAAAACAGAGGTGTTTTTTACGAAGTGCCTACCTGTAGATTTTGGCCTCTAGCTCAGCCGGCACCTATGGAAACCTACCAAACCTGTGCATTTCTGAAAACTAGAGACCTAGGGGAATCCAAGGAGGGGTGACTTGTGGGGCTGGCACCAGGTTCTGTTACCCAGAATCCTTTGCAAACCTCAAAAAGTGGCTAAAAAAACAAGTTTTCCTCACATTTCGGTGACAGAAAGTTCTGGAATCTGAGAGGAGCCACAAATTTCCTTCCACCCAGCGTTCCCCCAAGTCTCCTGATAAAAATGATACCTCACTTGTGTGGGTAGGCCTAGCGCCCCGCGACAGAAAAGGCCCCAAAGCGCAACGTGGACATATCCAAATTTTTTGAAGAAAACAGAGGTGTTTTTTGCGAAGTGCCTACCTGTAGATTTTGGCCTCTAGCTCAACCGGCACCTAGGGAAACCTACCAAACCTGTGCATTTCTGAAAACTAGAGACCTAGGGGAATCCAAGGAGGGGTGACTTGCGGGGCTCGGACCAGGTTCTGTTACCCAGAATCCTTTGCAAACCTCAAAAAGTGGCTAAAAAAACAAGTTTTCCTCACATTTCGGTGACAGAAACTTCTGGAATCTGAGAGGAGCCACAAATTTCCTTCCACCCAGCGTTCCCCCAAGTCTCCTGATAAAAATGATACCTCACTTGTGTGGGTAAGCCTAGCGCCTGCGACAGGAAACGCCCCAAAGCGCAACGTGGACACATCCAAATTTTTGGAAGAAAACAGAGGTGTTTTTTGCGAAGTGCCTACCTGTAGATTTTGGCCTCTAGCTCAGCCGGCACCTGGGGAAACCTACCAAACCTGTGCATTTCTGAAAACTAGAGACCTAGGGGAATCCAAGGAGGGGTGACTTGCGGGGCTCGGACCAGTTTCTGTTACCCAGAATCCTTTGCAAACCTCAAAAAGTGGCCAAAAAACAAGTTTTCCTCACATTTCGGTGACAGAAAGTTCTGGAATCTGAGAGGAGCCACAAATTTCCTTCCACCCAGCGTTCCCCCAAGTCTCCTGATAAAAATGATACCTCACTTGTGTGGGTAAGCCTAGCGCCTGCGACAGGAAACGCCCCAAAGCGCAACGTGGACACATCCAAATTTTTGGAAGAAAACAGAGGTGTTTTTTGCGAAGTGCCTACCTGTAGATTTTGGCCTCTAGCTCAGCCGGCACCTAGGGAAACCTACCAAACCTGTGCATTTCTGAAAACTAGAGACCTAGGGGAATCCAAGGAGGGGTGACTTGCGGGGCTCGGACCAGGTTCTGTTACCCGGAATCCTTTGCAAACCTCAAAAAGTGGCTAAAAAAACAAGTTTTCCTCACATTTCGGTGACAGAAACTTCTGGAATCTGAGAGGAGCCACAAATTTCCTTCCACACAGCGTTCCCCCCAAGTCTCCCGATAAAAATGACACCTCACTTGTGTGGGTGGGCCTAGCGCCCGCGACAGGAAACGCCCCAAAGCGCAACGTGGACACATCCAAATTTTTGGAAGAAAACAGAGGTGTTTTTTATGAAGTGCCTACCTGTAGATTTTGGCCTCTAGCTCAGCCGGCACCTAGGGAAACCTACCACACCTGTGCATTTCTGAAAACTAGAGACCTAGGGGAATCCAAGGAGGGGTGACTTGCGGGGCGCGGACCAGGTTCTGTTACCCAGAATCCTTTGCAAACCTCAAAAAGTGGCCAAAAAAACAAGTTTTCCTCACATTTCGGTGACAGAAAGTTCTGGAATCTGAGAGGAGCCACAAATTTCCTTCCACCCAGCGTTCCCCCAAGTCTCCCGATAAAAATGATACCTCACTTGTGTGGGTAGGCCTAGCGCCCGCGACAGCAAACGCCCCAAAGCGCAACGTGGACACATCCAAATTTTTGGAAGAAAACAGAGGTGTTTTTTGCGAAGTCCCTACCTGTAGATTTTGGCCTCTAGCTCAGCCGGCACCTAGGGAGACCTACCAAACCTGTGCATTTCTGAAAACTAGAGACCTAGGGGAATCCAAGGAGGGGTGAATTGCGGGGCTCGGACCAGGTTCTGTTACCCAAAATCCTTTGCAAACCTCAAAAAGTGGCTAAAAAACAAGTTTTCCTCACATTTCGGTGACAGAAAGTTCTGGAATCTGAGAGGAGCCACAAATTTCCTTCCACCCAGCGTTCCCCCAAGTCTCCCGATAAAAATGGTACCTCACTTGTGTGGGTAGGCCTAGCGCCCGCGACAGGAAACGCCCCAAAGCGCAACGTTGACACATCCAAATTTTTGGAAGAAAACAGAGGTGTTTTTTGCGAAGTGCCTACCTGTAGATTTTGGCCTCTAGCTCAGCCAGCACCTAGGGAAACCTACCAAACCTGTGCATTTCTGAAAACTAGAGACCTAGGGGAATCCAAGGAGGGGTGACTTGCGGGGCTCAGACCAGGTTCTGTTACCCAGAATCCTTTGCAAACCTCAAAAAGTGGCTAAAAAAACAAGTTTTCCTCACATTTCGGTGACAGAAAGTTCTGGAATCTGAGAGGAGCCACAAATTTCCTTCCACCCAGCGTTCCCCCAAGTCTCCTGATAAAAATGATACCTCACTTGTGTGGGTAAGCCTAGCGCCTGCGACAGGAAACGCCCCAAAGCGCAACGTGGACACATCCAAATTTTTGGAAGAAAACAGAGGTGTTTTTTGCGAAGTGCCTACCTGTAGATTTTGGCCTCTAGCTCAGCCGGCACCTTGGGAAACCTACCAAACCTGTGCATTTCTGAAAACTAGAGACCTAGGGGAATCCAAGGAGGGGTGACTTGCGGGGCTCGGACCAGGTTCTGTTACCCAGAATCCTTTGCAAACCTCAAAAAGTGGCTAAAAAAACAAGTTTTCCTCACATTTCGGTGACAGAAAGTTCTGGAATCTGAGAGGAGCCACAAATTTCCTTCCACCCAGCGTTCCCCCAAGTCTCCTGATAAAAATGATACCTCACTTGTGTGGGTAGGCCTAGCGCCCGCGACAGGAAACGCCCCAAAGCGCAACGTGGACACATCCAAATTTTTGGAAGAAAACAGAGTTGTTTTTTGCGAAGTGCCTACCTGTAGATTTTGGCCTCTAGCTCAGCCGGCACCTAGGGAGACCTACCAAACCTGTGCATTTCTGAAAACTAGAGACCTAGGGGAATCCAAGGAGGGGTGACTTGCGGGGCTCGGACCAGGTTCTGTTACCCAGAATCCTTTGCAAACCTCAAAAAGTGGCTAAAAAAACAAGTTTTCCTCACATTTCGGTGACAGAAACTTCTGGAATCTGAGAGGAGCCACAAATTTCCTTCCACCCAGCGTTCCCCCAAGTCTCCCGATAAAAATGATACCTCACTTGTGTGGGTAGGCCTAGCGCCCGCGACAGGAAACGCCCCCAAAGCGAAACGTGGACACATCCAAATTTTTGGAAGAAAACAGAGGTGTTTTTTGCGAAGTGCCTACCTGTAGATTTTGGCCTCTAGCTCAGCCGGCACCTAGGGAAACCTACCAAACCTGTGCATTTCTGAAAACTAGAGACCTAGGGGAATCCAAGGAGGGGTGACTTGCGGGGCTCGGACCAGGTTCTGTTACCCAGAATCCTTTGCAAACCTCAAAAAGTGGCCAAAAAAACAAGTTTTCCTCACATTTCGGTGACAGAAAGTTCTGGAATCTGAGAGGAGCCACAAATTTCCTTCCACCCAGCGTTCCCCCAAGTCTCCCGATAAAAATGATACCTTACTTGTGTGGGTGGGCCTAGCGCCCGCGACAGGAAACGCCCCAAAGCGAAACGTGGACACATCCAAATTTTTGGAAGAAAACAGAGGTGTTTTTTACGAAGTGCCTACCTGTAGATTTTGGCCTCTAGCTCAGCCGGGCACCTATGGAAACCTACCAAACCTCTGCATTTCTGAAAACTAGAGACCTAGGGGAATCCAAGGAGGGGTGACTTGCGGGGCTCAGACCAGGTTCTGTTACCCAGAATCCTTTGCAAACCTCAAAAAGTGGCTAAAAAAACAAGTTTTCCTCATATTTCGGTGACAGAAAGTTCTGGAATCTGAGAGGACCCACAAATTTCCTTCCACCCAGCGTTCCCCCAAGTCTCCCGATAAAAATGATACCTCACTTGTGTGGGTAGGCCTAGCGCCCGCGTCAGGAAACGCCCCAAAGCGCAACGTGGACACATCCAAATTTTTGGAAGAAAACAGAAGTGTTTTTTGCAAAGTGCCTACCTGTAGATTTTGGCCTCTAGCTCAGCCGGCACCTGGGGAAACCTACCAAACCTGTGCATTTCTGAAAACTAGAGACCTAGGGGAATCCAAGGAGGGGTGACTTGTGGGGCTGGCACCAGGTTCTGTTACCCAGAATCCTTTGCAAACCTCAAAAAGTGGCTAAAAAAACAAGTTTTCCTCACATTTCGGTGACAGAAAGTTCTGGAATCTGAGAGGAGCCACAAATTTCCTTCCACCCAGCGTTCCCCCAAGTCTCCTGATAAAAATGATACCTCACTTGTGTGGGTAGGCCTAGCGCCCGCGACAGAAAAGGCCCCAAAGCGCAACGTGGACATATCCACATTTTTGGAAGAAAACAGAGGTGTTTTTTGCGAAGTGCCTACCTGTAGATTTTGGCCTCTAGCTCAGCCGGCACCTTGGGAAACCTACCAAACCTGTGCATTTCTGAAAACTAGAGACCTAGGGGAATCCAAGGAGGGGTGACTTGCGGGGCTCGGACCATGTTCTGTTACCCAGAATCCTTTGCAAACCTCAAAAAGTGGCTAAAAAAACAAGTTTTCCTCACATTTCGGTGACAGAAAGTTCTGGAATCTGAGAGGAGCCACAAATTTCCTTCCACCCAGCGTTCCCCCAAGTCTCCCGATAAAAATGATACCTCACTTGTGTGGGTAGGCCTAGCGCCTGCGACAGGAAACGCCCCAAAGCGCAACGTGGACACATCCAAATTTTTGGAAGAAAACAGAGGTGTTTTTTGCGAAGTGCCTACCTGTAGATTTTGGCCTCTAGCTCAGCCGGCACCTAGGGAGACCTACCAAACCTGTGCATTTCTGAAAACTAGAGACCTAGGGGAATCCAAGGAGGGGTGACTTGCGGGGCTCAGACCAGGTTCTGTTACCCAGAATCCTTTGCAAACCTCAAAAAGTGGCTAAAAAAACAACTTTTCCTCACATTTCGGTGACAGAAAGTTCTGAATCTGAGAGGAGCCACAAATTTCCTTCCATCCAGCGTTCCCCCAAGTCTCCCGATAAAAATGATACCTCACTTGTGTGGGTAGGCCTAGCGCCCGCGACAGGAAACGCCCCAAAGCGCAACGTGGACACATCCAAATTTTTGGAAGAAAACAGAGGTGTTTTTTACGAAGTGCCTACCTGTAGATTTTGGCCTCTAGCTCAGCCGGCACCTATGGAAACCTACCAAACCTGTGCATTTCTGAAAACTAGAGACCTAGGGGAATCCAAGGAGGGGTGACTTGCGGGGCTCGGACCAGGTTCTGTTACCCAGAATCCTTTGCAAACCTCAAAAAGTGGCTAAAAAAACAAGTTTTCCTCATATTTCGGTGACAGAAAGTTCTGGAATCTGAGAGGAGCCACAAATTTCCTTCCACCCAGCGTTCCCCCAAGTCTCCCGATAAAAATGATACCTCACTTGTGTGGGTAGGCCTAGCGCCCGCGTCAGGAAACGCACCAAAGCGCAACGTGGACACATCCAAATTTTTGGAAGAAAACAGAAGTGTTTTTTGCAAAGTGCCTACCTGTAGATTTTGGCCTCTAGCTCAGCCGGCACCTGGGGAAACCTACCAAACCTGTGCATTTCTGAAAACTAGAGACCTAGGGGAATCCAAGGAGGGGTGACTTGCGGGGCTCGGACCAGTTTCTGTTACCCAGAATCCTTTGCAAACCTCAAAAAGTGGCCAAAAAACAAGTTTTCCTCACATTTCGGTGACAGAAAGTTCTGGAATCTGAGAGGAGCCACAAATTTCCTTCCACCCAGCGTTCCCCCAAGTCTCCTGATAAAAATGATACCTCACTTGTGTGGGTAAGCCTAGCGCCTGCGACAGGAAACGCCCCAAAGCGCAACGTGGACACATCCAAATTTTTGGAAGAAAACAGAGGTGTTTTTTGCGAAGTGCCTACCTGTAGATTTTGGCCTCTAGCTCAGCCGGCACCTAGGGAAACCTACCAAACCTGTGCATTTCTGAAAACTAGAGACCTAGGGGAATCCAAGGAGGGGTGACTTGCGGGGCTCGGACCAGGTTCTGTTACCCAGAATCCTTTGCAAACCTCAAAAAGTGGCTAAAAAAACAAGTTTTCCTCACATTTCGGTGACAGAAAGTTCTGAATCTGAGAGGAGCCACAAATTTCCTTCCATCCAGCGTTCCCCCAAGTCTCCCGATAAAAATGATACCTCACTTGTGTGGGTAGGCCTAGCGCCCGCGACAGGAAACGCCCCAAAGCGCAACGTGGACACATCCAAATTTTTGGAAGAAAACAGAGGTGTTTTTTGCGAAGTGCCTACCTGTAGATTTTGGCCTCTAGCTCAGCCGGCACCTAGGGAAACCTACCAAACCTGTGCATTTCTGAAAACTAGAGACCTAGGGGAATCCAAGGAGGGGTGACTTGCGGGGCTCGGACCACGTTCTGTTACCCAGAATCCTTTGCAAACCTCAAAAAGTGGCTAAAAAAACAAGTTTTCCTCACATTTCGGTGACAGAAACTTCTGGAATCTGAGAGGAGCCACAAATTTCCTTCCACCCAGCGTTCCCCCAAGTCTCCCGATAAAAATGATACCTCACTTGTGTGGGTAGGCCTAGCGCCTGCGACAGGAAACGCCCCAAAGCGCAACGTGGACACATCCAAATTTTTGGAAGAAAACAGAGGTGTTTTTTGCGAAGTGCCTACCTGTAGATTTTGGCCTCTAGCTCAGCCGGCACCTAGGGAAACCTACCAAACCTGTGCATTTCTGAAAACTAGAGACCTAGGGGAATCCAAGGAGGGGTGACTTGCGGGGCTCGGACCAGGTTCTGTTACCCAGAATCCTTTGCAAACCTCAAAAAGTGGCCAAAAAAACAAGTTTTCCTCACATTTCGGTGACAGAAAGTTCTGGAATCTGAGAGGAGCCACAAATTTCCTTCCACCCAGCGTTCCCCCAAGTCTCCCGATAAAAATGATACCTCACTTGTGTGGGTAGGCCTAGCGCCCGCGACAGGAAACGCCCCAAAGCGCAACGTGGACACATCCAAATTTTGGGAAGAAAACAGAGGTGTTTTTTGCGAAGTGCCTACCTGTAGATTTGGCTCTCTAGCTCAGCCGGCACCTAGGGAGACCTACCAAACCTGTGCATTTCTGAAAACTAGAGACCTAGGGGAATCCAAGGAGGGGTGACTTGCGGGGCTCGGACCAGGTTCTGTTACCCAGAATCCTTTGCAAACCTCAAAAAGTGGCTAAAAAAACAAGTTTTCCTCACATTTCGGTGACAGAAAGTTCTGGAATCTGAGAGGAGCCACAAATTTCCTTCCACCCAGCGTTCCCCCAAGTCTCCCGATAAAAATGGTACCTCACTTGTGTGGGTAGGCCTAGCGCCCGCGACAGGAAACGCCCCAAAGCGCAACGTTGACACATCCAAATTTTTGGAAGAAAACAGAGGTGTTTTTTGCGAAGTGCCTACCTGTAGATTTTGGCCTCTAGCTCAGCCGGCACCTAGGGAAACCTACCAAACCTGTGCATTTCTGAAAACTAGAGACCTAGGGGAATCCAAGGAGGGGTGACTTGCGGGGCTCAGACCAGGTTCTGTTACCCAGAATCCTTTGCAAACCTCAAAAAGTGGCTAAAAAAACAAGTTTTCCTCACATTTCGGTGACAGAAAGTTCTGAATCTGAGAGGAGCCACAAATTTCCTTCCATCCAGCGTTCCCCCAAGTCTCCCGATAAAAATGATACCTCACTTGTGTGGGTAGGCCTAGCGCCCGCGACAGGAAACGCCCCAAAGCGCAACGTGGACACATCCAAATTTTTGGAAGAAAACAGAGGTGTTTTTTGCGAAGTGCCTACCTGTAGATTTTGGCCTCTAGCTCACCCGGCACCTAGGGAAACCTACCAAACCTGTGCATTTCTGAAAACTAGAGACCTAGGGGAATCCAAGGAGGGGTGACTTGCGGGGCTCGGACCAGGTTCTGTTACCCAGAATACTTTGCAAACCTCAAAAAGTGGCTAAAAAACAAGTTTTCCTCACATTTCGGTGACAGAAACTTCTGGAATCTGAGAGGAGCCACAAATTTCCTTCCACCCAGCGTTCCCCCAAGTCTCCTGATAAAAATGATACCTCACTTGTGTGGGTAAGCCTAGCGCCTGCGACAGGAAACGCCCCAAAGCGCAACGTGGACACATCCAAATTTTTGGAAGAAAACAGAGGTGTTTTTTGCGAAGTGCCTACCTGTAGATTTTGGCCTCTAGCTCAGCCGGCACCTAGGGAAACCTACCAAACCTGTGCATTTCTGAAAACTAGAGACCTAGGGGAATCCAAGGAGGGGGTGACTTGCGGGGCTCGGACCAGGTTCTGTTACCCAGAATCCTTTGCAAACCTCAAAAAGTGGCCAAAAAAACAAGTTTTCCTCACATTTCGGTGACAGAAAGTTCTGGAATCTGAGAGGAGCCACCAATTTCCTTCCACCCAGCGTTCCCCCAAGTCTCCCGATAAAAATTATACCTCACTTGTGTGGGTGGGCCTAGCGCCCGCGACAGGAAACGCCCCAAAGCGCAACGTGGACACATCCAAATTTTTGGAAGAAAACAGAGGTGTTTTTTACGAAGTGCCTACCTGTAGATTTTGGCCTCTAGCTCAGCCGGCACCTATGGAAACCTACCAAACCTGTGCATTTCTGAAAACTAGAGACCTAGGGGAATCCAAGGAGGGGTGACTTGCGGGGCTCGGACCAGGTTCTGTTACCCAGAATCCTTTGCAAACCTCAAAAAGTGGCTAAAAAAACAAGTTTTCCTCATATTTCGGTGACAGAAAGTTCTGGAATCTGAGAGGAGCCACAAATTTCCTTCCACCCAGCGTTCCCCCAAGTCTCCCGATAAAAATGATACCTCACTTGTGTGGGTAGGCCTAGCGCCCGCGTCAGGAAACGCACCAAAGCGCAACGTGGACACATCCAAATTTTTGGAAGAAAACAGAAGTGTTTTTTGCAAAGTGCCTACCTGTAGATTTTGGCCTCTAGCTCAGCCGGCACCTGGGGAAACCTACCAAACCTGTGCATTTCTGAAAACTAGAGACCTAGGGGAATCCAAGGAGGGGTGACTTGCGGGGCTCGGACCAGTTTCTGTTACCCAGAATCCTTTGCAAACCTCAAAAAGTGGCCAAAAAACAAGTTTTCCTCACATTTCGGTGACAGAAAGTTCTGGAATCTGAGAGGAGCCACAAATTTCCTTCCACCCAGCGTTCCCCCAAGTCTCCTGATAAAAATGATACCTCACTTGTGTGGGTAAGCCTAGCGCCTGCGACAGGAAACGCCCCAAAGCGCAACGTGGACACATCCAAATTTTTGGAAGAAAACAGAGGTGTTTTTTGCGAAGTGCCTACCTGTAGATTTTGGCCTCTAGCTCAGCCGGCACCTAGGGAAACCTACCAAACCTGTGCATTTCTGAAAACTAGAGACCTAGGGGAATCCAAGGAGGGGTGACTTGCGGGGCTCGGACCAGGTTCTGTTACCCGGAATCCTTTGCAAACCTCAAAAAGTGGCTAAAAAAACAAGTTTTCCTCACATTTCGGTGACAGAAAGTTCTGAATCTGAGAGGAGCCACAAATTTCCTTCCATCCAGCGTTCCCCCAAGTCTCCCGATAAAAATGATACCTCACTTGTGTGGGTAGGCCTAGCGCCCGCGACAGGAAACGCCCCAAAGCGCAACGTGGACACATCCAAATTTTTGGAAGAAAACAGAGGTGTTTTTTGCGAAGTGCCTACCTGTAGATTTTGGCCTCTAGCTCAGCCGGCACCTAGGGAAACCTACCAAACCTGTGCATTTCTGAAAACTAGAGACCTAGGGGAATCCAAGGAGGGGTGACTTGCGGGGCTCGGACCAGGTTCTGTTACCCAGAATCCTTTGCAAACCTCAAAAAGTGGCTAAAAAAACAAGTTTTCCTCACATTTCGGTGACAGAAACTTCTGGAATCTGAGAGGAGCCACAAATTTCCTTCCACCCAGCGTTCCCCCAAGTCTCCCGATAAAAATGATACCTCACTTGTGTGGGTAGGCCTAGCGCCTGCGACAGGAAACGCCCCAAAGCGCAACGTGGACACATCCAAATTTTTGGAAGAAAACAGAGGTGTTTTTTGCGAAGTGCCTACCTGTAGATTTTGGCCTCTAGCTCAGCCGGCACCTAGGGAAACCTACCAAACCTGTGCATTTCTGAAAACTAGAGACCTAGGGGAATCCAAGGAGGGGTGACTTGCGGGGCTCGGACCAGGTTCTGTTACCCAGAATCCTTTGCAAACCTCAAAAAGTGGCCAAAAAAACAAGTTTTCCTCACATTTCGGTGACAGAAAGTTCTGGAATCTGAGAGGAGCCACAAATTTCCTTCCACTCAGCGTTCCCCCAAGTCTCCCGATAAAAATGATACCTCA
Organism: Pleurodeles waltl; assembly: GCF_031143425.1. Taxonomy (NCBI): domain Eukaryota; kingdom Metazoa; phylum Chordata; class Amphibia; order Caudata; family Salamandridae; genus Pleurodeles; species Pleurodeles waltl. The sequence continues at coordinate 1,675,013,326 of NC_090444.1, read as the reverse complement.
CTTGTGTGGGTAGGCCTAGCGCCCGCGACAGGAAACGCCCCAAAGCGCAACGTGGACACATCCAAATTTTTGGAAGAAAACAGAGGTGTTTTTTGCGAAGTGCCTACCTGTAGATTTTGGCCTCTAGCTCAGCCGGCACCTAGGGAGACCTACCAAACCTGTGCATTTCTGAAAACTAGAGACCTAGGGGAATCCAAGGAGGGGTGACTTGCGGGGCTCGGACCAGGTTCTGTTACCCAGAATCCTTTGCAAACCTCAAAAAGTGGCTAAAAAAACAAGTTTTCCTCACATTTCGGTGACAGAAAGTTCTGGAATCTGAGAGGAGCCACAAATTTCCTTCCACCCAGCGTTCCCCCAAGTCTCCCGATAAAAATGGTACCTCACTTGTGTGGGTAGGCCTAGCGCCCGCGACAGGAAACGCCCCAAAGCGCAACGTTGACACATCCAAATTTTTGGAAGAAAACAGAGGTGTTTTTTGCGAAGTGCCTACCTGTAGATTTTGGCCTCTAGCTCAGCCGGCACCTAGGGAAACCTACCAAACCTGTGCATTTCTGAAAACTAGAGACCTAGGGGAATCCAAGGAGGGGTGACTTGCGGGGCTCAGACCAGGTTCTGTTACCCAGAATCCTTTGCAAACCTCAAAAAGTGGCTAAAAAAACAAGTTTTCCTCACATTTCGGTGACAGAAAGTTCTGAATCTGAGAGGAGCCACAAATTTCCTTCCATCCAGCGTTCCCCCAAGTCTCCCGATAAAAATGATACCTCACTTGTGTGGGTAGGCCTAGCGCCCGCGACAGGAAACGCCCCAAAGCGCAACGTGGACACATCCAAATTTTTGGAAGAAAACAGAGGTGTTTTTTGCGAAGTGCCTACCTGTAGATTTTGGCCTCTAGCTCAGCCGGCACCTAGGGAAACCTACCAAACCTGTGCATTTCTGAAAACTAGAGACCTAGGGGAATCCAAGGAGGGGTGACTTGCGGGGCTCGGACCAGGTTCTGTTACCCAGAATCCTTTGCAAACCTCAAAAAGTGGCTAAAAAAACAAGTTTTCCTCACATTTCGGTGACAGAAACTTCTGGAATCTGAGAGGAGCCACAAATTTCCTTCCACCCAGCGTTCCCCCAAGTCTCCCGATAAAAATGATACCTCACTTGTGTGGGTAGGCCTAGCGCCTGCGACAGGAAACGCCCCAAAGCGCAACGTGGACACATCCAAATTTTTGGAAGAAAACAGAGGTGTTTTTTGCGAAGTGCCTACCTGTAGATTTTGGCCTCTAGCTCAGCCGGCACCTAGGGAAACCTACCAAACCTGTGCATTTCTGAAAACTAGAGACCTAGGGGAATCCAAGGAGGGGTGACTTGCGGGGCTCGGACCAGGTTCTGTTACCCAGAATCCTTTGCAAACCTCAAAAAGTGGCTAAAAAAACAAGTTTTCCTCATATTTCGGTGACAGAAACTTCTGGAATCTGAGAGGAGCCACAAATTTCCTTCCACCCAGCGTTCCCCCAAGTCTCCCGATAAAAATTATACCTCACTTGTGTGGGTAGGCCTAGCGCCCGCGACAGGAAACGCCCCAAAGTGCAACGTGGACATATCCAAATTTTTGGAAGAAAACAGAGGTGTTTTTTGCGAAGTGCCTACATGTAGATTTTGGCCTCTAGCTCAGCCGGCACCTAGGGAAACCTACCAAACCTGTGCATTTCTGAAAACTAGAGAACTAGGGGAATCCAAGGAGGGGTGACTTGCGGGGCTCGGACCAGGTTCTGTTACCCAGAATCCTTTGCAAACCTCAAAAAGTGGCTAAAAAAACAAGTTTTCCTCACATTTCGGTGACAGAAAGTTCTGGAATCTGAGAGGAGCCACAAATTTCCTTCCACCCAGCGTTCCCCCAAGTCTCCCGATAAAAATGGTACCTCACTTGTGTGGGTAGGCCTAGCGCCCGCGACAGGAAACGCCCCAAAGCGCAACGTTGACACATCTAAATTTTTGGAAGAAAACAGAGGTGTTTTTTGCGAAGTGCCTACCTGTAGATTTTGGCCTCTAGCTCAGCCGGCACCTAGGGAAACCTGCCAAACCTGTGCATTTCTGAAAACTAGAGACCTAGGGGAATCAAAGGAGGGGTGACTTGCGGGGCTCAGACCAGGTTCTGTTACCCAGAATCCTTTGCAATGCTCAAAAAGTGGCTAAAAAAACAAGTTTTCCTCACATTTCGGTGACAGAAAGTTCTGGAATCTGAGAGGAGCCACAAATTTCCTTCCACCCAGCGTTCCCCCAAGTCTCCCGATAAAAATGATACCTCACTTGTGTGGGTGGGCCTAGCGCCCTCGACAGGAAACGCCCCAAAGCGCAATGTGGACACATCCAAATTTTTGGAAGAAAACAGAGGTGTTTTTTACGAAGTGCCTACCTGTAGATTTTGGCCTCTAGCTCAGCCGGCACCTAGGGAAACCTACCAAACCTGTGCATTTCTGAAAACTAGAGACCTAGGGGAATCCAAGGAGGGGTGACTTGCGGGCCTCGGACCAGGTTCTGTTACCCAGAATCCTTTGCAAACCTCAAAAAGTGGCAAAAAAAACAATTTTCCTCATATTTCGGTGACAGAAACTTCTGGAATCTGAGAGGAGCCACAAATTTCCTTCCACCCAGCGTTCCCCCAAGTCTCCCGATAAAAATGATACCTCCCTTGTGTGGGTAGGCCTAGCGCCCGCGACAGGAAACGCCCCAAAGTGCAACGTGGACATATCCAAATTTTTGGAAGAAAACAGAGGTGTTTTTTGCGAAGTGCCTACCTGTAGATTTTGCCCTCTAGCTCAGCCGGCACCTAGGGAAACCTACCAAACCTGTGCATTTCTGAAAACTAGAGACCTAGGGGAATCCAAGGAGGGGTGACTTGCGGGGCTCGGACCAGGTTCTGTTACCCAGAATCCTTTGCAAACCTCAAAAAGTGGCTAAAAAAACAAGTTTTCCTCACATTTCGGTGACAGAAAGTTCTGGAATCTGAGAGGAGCCACAAATTTCCTTCCACCCAGCGTTCCCCCAAGTCTCCCGATAAAAATGATACCTCACTTGTGTGGGTAGGCCTAGCGCCCGCGACAGGAAACGCCCCAAAGCGCAACGTGGACACATCCAAATTTTTGGAAGAAAACAGAGGTGTTTTTTGCGAAGTGCCTACCTGTAGATTTTGGCCTCTAGCTCAGCCGGCACCTAGGGAAACCTACCAAACCTGTGCATTTCTGAAAACTAGAGACCTAGGGGAATCCAAGGAGGGGTGACTTGCGGGGCTCGGACCAGGTTCTGTTACCCAGAATCCTTTGCAAACCTCAAAAAGTGGCTAAAAAAACAAGTTTTCCTCACATTTCGGTGACAGAAAGTTCTGGAATCTGAGAGGAGCCACAAATTTCCTTCCACCCAGCGTTCCCCCAAGTCTCCTGATAAAAATGATACCTCACTTGTGTGGGTAGGCCTAGCGCCCGCGACAGGAAACGCCCCAAAGCGCAACGTGGACACATCCAAATTTTTGGAAGAAAACAGAGGTGTTTTTTGCGAAGTGCCTACCTGTAGATTTTGGCCTCTAGCTCAGCCGGCACCTTGGGAAACCTACCAAACCTGTGCATTTCTGAAAACTAGAGACCTAGGGGAATCCAAGGAGGGGTGACTTACGGGGCTCGGACCAGGTTCTGTCACCCAGAATCCTTTGCAAACCTCAAAAAGTGGCTAAAAAAACAAGTTTTCCTCACATTTCGGTGACAGAAACTTCTGGAATATGAGAGGAGCCACAAATTTCCTTCCACCCAGCGTTCCCCCAAGTCTCCCGATAAAAATGATACCTCACTTGTGTGGGTAGGCCTAGCGCCCGCGACAGGAAACGCCCCAAAGTGCAACGTGGACATATCCAAATTTTTGGAAGAAAACAGAGGTGTTTTTTGCGAAGTGCCTACCTGTAGATTTTGGCCTCTAGCTCAGCCGGCACCTTGGGAAACCTACCAAACCTGTGCATTTCTGAAAACTAGAGACCTAGGGGAATCCAAGGAGGGGTGACTTGCGGGGCTCGGACCAGGTTCTGTTACCCAGAATCCTTTGCAAACCTCAAAAAGTGGCTAACAAAACAAGTTTTCCTCACATTTCGGTGACAGAAAGTTCTGGAATCTGAGAGGAGCCACAAATTTCCTTCCACCCAGCGTTCCCCCAAGTCTCCTGATAAAAATGATACCTCACTTGTGTGGGTAGGCCTAGCGCCCGCGACAGGAAACGCCCCAAAGCGCAACGTGGACACATCCACATTTTTGGAAGAAAACAGAGGTGTTTTTTGCGAAGTGCCTACCTGTAGATATTGGCCTCTAGCTCAGCCGGCACCTAGGGAGACCTACCAAACCTGTGCATTTCTGAAAACTAGAGACCTAGGGGAATCCAAGGAGGGGTGACTTGCGGGGCTCGGACCAGGTTCTGTTACCCAGAATCCTTTGCAAACCTCAAAAAGTGGCTAAAAAAACAAGTTTTCATCACATTTCGGTGACAGAAAGTTCTGGAATCTGGGAGGAGCCACAAATTTCCTTCCACCCAGCGTTCCCCCAAGTCTCCCGATAAAAATGATACCTCACTTGTGTGGGTAGGCCTAGCGCCCGCGACAGGAAACGCCCCAAAGCGCAACGTGGACACATCCAAATTTTTGGAAGAAAACAGAGGTGTTTTTTGCGAAGTGCCTACCTGTAGATTTTGGCCTCTAGCTCAGCCAGCACCTAGGGAAACCTACCAAACCTGTGCATTTCTGAAAACTAGAGACCTAGGGGAATCCAAGGAGGGGTGACTTGCGGGGCTCGGACCAGTTTCTGTTACCCAGAATCCTTTGCAAACCTCAAAAAGTGGCCAAAAAAACAAGTTTTCCTCACATTTCGGTGACAGAAAGTTCTGGAATCTGAGAGGAGCCACAAATTTCCTTCCACCCAGCGTTCCCCCAAGTCTCCCGATAAAAATGATACCTCACTTGTGTGGGTGGGCCTAGCGCCCTCGACAGGAAACGCCCCAAAGCGCAATGTGGACACATCCAAATTTTTGGAAGAAAACAGAGGTGTTTTTTGCGAAGTGCCTACCTGTAGATTTTGGCCTCTAGCTCAGCCGGCACCTAGGGAAACCTACCAAACCTGTGCATTTCTGAAAACTAGAGACCTAGGGGAATCCAAGGAGGGGTGACTTGCGGGGCTCGGACCAGGTTCTGTTACCCAGAATCCTTTGCAAACCTCAAAAAGTGGCTAAAAAAACAAGTTTTCCTCACATTTCGGTGACAGAAAGTTCTGGAATCTGAGAGGAGCCACAAATTTCCTTCCACCCAGCGTTCCCCCAAGTCTCCTGATAAAAATGATACCTCACTTGTGTGGGTAGGCCTAGCGCCCGCGACAGGAAACGCCCCAAAGCGCAACGTGGACACATCCAAATTTTTGGAAGAAAACAGAGGTGTTTTTTGCGAAGTGCCTACCTGTAGATTTTGGCCTCTAGCTCAGCCGGCACCTTGGGAAACCTACCAAACCTGTGCATTTCTGAAAACTAGAGACCTAGGGGAATCCAAGGAGGGTGACTTACGGGGCTCGGACCAGGTTCTGTCACCCAGAATCCTTTGCAAACCTCAAAAAGTGGCTAAAAAAACAAGTTTTCCTCACATTTCGGTGACAGAAACTTCTGGAATATGAGAGGAGCCACAAATTTCCTTCCACCCAGCGTTCCCCCAAGTCTCCCGATAAAAATGATACCTCACTTGTGTGGGTAGGCCTAGCGCCCGCGACAGGAAACGCCCCAAAGTGCAACGTGGACATATCCAAATTTTTGGAAGAAAACAGAGGTGTTTTTTGCGAAGTGCCTACCTGTAGATTTTGGCCTCTAGCTCAGCCGGCACCTTGGGAAACCTACCAAACCTGTGCATTTCTGAAAACTAGAGACCTAGGGGAATCCAAGGAGGGGTGACTTGCGGGGCTCGGACCAGGTTCTGTTACCCAGAATCCTTTGCAAACCTCAAAAAGTGGCTAACAAAACAAGTTTTCCTCACATTTCGGTGACAGAAAGTTCTGGAATCTGAGAGGAGCCACAAATTTCCTTCCACCCAGCGTTCCCCCAAGTCTCCTGATAAAAATGATACCTCACTTGTGTGGGTAGGCCTAGCGCCCGCGACAGGAAACGCCCCAAAGCGCAACGTGGACACATCCAAATTTTTGGAAGAAAACAGAGGTGTTTTTTGTGAAGTGCCTACCTGTAGATATTGGCCTCTAGCTCAGCCGGCACCTAGGGAGACCTACCAAACCTGTGCATTTCTGAAAACTAGAGACCTAGGGGAATCCAAGGAGGGGTGACTTGCGGGGCTCGGACCAGGTTCTGTTACCCAGAATCCTTTGCAAACCTCAAAAAGTGGCTAAAAAAACAAGTTTTCATCACATTTCGGTGACAGAAAGTTCTGGAATCTGGGAGGAGCCACAAATTTCCTTCCACCCAGCGTTCCCCCAAGTCTCCCGATAAAAATGATATCTCACTTGTGTGGGTAGGCCTAGCGCCCGCGACAGGAAACGCCCCAAAGCGCAACGTGGACACATCCAAATTTTTGGAAGAAAACAGAGGTGTTTTTTGCGAAGTGCCTACCTGTAGATTTTGGCCTCTAGCTCAGCCAGCACCTAGGGAAACCTACCAAACCTGTGCATTTCTGAAAACTAGAGACCTAGGGGAATCCAAGGAGGGGTGACTTGCGGGGCTCGGACCAGTTTCTGTTACCCAGAATCCTTTGCAAACCTCAAAAAGTGGCCAAAAAAACAAGTTTTCCTCACATTTCGGTGACAGAAAGTTCTGGAATCTGAGAGGAGCCACAAATTTCCTTCCACCCAGCGTTCCCCCAAGTCTCCCGATAAAAATGATACCTCACTTGTGTGGGTGGGCCTAGCGCCCTCGACAGGAAACGCCCCAAAGCGCAATGTGGACACATCCAAATTTTTGGAAGAAAACAGAGGTGTTTTTTACAAAGTGCCTACCTGTAGATTTTGGCATCTAGCTCAGCCGGCACCTAGGGAAACCTACCAAACCTGTGCATTTCTGAAAACTAGAGACCTAGGGGAATCCAAGGAGGGGTGACTTGCGGGGCTCGGACCAGGTTCTGTTACCCAGAATCCTTTGCAAACCTCAAAAAGTGGCTAACAAAACAATTTTTCCTCACATTTCAGTGACAGAAAGTTCTGAATCTGAGAAGAGCCACAAATTTCCTTCCATCCAGCGTTCCCCCAAGTCTCCCGATAAAAATGATACCTCACTTGTGTGGGTAGGCCTAGCGCCCGCGACAGGAAACGCCCCAAAGCGCAACGTGGACACATCCAAATTTTTGGAAGAAAACAGAGGTGTTATTTGCGATATGCCTACCTGTAGATTTTGGCCTCTAGCTCAGCCGGCACCTAGGGAAACCTACCAAACCTGTGCATTTCTGAAAACTAGAGACCTAGCGGAATCCAAGGAGGGGTGACTTGCGGGGCTCGGACCAGGTTCTGTTACCCAGAATTCTTTGCAAACCTCAAAAAGTGGCTAAAAAAACAAGTTTTCCTCACATTTCGGTGACAGAAACTCCTGGAATCTGAGAGGAGCCACAAATTTCCTTCCACCCAGCGTTCCCCCAAGTCTCCCGATAAAAATGATACCTCACTTGTGTGGGTAGGCCTAGCGCCCGCGACAGGAAACGCCCCAAAGCGCAACGTGGACATATCCAAATTTTTGGAAGAAAACAGAGGTGTTTTTTGCGAAGTGCCTACCTGTAGATTTTGGCCTCTAGCTCAGCCGGCACCTTGGGAAACCTACCAAACCTGTGCATTTCTGAAAACTAGAGACCTAGGGGAATCCAAGGAGGGGTGACTTACGGGGCTCGGACCAGGTTCTGTTACCCAGAATCCTTTGCAAACCTCAAAAAGTGGCTAAAAAAACAAGTTTTCCTCACATTTCGGTGACAGAAAGTTCTGGAATCTGAGAGGAGCCACAAATTTCCTTCCACCCAGCGTTCCCCCAAGTCTCCTGATAAAAATGATACCTCACTTGTGTGGGTAGGCCTAGCGCCCGCGACAGGAAACGCCCCAAAGCGCAACGTGGACACATCCAAATTTTTGGAAGAAAACAGAGGTGTTTTTTGCGAAGTGCCTACCTGTAGATTTTGGCCTCTAGCTCAGCCGGCACCTAGGGAGACCTACCAAACCTGTGCATTTCTGAAAACTAGAGACCTAGGGGAATCCAAGGAGGGGTGACTTGCGGGGCTCGGACCAGGTTCTGTTACCCAGAATCCTTTGCAAACCTCAAAAAGTGGCTAAAAAAACAAGTTTTCCTCACATTTCGGTGACAGAAACTTCTGGAATCTGAGAGGAGCCACAAATTTCCTTCCACCCAGCGTTCCCCCAAGTCTCCCGATAAAAATGATACCTCACTTGTGTGGGTAGGCCTAGCGCCCGCGACAGGAAACGCCCCAAAGCGCAACGTGGACACATCCAAATTTTTTGAAGAAAACAGAGGTGTTTTTTGCGAAGTGCCTACCTGTAGATTTTGGCCTCTAGCTCAGCCGGCACCTAGGGAAACCTACCAAACCTGTGCATTTCTGAAAACTAGAGACCTAGGGGAATCCAAGGAGGGGTGACTTGCGGGGCTCAAACCAGGTTCTGTTACCCAGAATCCTTTGCAAACCTCAAAAAGTGGCTAAAAAAACAAGTTTTCCTCACATTTCGGTGACAGAAAGTTCTGAATCTGAGAGGAGCCACAAATTTCCTTCCATCCAGCGTTCCCCCAAGTCTCCCGATAAAAATGATACCTCACTTGTGTGGGTAGGCCTAGCGCCCGCGACAGGAAACGCCCCAAAGCGCAACGTGGACACATCCAAATTTTTGGAAGAAAACAGAGGTGTTTTTTGCGAAGTGCCTACCTGTAGATTTTGGCCTCTAGCTCAGCCGGCACCTAGGATAACCTACCAAACCTGTGCATTTCTGAAAACTAGAGACCTACGGGAATCCAAGGAGGGGTGACTTGCGGGGCTCGGACCAGGTTCTGTTACCCAGAATCCTTTGCAAACCTCAAAAAGTGGCCAAAAAAACAAGTTTTCCTCACATTTCGGTGACAGAAAGTTCTGGAATCTGAGAGGAGCCACAAATTTCCTTCCACCCAGCGTTCCCCCAAGTCTCCCGATAAAAATGATACCTCACTTGTGTGGGTGGGCCTAGCGCCCGCGACAGGATACTCCCCAAAGCGAAACGTGGACACATCCAAATTTTTGGAAGAAAACAGAGGTGTTTTTTACGAAGTGCCTACCTGTAGATTTTGGCCTCTAGCTCAGCCGGCACCTATGGAAACCTACCAAACCTCTGCATTTCTGAAAACTAGAGACCTAGGGGAATCCAAGGAGGGGTGACTTGCGGGGCTCAGACCAGGTTCTGTTACCCAGAATCCTTTGCAAACCTCAAAAAGTGGCTAAAAAAACAAGTTTTCCTCATATTTCGGTGACAGAAAGTTCTGGAATCTGAGAGGACCCACAAATATCCTTCCACCCAGCGTTCCCCCAAGTCTCCCGATAAAAATGATACCTCACTTGTGTGGGTAGGCCTAGCGCCCGTGTCAGGAAACGCCCCAAAGCGCAACGTGGACACATCCAAATTTTTGGAAGAAAACAGAAGTGTTTTTTGCAAAGAGCCTACCTGTAGATTTTGGCCTCTAGCTCAGCCGGCACCTTGGGAAACCTACCAAACCTGTGCATTTCTGAAAACTAGAGACCTAGGGGAATCCAAGGAGGGGTGACTTGTGGGGCTGGCACCAGTTTCTGTTACCCAGAATCCTTTGCAAACCTCAAAAAGTGGCTAAAAAAACAAGTTTTCCTCACATTTCGGTGACAGAAAGTTCTGGAATCTGAGAGGAGCCACAAATTTCCTTCCACCCAGCGTTCCCCCAAGTCTCCTGATAAAAATGATACCTCACTTGTGTGGGTAGGCCTAGCGCCCGCGACAGAGAAGGCCCCAAAGCGCAACGTGGACATATCCAATTTTTTTGAAGAAAACAGAGGTGTTTTTTGCGAAGTGCCTACCTGTAGATTTTGGCCTCTAGCTCAGCCGGCACCTAGGGAAACCTACCAAACCTGTGCATTTCTGAAAACTAGAGACCTAGGGGAATCCAAGGAGGGGTGACTTGCGGGGCTCGGACCAGGTTCTGTTACCCAGAATCCTTTGCAAACCTCAAAAAGTGGCTAAAAAAACAAGTTTTCCTCACATTTCGGTGACAGAAACTTCTGGAATCTGAGAGGAGCCACAAATTTCCTTCCACCCAGCGTTCCCCCAAGTCTCCTGATAAAAATTGTACCTCACTTGTGTGGGTAGGCCTAGCGCCCGCGACAGGAAACGCCCCAAAGCGCAACGTGGACACATCCAAATTTTTGGAAGAAAACAGAGGTGTTTTTTGCGAAGTGCCTACCTGTAGATTTTGGCCTCTAGCTCAGCCGGCACCTAGGGAAACCTACCAAACCTGTGCATTTCTGAAAACTAGAGACCTAGGGGAATCCAAGGAGGGGTGACTTGCGGGGCTCGGACCAGGTTCTGTTACCCAGAATCCTTTGCAAACCTCAAAAAGTGGCTAACAAAACAATTTTTCCTCACATTTCAGTGACAGAAAGTTCTGAATCTGAGAGGAGCCACAAATTTCCTTCCATCCAGCGTTCCCCCAAGTCTCCCGATAAAAATGATACCTCACTTGTGTGGGTAGGCCTAGCGCCCGTGACAGGAAACGCCCCAAAGCGCAACGTGGACACATCCAAATTTTTGGAAGAAAACAGAGGTGTTATTTGCGATATGCCTACCTGTAGATTTTGGCCTCTAGCTCAGCCGGCACCTAGGGAAACCTACCAAACCTGTGCATTTCTGAAAACTAGAGACCTAGCGGAATCCAAGGAGGGGTGACTTGCGGGGCTCGGACCAGGTTCTGTTACCCAGAATTCTTTGCAAACCTCAAAAAGTGGCTAAAAAAACAAGTTTTCCTCACATTTCGGTGACAGAAACTTCTGGAATCTGAGAGGAGCCACAAATTTCCTTCCACCCAGCGTTCCCCCAAGTCTCCCGATAAAAATGATACGTCACTTGTGTGGGTAGGCCTAGCGCCCGCGACAGGAAACGCCCCAAAGCGCAACGTGGACATATCCAAATTTTTGGAAGAAAACAGAGGTGTTTTTTGCGAAGTGCCTACCTGTAGATTTTGGCCTCTAGCTCAGCCGGCACCTTGGGAAACCTACCAAACCTGTGCATTTCTGAAAACTAGAGACCTAGGGGAATCCAAGGAGGGGTGACTTGCGGGGCTCGGACCAGGTTCTGTTACCCAGAATCCTTTGCAAACCTCAAAAAGTGGCTAAAAAAACAAGTTTTCCTCACATTTCGGTGACAGAAAGTTCTGGAATCTGAGAGGAGCCACAAATTTCCTTCCACCCAGCGTTCCCCCAAGTCTCCTGATAAAAATGATACCTCACTTGTGTGGGTAGGCCTAGCGCCCGCGACAGGAAACGCCCCAAAGCGCAACGTGGACACATCCAAATTTTTGGAAGAAAACAGAGGTGTTTTTTGCGAAGTGCCTACCTGTAGATTTTGGCCTCTAGCTCAGCCGGCACCTAGGGAGACCTACCAAACCTGTGCATTTCTGAAAACTAGAGACCTAAGGGAATCCAAGGAGGGGTGACTTGCGGGGCTCGGACCAGGTTCTGTTACCCAGAATCCTTTGCAAACCTCAAAAAGTGGCTAAAAAAACAAGTTTTCCTCACATTTCGGTGACAGAAACTTCTGGAATCTGAGAGGAGCCACAAATTTCCTTCCACCCAGCGTTCCCCCAAGTCTCCCGATAAAAATCATACCTCACTTGTGTGGGTAGGCCTAGCGCCCGCGACAGGAAACGCCCCAAAGCGCAACGTGGACACATCCAAATTTTTGGAAGAAAACAGAGGTGTTTTTTGCGAAGTGCCTACCTGTAGATTTTGGCCTCTAGCTCAGCCGGCACCTAGGGAAACCTACCAAACCTGTGCATTTCTGAAAACTAGAGACCTAGGGGAATCCAAGGAGGGGTGACTTGCGGGGCTCGGACCAGGTTCTGTTACCCAGAATCCTTTGCAAACCTCAAAAAGTGGCCAAAAAAACAAGTTTTCCTCACATTTCGGTGACAGAAAGTTCTGGAATCTGAGAGGAGCCACAAATTTCCTTCCACCCAGCGTTCCCCCAAGTCTCCCGATAAAAATGATACCTCACTTGTGTGGGTGGGCCTAGCGCCCGCGACAGGAAACGCCCCAAAGCGCAACGTGGACACATACAAATTTTTGGAAGAAAACAGAGGTGTTTTTTACGAAGTGCCTACCTGTAGATTTTGGCCTCTAGCTCAGCCGGCACCTATGGAAACCTACCAAACCTGTGCATTTCTGAAAACTAGAGACCTAGGGGAGTCCAAGGAGGGGTGACTTGCGGGGCTCAGACCAGGTTCTGTTACCCAGAATCCTTTGCAAACCTCAAAAAGTGGCTAAAAAATCAAGTTTTCCTCATATTTCGGTGACAGAAAGTTCTGGAATCTGAGAGGAGCCACAAATTTCCTTCCACCCAGCGTTCCCCCAAGTCTCCCGATAAAAATGATACCTCACTTGTGTGGGTAGGCCTAGCGCCCGCGTCAGGAAACGCACCAAAGCGCAACGTGGACACATCCAAATTTTTGGAAGAAAACAGAAGTGTTTTTTGCGAAGTGCCTACCTGTAGATTTTGGCCTCTAGCTCAGCCGGCACCTGGGGAAACCTACCAAACCTGTGCACTTCTGAAAACTAGAGACCTAGGGGAATCCAAGGAGGGGTGACTTGCGGGGCTCGGACCAGTTTCTGTTACCCAGAATCCTTTGCAAACCTCAAAAAGTGGCCAAAAAACAAGTTTTCCTCACATTTCGGTGACAGAAAGTTCTGGAATCTGAGAGGAGCCACAAATTTCCTTCCACCCAGCGTTCCCCCAAGTCTCCTGATAAAAATGATACCTCACTTGTGTGGGTAAGCCTAGCGCCTGCGACAGGAAACGCCCCAAAGCGCAACGTGGACACATCCAAATTTTTGGAAGAAAACAGAGGTGTTTTTTGCGAAGTGCCTACCTGTAGATTTTGGCCTCTAGCTCAGCCGGCACCTAGGGAAACCTACCAAACCTGTGCATTTCTGAAAACTAGAGACCTAGGGGAATCCAAGGAGGGGTGACTTGCGGGGCTCGGACCAGGTTCTGTTACCCGGAATCCTTTGCAAACCTCAAAAAGTGGCTAAAAAAACAAGTTTTCCTCACATTTCGGTGACAGAAACTTCTGGAATCTGAGAGGAGCCACAAATTTCCTTCCACACAGCGTTCCCCCAAGTCTCCCGATAAAAATGATACCTCACTTGTGTGGGTGGGCCTAGCGCCCGCGACAGGAAACGCCCCAAAGCGCAACGTGGACACATCCAAATTTTTGGAAGAAAACAGAGGTGTTTTTTATGAAGTGCCTACCTGTAGATTTTGGCCTCTAGCTCAGCCGGTACCTAGGGAAACCTACCACACCTGTGCATTTCTGAAAACTAGAGACCTAGGGGAATCCAAGGAGGGGTGACTTGCGGGGCTCAGACCAGGTTCTGTTACCCAGAATCCTTTGCAAACCTCAAAAAGGGGCTAAAAAAACAAGTTTTCCTCACATTTCGGTGACAGAAACTCCTGGAATCTGAGAGGAGCCACAAATTTCCTTCCACCCAGCGTTCCCCCAAGTCTCCCGATAAAAATGATACCTCACTTGTGTGGGTAGGCCTAGCGCCCGCGACAGGAAACGCCCCAAAGCGCAACGTGGACATATCCAAATTTTTGGAAGAAAACAGAGGTGTTTTTTGCGAAGTGCCTACCTGTAGATTTTGGCCTCTAGCTCAGCCGGCACCTTGGGAAACCTACCAAACCTGTGCATTTCTGAAAACTAGAGACCTAGGGGAATCCAAGGAGGGGTGACTTACGGGGCTCGGATCAGGTTCTGTTACCCAGAATCCTTTGCAAACCTCAAAAAGTGGCTAAAAAAACAAGTTTTCCTCACATTTCGGTGAGAGAAAGTTCTGGAATCTGAGAGGAGCCACAAATTTCCTTCCACCCAGCGTTCCCCCAAGTCTCCTGATAAAAATGATACCTCACTTGTGTGGGTAGGCCTAGCGCCCGCGACAGGAAACGCCCCAAAGCGCAACGTGGACACATCCAAATTTTTGGAAGAAAACAGAGGTGTTTTTTGCGAAGTGCCTACCTGTAGATTTTGGCCTCTAGCTCAGCCGGCACCTAGGGAGACCTACCAAACCTGTGCATTTCTGAAAACTAGAGACCTAGGGGAATCCAAGGAGGGGTGACTTGCGGGGCTCGGACCAGGTTCTGTTACCCAGAATCCTTTGCAAACCTCAAAAAGTGGCTAAAAAAACAAGTTTTCCTCACATTTCGGTGACAGAAACTTCTGGAATCTGAGAGGAGCCACAAATTTCCTTCCACCCAGCGTTCCCCCAAGTCTCCCGATAAAAATGATACCTCACTTGTGTGGGTAGGCCTAGCGCCCGCGACAGGAAACGCCCCAAAGCGCAACGTGGACACATCCAAATTTTTGGAAGAAAACAGAGGTGTTTTTTGCGAAGTGCCTACCTGTAGATTTTGGCCTCTAGCTCAGCCGGCACCTAGGGAAACCTACCAAACCTGTGCATTTCTGAAAACTAGAGACCTAGGGGAATCCAAGGAGGGGTGACTTGCGGGGCTCAAACCAGGTTCTGTGACCCAGAATCCTTTGCAAACCTCAAAAAGTGGCTAAAAAAACAAGTTTTCCTCACATTTCGGTGACAGAAACTTCTGGAATCTGAGAGGAGCCACAAATTTCCTTCCACCCAGCGTTCCCCCAAGTCTCCCGATAAAAATGATACCTCACTTGTGTGGGTAGGCCTAGCGCCCGCGACAGGAAACGCCCCAAAGCGCAACGTGGACACATCCAAATTTTTGGAAGAAAACAGAGGTGTTTTTTGCGAAGTGCCTACCTGTAGATTTTGGCCTCTAGCTCAGCCGGCACCTAGGGAAACCTACCAAACCTGTGCATTTCAGAAAAACTAGAGACCTAGGGGAATCCAAGGAGGGGTGACTTGCGGGGCTCGGACCAGGTTCTGTTACCCAGAATCCTTTGCAAACCTCAAAAAGTGGCCAAAAAAACAAGTTTTCCTCACATTTCGGTGACAGAAAGTTCTGGAATCTGAGAGGAGCCACAAATTTCCTTCCACCCAGCGTTCCCCCAAGTCTCCCGATAAAAATGATACCTCACTTGTGTGGGTGGGCCTAGCGCCCGCGACAGGATACTCCCCAAAGCGAAACGTGGACACATCCAAATTTTTGGAAGAAAACAGAGGTGTTTTTTACGAAGTGCCTACCTGTAGATTTTGGCCTCTAGCTCAGCCGGCACCTATGGAAACCTACCAAACCTGTGCATTTCTGAAAACTAGAGACCTAGGGGAGTCCAAGGAGGGGTGACTTGCGGGGCTCAGACCAGGTTCTGTTACCCAGAATCCTTTGCAAACCTCAAAAAGTGGCTAAAAAAACAAGTTTTCCTCATATTTCGGTGACAGAAAGTTCTGGAATCTGAGAGGAGCCACAAATTTCCTTCCACCCACCGTTCCCCCAAGTCTCCCGATAAAAATGATACCTCACTTGTGTGGGTAGGCCTAGCGCCCGCGTCAGGAAACGCACCAAAGCGCAACGTGGACACATCCAAATTTTTGGAAGAAAACAGAAGTGTTTTTTGCGAAGTGCCTACCTGTAGATTTTGGCCTCTAGCTCAGCCGGCACCTGGGGAAACCTACCAAACCTGTGCACTTCTGAAAACTAGAGACCTAGGGGAATCCAAGGAGGGGTGACTTGCGGGGCTCGGACCAGTTTCTGTTACCCAGAATCCTTTGCAAACCTCAAAAAGTGGCCAAAAAACAAGTTTTCCTCACATTTCGGTGACAGAAAGTTCTGGAATCTGAGAGGAGCCACAAATTTCCTTCCACCCAGCGTTCCCCCAAGTCTCCTGATAAAAATGATACCTCACTTGTGTGGGTAAGCCTAGCGCCTGCGACAGGAAACGCCCCAAAGCGCAACGTGGACACATCCAAATTTTTGGAAGAAAACAGAGGTGTTTTTTGCGAAGTGCCTACCTGTAGATTTTGGCCTCTAGCTCAGCCGGCACCTAGGGAAACCTACCAAACCTGTGCATTTCTGAAAACTAGAGACCTAGGGGAATCCAAGGAGGGGTGACTTGCGGGGCTCGGACCAGGTTCTGTTACCCGGAATCCTTTGCAAACCTCAAAAAGTGGCTAAAAAAACAAGTTTTCCTCACATTTCGGTGACAGAAACTTCTGGAATCTGAGAGGAGCCACAAATTTCCTTCCACACAGCGTTCCCCCAAGTCTCCCGATAAAAATGATACCTCACTTGTGTGGGTGGGCCTAGCGCCCGCGACAGGAAACGCCCCAAAGCGCAACGTGGACACATCCAAATTTTTGGAAGAAAACAGAGGTGTTTTTTATGAAGTGCCTACCTGTAGATTTTGGCCTCTAGCTCAGCCGGTACCTAGGAAACCTACCACACCTGTGCAATTTCTGAAAACTAGAGACCTAGGGGAATACAAGGAGGGGTGAACTTGCGGGGCTCGGACCAGGTTCTGTTACCCAGAATCCTTTGCAAACCTCAAAAAGTGGCTAAAAAAACAAGTTTTCCTCACATTTCGGTGACAGAAAGTTCTGAATCTGAGAGGAGCCACAAATTTCCTTCCATCCAGCGTTTCCCCCAAGTCTCCCGATAAAAATGATACCTCACTTGTGTGGGTAGGCCTAGCGCCCGCGACAGGAAACGCCCCAAAGCGCAACGTGGACACATCCAATTTTTGGAAGAAAACAGAGGTGTTTTTTGCGAAGTGCCTACCTGTAGATTTTGGCCTCTAGCTCAGCCCGGCACCTAGGGAAACCTACCAAACCTGTGCATATTCTGAAAACTAGAGACCTAGGGGAATCCAAGGAGGGGTGACTTGCGGGGCTCGGACCAGGTTCTGTTACCCAGAATCCTTTGCAAACCTCAAAAAGTGGCTAAAAAAACAAGTTTTCCTCACATTTCGGTGACAGAAACTTCTGGAATCTGAGAGGAGCCACAAATTTCCTTCCACCCAGCGTTCCCCAAGTCTCCCGATAAAAATGATACCTCCTTGTGTGGGTAGGCCTAGCGCCTGCGACAGGAAAACGCCCCAAAAGCGCAACGTGGACACATCCAAATTTTTGGAAGAAAACAGAGGTGTTTTTTGCGAAGTGCCTACCTGTAGATTTTGGCCTCTAGCTCAGCCGGCACCTAGGGAAACCTACCAAACCTGTGCATTTCTGAAAACTAGAGACCTAGGGGAATCCAAGGAGGGGTGACTTGCGGGGCTCGGACCAGGTTCTGTTACCCAGAATCCTTTGCAAACCTCAAAAAGTGGCTAAAAAAACAAGTTTTCCTCATATTTCGGTGACAGAAACTTCTGGAATCTGAGAGGAGCACAAATTTCCTTCCACCCAGCGTTCCCCCCAAGTCTCCCGATAAAAATTATACCTCACTTGTGTGGGTAGGCCTAGCGCCCGCGACAGGAAACGCCCCAAAGTGCAACGTGGACATATCCAAATTTTTGGAAGAAAACAGAGGTGTTTTTTGCGAAGTGCCTACATGTAGATTTTGGCCTCTAGCTCAGCCGGCACCTAGGGAAACCTACCAAACCTGTGCATTTCTGAAAACTAGAGAACTAGGGGAATCCAAGGAGGGGTGACTTGCGGGGCTCGGACCAGGTTCTGTTACCCAGAATCCTTTGCAAACCTCAAAAAGTGGCTAAAAAAACAAGTTTTCCTCACATTTCGGTGACAGAAAGTTCTGGAATCTGAGAGGAGCCACAAATTTCCTTCCACCCAGCGTTCCCCAAGTCTCCCGATAAAAAATGGTACCTCACTTGTGTGGGTAGGCCTAGCGCCCGCGACAGGAAACGCCCCCAAAGCGCAACGTTGACACATCTAAATTTTTGGAAGAAAACAGAGGTGTTTTTTGCGAAGTGCCTACCTGTAGATTTTGGCCTCTAGCTCAGCCGGCACCTAGGGAAACCTACCAAACCTGTGCATTTCTGAAAACTAGAGACCTAGGGGAATCCAAGGAGGGGTGACTTGCGGGGCTCGGACCAGGTTCTGTTACCCAGAATCCTTTGCAAACCTCAAAAAGTGGCTAAAAAACAAGTTTTCCTCATATTTCGGTGACAGAAACTTCTGGGAATCTGAGAGGAGCCACAAATTTCCTTCCACCCAGCGTTCCCCCAAGTCTCCCGATAAAAATTATACCTCACTTGTGTGGGTAGGCCTAGCGCCCGCGACAGGAAACGCCCCAAAGTGCAACGTGGACATATCCAAATTTTTGGAAGAAAACAGAGGTGTTTTTTTGCGAAGTGCCTACATGTAGATTTTGGCCTCTAGCTCAGCCGGGCACCTAGGGAAACCTACCAAACCTGTGCATTTCTGAAAACTAGAGAACTAGGGGAATCCAAGGAGGGGTGAACTTGCGGGGCTCGGACCAGGTTCTGTTACCCAGAATCCTTTGCAAACCTCAAAAAGTGGCTAAAAAAAACAAGTTTTCCTCACATTTCGGTGACAGAAAGTTCTGGAATCTGAGAGGAGCCACAAATTTCCTTCCACCCAGCGTTCCCCCAATCTCCCGATAAAAATGGTACCTCACTTGTGTGGGTAGGCCTAGCGCCCGCGACAGGAAACGCCCCAAAGCGCAACGTTGACACATCTAAATTTTTGGAAGAAAACAGAGGTGTTTTTTGCGAAGTGCCTACCTGTAGATTTTGGCCTCTAGCTCAGCCGGGCACCTAGGGAAACCTGCCAAACCTGTGCATTTCTGAAAACTAAGACCTAGGGGAATCAAAGGAGGGGTGACTTGCGGGGCTCAGACCAGGTTCTGTTACCCAGAATCCTTTGCAATGCTCAAAAAGTGGCTAAAAAAACAAGTTTTCCTCACATTTCGGTGACAGAAAGTTCTGGAATCTGAGAGGAGCCACAAATTTCCTTCCACCCAGCGTTCCCCCAAGTCTCCCGATAAAAATGATACCTCACTTGTGTGGGTGGGCCTAGCGCCCTCGACAGGAAACGCCCCCAAAGCGCAATGTGGACACATCCAAATTTTTGGAAGAAAACAGAGGTGTTTTTTACGAAGTGCCTACCTGTAGATTTTGGCCTCTAGCTCAGCCGGCACCTAGGGAAACCTACCAAACCTGTGCATTTCTGAAACTAGAGACCTAGGGGAATCCAAGGAGGGGTGACTTGCGGGCCTCGGACCAGGTTCTGTTACCCAGAATCCTTTGCAAACCTCAAAAAGTGGCAAAAAAAACAATTTTCCTCATATTTCGGTGACAGAAACTTCTGGAATCTGAGAGGAGCCACAAATTTCCTTCCACCCAGCGTTCCCCCAAGTCTCCCGATAAAATGATACCTCCCTTGTGTGGGTAGGCCTAGCGCCCGCGACAGGAAACGCCCCAAAGTGCAACGTGGACATATCCAAATTTTTGGAAGAAAATCAGAGGTGTTTTTTGCGAAGTGCCTACCTGTAGATTTTGCCCTCTAGCTCAGCCGGGGCACCTAGGGAAACCTACCAAACCTGTGCATTTCTGAAAACTAGAGACCTAGGGGAATCCAAGGAGGGGTGACTTGCGGGGCTCGGACCAGGTTCTGTTACCCAGAATCCTTTGCAAACCTCAAAAAGTGGCTAAAAAAAACAAGTTTTTCCTGACATTTCGGTGACAGAAAGTTCTGGAATCTGAGATGAGCCACAAATTTCCTTCCACCCAGCGTTCCCCCAAGTCTCCCGATAAAAATGATACCTCACTTGTGTGGGTAGGCCTAGCGCCCGCGACAGGAAACGCCCCAAAGCGCAACGTGGACACATCCAAATTTTTGGAAGAAAACAGAGGTGTTTTTTGCGAAGTGCCCTACCTGTAGATTTGGCCTCTAGCTCAGCCGGCACCTAGGGAAACCTACCAAACCTGTGCATTTCTGAAAACTAGAGACCTAGGGGAATCCAAGGAGGGGTGACTTGCGGGGCTCGGACCAGGTTCTGTTACCCAGAATCCTTTGCAAACCTCAAAAAGTGGCTAAAAAAAACAAGGTTTTCCTCACATTTCGGTGACAGAAAGTTCTGGAATCTGAGAGGAGCCACAAATTTCCTTCCACCCAGCGTTCCCCCAAGTCTCCTGATAAAAATGATACCTCACTTGTGTGGGTAGGCCTAGCGCCCGCGACAGGAAACGCCCCAAAGCGCAACGTGGACACATCCAAATTTTTGGAAGAAAACAGAGGTGTTTTTTGCGAAGTGCCTACCTGTAGATTTTGGCCTCTAGCTCAGCCGGCACCTTGGGAAACCTACCAAACCTGTGCATTTCTGAAAACTAGAGACCTAGGGGAATCCAAGGAGGGGTGACTTACGGGGCTCGGACCAGGTTCTGTTACCCAGAATCCTTTGCAAACCTCAAAAAGTGGCTAAAAAAACAAGTTTTCCTCACATTTCGGTGACAGAAACTTCTGGAATATGAGAGGAGCCACAAATTTCCTTCCACCCAGCGTTCCCCAAGTCTCCCGATAAAAAATGATACCTCACTTGTGTGGGTAGGCCTAGCGCCCGCGACAGGAAACGCCCCAAAGTGCAACGTGGACTATCCAAATTTTTGGAAGAAAACTGAGGTGTTTTTTGCGAAGTGCCTTACCTGTAGATTTTGGCCTCTAGCTCAGCCGGCACCTTGGGAAACCTACCAAACCTGTGCATTTCTGAAAACTAGAGACCTAGGGGAATCCAAGGAGGGGTGACTTGCGGGGCTCGGACCAGGTTCTGTTACCCAGAATCTTTGCAAACCTCAAAAAGTGGCTAACAAAACAAGTTTTCCTCACATTTCGGTGACAGAAAGTTCTGGAATCTGAGAGGAGCCACAAATTTCCTTCCACCCAGCGTTCCCCCAAGTCTCCTGATAAAAATGATACCTCACTTGTGTGGGTAGGCCTAGCGCCCGCGACAGGAAACGCCCCAAAGCGCAACGTGGACACATCCAAATTTTTGGAAGAAACAGAGGTGTTTTTTTGCGAAGTGCCTACCTGTAGATATTGGCCTCTAGCTCAGCCGGCACCTTGGGAAACCTACCAAACCTGTGCATTTCTGAAAACTAGAGACCTAGGGGAATCCAAGGAGGGGTGACTTGCGGGGCTCGGACCAGGTTCTGTTACCCAGAATCCTTTGCAAACCTCAAAAAGTGGCTAACAAAACAAGTTTTCCTCACATTTCGGTGACAGAAAGTTCTGGAATCTGAGAGGAGCCACAAATTTCCTTCCACCCAGCGTTCCCCCAAGTCTCCTGATAAAAATGATACCTCACTTGTGTGGGTAGGCCTAGCGCCCGCGACAGGAAACGCCCCAAAGCGCAACGTGGACACATCCAAATTTTTGGAAGAAAACAGAGGTGTTTTTTGCGAAGTGCCTACCTGTAGATATTGGCCTCTAGCTCAGCCGGCACCTAGGGAGACCTACCAAACCTGTGCATTTCTGAAAACTAGAGACCTAGGGGAATCCAAGGAGGGGTGACTTGCGGGGCTCGGACCAGGTTCTGTTACCCAGAATCCTTTGCAAACCTCAAAAAGTGGCTAAAAAAACAAGTTTTCATCACATTTCGGTGACAGAAAGTTCTGGAATCTGGGAGGAGCCACAAATTTCCTTCCACCCAGCGTTCCCCCAAGTCTCCCGATAAAAATGATACCTCACTTGTGTGGGTAGGCCTAGCGCCCGCGACAGGAAACGCCCCAAAGCGCAACGTGGACACATCCAAATTTTTGGAAGAAAACAGAGGTGTTTTTTGCGAAGTGCCTACCTGTAGATTTTGGCCTCTAGCTCAGCCAGCACCTAGGGAAACCTACCAAACCTGTGCATTTCTGAAAACTAGAGACCTAGGGGAATCCAAGGAGGGGTGACTTGCGGGGCTCGGACCAGTTTCTGTTACCCAGAATCCTTTGCAAACCTCAAAAAGTGGCCAAAAAAAACAAGTTTTCCTCACATTTCGGTGACAGAAAGTTCTGGAATCTGAGAGGAGCCACAAATTTCCTTCCACCCAGCGTTCCCCCAAGTCTCCCGATAAAAATGATACCTCACTTGTGTGGGTGGGCCTAGCGCCCTCGACAGGAAACGCCCCAAAGCGCAATGTGGACACATCCAAATTTTTGGAAGAAAACAGAGGTGTTTTTTACAAAGTGCCTACCTGTAGATTTTGGCCTCTAGCTCAGCCGGCACCTAGGGAAACCTACCAAACCTGTGCATTTCTGAAAACTAGAGACCTAGGGGAATCCAAGGAGGGGTGACTTGCGGGGCTCGGACCAGGTTCTGTTACCCAGAATCCTTTGCAAACCTCAAAAAGTGGCTAACAAAACAATTTTTCCTCACATTTCAGTGACAGAAAGTTCTGAATCTGAGAGGAGCCACAAATTTCCTTCCATCCAGCGTTCCCCCAAGTCTCCCGATAAAAATGATACCTCACTTGTTTGGGTAGGCCTAGCGCCCGCGACAGGAAACGCCCCAAAGCGCAACGTGGACACATCCAAATTTTTGGAAGAAAACAGAGGTGTTATTTGCGATATGCCTACCTGTAGATTTTGGCCTCTAGCTCAGCCGGCACCTAGGGAAACCTACCAAACCTGTGCATTTCTGAAAACTAGAGACCTAGCGGAATCCAAGGAGGGGTGACTTGCGGGGCTCGGACCAGGTTCTGTTACCCAGAATTCTTTGCAAACCTCAAAAAGTGGCTAAAAAAACAAGTTTTCCTCACATTTCGGTGACAGAAACTCCTGGAATCTGAGAGGAGCCACAAATTTCCTTCCACCCAGCGTTCCCCCAAGTCTCCCGATAAAAATGATACCTCACTTGTGTGGGTAGGCCTAGCGCCCGCGACAGGAAACGCCCCAAAGCGCAACGTGGACATATCCAAATTTTTGGAAGAAAACAGAGGTGTTTTTTGCGAAGTGCCTACCTGTAGATTTTGGCCTCTAGCTCAGCCGGCACCTTGGGAAACCTACCAAACCTGTGCATTTCTGAAAACTAGAGACCTAGGGGAATCCAAGGAGGGGTGACTTACGGGGCTCGGACCAGGTTCTGTTACCCAGAATCCTTTGCAAACCTCAAAAAGTGGCTAAAAAAACAAGTTTTCCTCACATTTCGGTGACAGAAAGTTCTGGAATCTGAGAGGAGCCACAAATTTCCTTCCACCCAGCGTTCCCCCAAGTCTCCTGATAAAAATGATACCTCACTTGTGTGGGTAGGCCTAGCGCCCGCGACAGGAAACGCCCCAAAGCGCAACGTGGACACATCCAAACTTTTGGAAGAAAACAGAGGTGTTTTTTGCGAAGTGCCTACCTGTAGATTTTGGCCTCTAGCTCAGCCGGCACCTAGGGAGACCTACCAAACCTGTGCATTTCTGAAAACTAGAGACCTAGGGGAATCCAAGGAGGGGTGACTTGCGGGGCTCGGACCAGGTTCTGTTACCCAGAATCCTTTGCAAACCTCAAAAAGTGGCTAAAAAAACAAGTTTTCCTCACATTTCGGTGACAGAAACTTCTGGAATCTGAGAGGAGCCACAAATTTCCTTCCACCCAGCGTTCCCCCAAGTCTCCCGATAAAAATGATACCTCACTTGTGTGGGTAGGCCTAGCGCCCGCGACAGGAAACGCCCCAAAGCGCAACGTGGACACATCCAAATTTTTGGAAGAAAACAGAGGTGTTTTTTGCGAAGTGCCTACCTGTAGATTTTGGCCTCTAGCTCAGCCGGCACCTAGGGAAACCTACCAAACCTGTGCATTTCTGAAAACTAGAGACCTAGGGGAATCCAAGGAGGGGTGACTTGCGGGGCTCAAACCAGGTTCTGTTACCCAGAATCCTTTGCAAACCTCAAAAAGTGGCTAAAAAAACAAGTTTTCCTCACATTTCGGTGACAGAAAGTTCTGAATCTGAGAGGAGCCACAAATTTCCTTCCATCCAGCGTTCCCCCAAGTCTCCCGATAAAAATGATACCTCACTTGTGTGGGTAGGCCTAGCGCCCGCGACAGGAAACGCCCCAAAGCGCAACGTGGACACATCCAAATTTTTGGAAGAAAACAGAGGTGTTTTTTGCGAAGTGCCTACCTATAGATTTTGGCCTCTAGCTCAGCCGGCACCTAGGGAAACCTACCAAACCTGTGCATTTCTGAAAACTAGAGACCTACGGGAATCCAAGGAGGGGTGACTTGCGGGGCTCGGACCAGGTTCTGTTACCCAGAATCCTTTGCAAACCTCAAAAAGTGGCCAAAAAAACAAGTTTTCCTCACATTTCGGTGACAGAAAGTTCTGGAATCTGAGAGGAGCCACAAATTTCCTTCCACCCAGCGTTCCCCCAAGTCTCCCGATAAAAATGATACCTCACTTGTGTGGGTGGGCCTAGCGCCCGCGACAGGATACTCCCCAAAGCGAAACGTGGACACATCCAAATTTTTGGAAGAAAACAGAGGTGTTTTTTACGAAGTGCCTACCTGTAGGTTTTGGCCTCTAGCTCAGCCGGCACCTATGGAAACCTACCAAACCTCTGCATTTCTGAAAACTAGAGACCTAGGGGAATCCAAGGAGGGGTGACTTGCGGGGCTCAGACCAGGTTCTGTTACCCAGAATCCTTTGCAAACCTCAAAAAGTGGCTAAAAAAACAAGTTTTCCTCATATTTCGGTGACAGAAAGTTCTGGAATCTGAGAGGACCCACAAATTTCCTTCCACCCAGCGTTCCCCCAAGTCTCCCGATAAAAATGATACCTCACTTGTGTGGGTAGGCCTAGCGCCCGTGTCAGGAAACGCCCCAAAGCGCAACGTGGACACATCCAAATTTTTGGAAGAAAACAGAAGTGTTTTTTGCAAAGAGCCTACCTGTAGATTTTGGCCTTTAGCTCAGCCGGCACCTGGGGAAACCTACCAAACCTGTGCATTTCTGAAAACTAGAGACCTAGGGGAATCCAAGGAGGGGTGACTTGTGGGGCTGGCACCAGTTTCTGTTACCCAGAATCCTTTGCAAACCTCAAAAAGTGGCTAAAAAAACAAGTTTTCCTCACATTTCGGTGACAGAAAGTTCTGGAATCTGAGAGGAGCCACAAATTTCCTTCCACCCAGCGTTCCCCCAAGTCTCCTGATAAAAATGATACCTCACTTGTGTGGGTAGGCCTAGCGCCCGCGACAGAGAAGGCCCCAAAGCGCAACGTGGACATATCCAATTTTTTTGAAGAAAACAGAGGTGTTTTTTGCGAAGTGCCTACCTGTAGATTTTGGCCTCTAGCTCAGCCGGCACCTAGGGAAACCTACCAAACCTGTGCATTTCTGAAAACTAGAGACCTACGGGAATCCAAGGAGGGGTGACTTGCGGGGCTCGGACCAGGTTCTGTTACCCAGAATCCTTTGCAAACCTCAAAAAGTGGCTAAAAAAACAAGTTTTCCTCACATTTCGGTGACAGAAACTTCTGGAATCTGAGAGGAGCCACAAATTTCCTTCCACCCAGCGTTCCCCCAAGTCTCCTGATAAAAATGGTACCTCACTTGTGTGGGTAGGCCTAGCGCCCGCGACAGGAAACGCCCCAAAGCGCAACGTGGACACATCCAAATTTTTGGAAGAAAACAGAGGTGTTTTTTGCGAAGTGCCTACCTGTAGATTTTGGCCTCTAGCTCAGCCGGCACCTAGGGAAACCTACCAAACCTGTGCATTTCTGAAAACTAGAGACCTAGGGGAATCCAAGGAGGGGTGACTTGCGGGGCTCGGACCAGGTTCTGTTACCCAGAATCCTTTGCAAACCTCAAAAAGTGGCTAACAAAACAATTTTTCCTCACATTTCAGTGACAGAAAGTTCTGAATCTGAGAGGAGCCACAAATTTCCTTCCATCCAGCGTTCCCCCAAGTCTCCCGATAAAAATGATACCTCACTTGTGAGGGTAGGCCTAGCGCCCGTGACAGGAAACGCCCCAAAGCGCAACGTGGACACATCCAATTTTTTGGAAGAAAACAGAGGTGTTATTTGCGATATGCCTACCTGTAGATTTTGGCCTCTAGCTCAGCCGGCACCTAGGGAAACCTACCAAACCTGTGCATTTCTGAAAACTAGAGACCTAGCGGAATCCAAGGAGGGGTGACTTGCGGGGCTCGGACCAGGTTCTGTTACCCAGAATTCTTTGCAAACCTCAAAAAGTGGCTAAAAAAACAAGTTTTCCTCACATTTCGGTGACAGAAACTTCTGGAATCTGAGAGGAGCCACAAATTTCCTTCCACCCAGCGTTCCCCCAAGTCTCCCGATAAAAATGATACGTCACTTGTGTGGGTAGGCCTAGCGCCCGCGACAGGAAACGCCCCAAAGCGCAACGTGGACATATCCAAATTTTTGGAAGAAAACAGAGGTGTTTTTTGCGAAGTGCCTACCTGTAGATTTTGGCCTCTAGCTCAGCCGGCACCTTGGGAAACCTACCAAACCTGTGCATTTCTGAAAACTAGAGACCTAGGGGAATCCAAGGAGGGGTGACTTGCGGGGCTCGGACCAGGTTCTGTTACCCAGAATCCTTTGCAAACCTCAAAAAGTGGCTAAAAAAACAAGTTTTCCTCACATTTCGGTGACAGAAAGTTCTGGAATCTGAGAGGAGCCACAAATTTCCTTCCACCCAGCGTTCCCCCAAGTCTCCTGATAAAAATGATACCTCACTTGTGTGGGTAGGCCTAGCGCCCGCGACAGGAAACGCCCCAAAGCGCAACGTGGACACATCCAAATTTTTGGAAGAAAACAGAGGTGTTTTTTGCGAAGTGCCTACCTGTAGATTTTGGCCTCTAGCTCAGCCGGCACCTAGGGAGACCTACTAAACCTGTGCATTTCTGAAAACTAGAGACCTAAGGGAATCCAAGGAGGGGTGACTTGCGGGGCTCGGACCAGGTTCTGTTACCCAGAATCCTTTGCAAACCTCAAAAAGTGGCTAAAAAAACAAGTTTTCCTCACATTTCGGTGACAGAAACTTCTGGAATCTGAGAGGAGCCACAAATTTCCTTCCACCCAGCGTTCCCCCAAGTCTCCCGATAAAAATGATACCTCACTTGTGTGGGTAGGCCTAGCGCCCGCGACAGGAAACGCCCCAAAGCGCAACGTGGACACATCCAAATTTTTGGAAGAAAACAGAGGTGTTTTTTGCGAAGTGCCTACCTATAGATTTTGGCCTCTAGCTCAGCCGGCACCTAGGGAAACCTACCAAACCTGTGCATTTCTGAAAACTAGAGACCTACGGGAATCCAAGGAGGGGTGACTTGCGGGGCTCGGACCAGGTTCTGTTACCCAGAATCCTTTGCAAACCTCAAAAAGTGGCCAAAAAAACAAGTTTTCCTCACATTTCGGTGACAGAAAGTTCTGGAATCTGAGAGGAGCCACAAATTTCCTTCCACCCAGCGTTCCCCCAAGTCTCCCGATAAAAATGATACCTCACTTGTGTGGGTGGGCCTAGCGCCCGCGACAGGATACTCCCCAAAGCGAAACGTGGACACATCCAAATTTTTGGAAGAAAACAGAGGTGTTTTTTACGAAGTGCCTACCTGTAGGTTTTGGCCTCTAGCTCAGCCGGCACCTATGGAAACCTACCAAACCTCTGCATTTCTGAAAACTAGAGACCTAGGGGAATCCAAGGAGGGGTGACTTGCGGGGCTCAGACCAGGTTCTGTTACCCAGAATCCTTTGCAAACCTCAAAAAGTGGCTAAAAAAACAAGTTTTCCTCATATTTCGGTGACAGAAAGTTCTGGAATCTGAGAGGACCCACAAATTTCCTTCCACCCAGCGTTCCCCCAAGTCTCCCGATAAAAATGATACCTCACTTGTGTGGGTAGGCCTAGCGCCCGTGTCAGGAAACGCCCCAAAGCGCAACGTGGACACATCCAAATTTTTGGAAGAAAACAGAAGTGTTTTTTGCAAAGAGCCTACCTGTAGATTTTGGCCTTTAGCTCAGCCGGCACCTGGGGAAACCTACCAAACCTGTGCATTTCTGAAAACTAGAGACCTAGGGGAATCCAAGGAGGGGTGACTTGTGGGGCTGGCACCAGTTTCTGTTACCCAGAATCCTTTGCAAACCTCAAAAAGTGGCTAAAAAAACAAGTTTTCCTCACATTTCGGTGACAGAAAGTTCTGGAATCTGAGAGGAGCCACAAATTTCCTTCCACCCAGCGTTCCCCCAAGTCTCCTGATAAAAATGATACCTCACTTGTGTGGGTAGGCCTAGCGCCCGCGACAGAGAAGGCCCCAAAGCGCAACGTGGACATATCCAATTTTTTTGAAGAAAACAGAGGTGTTTTTTGCGAAGTGCCTACCTGTAGATTTTGGCCTCTAGCTCAGCCGGCACCTAGGGAAACCTACCAAACCTGTGCATTTCTGAAAACTAGAGACCTACGGGAATCCAAGGAGGGGTGACTTGCGGGGCTCGGACCAGGTTCTGTTACCCAGAATCCTTTGCAAACCTCAAAAAGTGGCTAAAAAAACAAGTTTTCCTCACATTTCGGTGACAGAAACTTCTGGAATCTGAGAGGAGCCACAAATTTCCTTCCACCCAGCGTTCCCCCAAGTCTCCTGATAAAAATGGTACCTCACTTGTGTGGGTAGGCCTAGCGCCCGCGACAGGAAACGCCCCAAAGCGCAACGTGGACACATCCAAATTTTTGGAAGAAAACAGAGGTGTTTTTTGCGAAGTGCCTACCTGTAGATTTTGGCCTCTAGCTCAGCCGGCACCTAGGGAAACCTACCAAACCTGTGCATTTCTGAAAACTAGAGACCTAGGGGAATCCAAGGAGGGGTGACTTGCGGGGCTCGGACCAGGTTCTGTTACCCAGAATCCTTTGCAAACCTCAAAAAGTGGCTAACAAAACAATTTTTCCTCACATTTCAGTGACAGAAAGTTCTGAATCTGAGAGGAGCCACAAATTTCCTTCCATCCAGCGTTCCCCCAAGTCTCCCGATAAAAATGATACCTCACTTGTGAGGGTAGGCCTAGCGCCCGTGACAGGAAACGCCCCAAAGCGCAACGTGGACACATCCAATTTTTTGGAAGAAAACAGAGGTGTTATTTGCGATATGCCTACCTGTAGATTTTGGCCTCTAGCTCAGCCGGCACCTAGGGAAACCTACCAAACCTGTGCATTTCTGAAAACTAGAGACCTAGCGGAATCCAAGGAGGGGTGACTTGCGGGGCTCGGACCAGGTTCTGTTACCCAGAATTCTTTGCAAACCTCAAAAAGTGGCTAAAAAAACAAGTTTTCCTCACATTTCGGTGACAGAAACTTCTGGAATCTGAGAGGAGCCACAAATTTCCTTCCACCCAGCGTTCCCCCAAGTCTCCCGATAAAAATGATACGTCACTTGTGTGGGTAGGCCTAGCGCCCGCGACAGGAAACGCCCCAAAGCGCAACGTGGACATATCCAAATTTTTGGAAGAAAACAGAGGTGTTTTTTGCGAAGTGCCTACCTGTAGATTTTGGCCTCTAGCTCAGCCGGCACCTTGGGAAACCTACCAAACCTGTGCATTTCTGAAAACTAGAGACCTAGGGGAATCCAAGGAGGGGTGACTTGCGGGGCTCGGACCAGGTTCTGTTACCCAGAATCCTTTGCAAACCTCAAAAAGTGGCTAAAAAAACAAGTTTTCCTCACATTTCGGTGACAGAAAGTTCTGGAATCTGAGAGGAGCCACAAATTTCCTTCCACCCAGCGTTCCCCCAAGTCTCCTGATAAAAATGATACCTCACTTGTGTGGGTGGGCCTAGCGCCCGCGACAGGAAACGCCCCAAAGCGCAACGTGGACACATCCAAATTTTTGGAAGAAAACAGAGGTGTTTTTTGCGAAGTGCCTACCTGTAGATTTTGGCCTCTAGCTCAGCCGGCACCTAGGGAGACCTACTAAACCTGTGCATTTCTGAAAACTAGAGACCTAAGGGAATCCAAGGAGGGGTGACTTGCGGGGCTCAGACCAGGTTCTGTTACCCAGAATCCTTTGCAAACCTCAAAAAGTGGCTAAAAAAACAAGTTTTCCTCACATTTCGGTGACAGAAACTTCTGGAATCTGAGAGGAGCCACAAATTTCCTTCCACCCAGCGTTCCCCCAAGTCTCCCGATAAAAATGATACCTCACTTGTGTGGGTAGGCCTAGCGCCCGCGACAGGAAACGCCCCAAAGCGCAACGTGGACACATCCAAATTTTTGGAAGAAAACAGAGGTGTTTTTTGCGAAGTGCCTACCTGTAGATTTTGGCCTCTAGCTCAGCCGGCACCTAGGGAAACCTACCAAACCTGTGCATTTCTGAAAACTAGAGACCTAGGGGAATCCAAGGAGGGGTGACTTGCGGGGCTCGGACCAGGTTCTGTTACCCAGAATCCTTTGCAAACCTCAAAAAGTGGCCAAAAAAACAAGTTTTCCTCACATTTCGGTGACAGAAAGTTCTGGAATCTGAGAGGAGCCACAAATTTCCTTCCACCCAGCGTTCCCCCAAGTCTCCCGATAAAAATGATACCTCACTTGTGTGGGTGGGCCTAGCGCCCGCGACAGGAAACGCCCCAAAGCGCAACGTGGACACATACAAATTTTTGGAAGAAAACAGAGGTGTTTTTTACGAAGTGCCTACCTGTAGATTTTGGCCTCTAGCTCAGCCGGCACCTATGGAAACCTACCAAACCTGTGCATTTCTGAAAACTAGAGACCTAGGGGAGTCCAAGGAGGGGTGACTTGCGGGGCTCAGACCAGGTTCTGTTACCCAGAATCCTTTGCAAACCTCAAAAAGTGGCTAAAAAAACAAGTTTTCCTCACATTTCGGTGACAGAAACTTCTGGAATCTGAGAGGAGCCACAAATTTCCTTCCACCCAGCGTTCCCCCAAGTCTCCTGATAAAAATGGTACCTCACTTGTGTGGGTAGGCCTAGCGCCCGCGACAGGAAACGCCCCAAAGCGCAACGTGGACACATCCAAATTTTTGGAAGAAAACAGAGGTGTTTTTTGCGAAGTGCCTACCTGTAGATTTTGGCCTCTAGCTCAGCCGGCACCTAGGGAAACCTACCAAACCTGTGCATTTCTGAAAACTAGAGACCTAGGGGAATCCAAGGAGGGGTGACTTGCGGGGCTCGGACCAGGTTCTGTTACCCAGAATCCTTTGCAAACCTCAAAAAGTGGCTAACAAAACAATTTTTCCTCACATTTCAGTGACAGAAAGTTCTGAATCTGAGAGGAGCCACAAATTTCCTTCCATCCAGCGTTCCCCCAAGTCTCCCGATAAAAATGATACCTCACTTGTGAGGGTAGGCCTAGCGCCCGTGACAGGAAACGCCCCAAAGCGCAACGTGGACACATCCAATTTTTTGGAAGAAAACAGAGGTGTTATTTGCGATATGCCTACCTGTAGATTTTGGCCTCTAGCTCAGCCGGCACCTAGGGAAACCTACCAAACCTGTGCATTTCTGAAAACTAGAGACCTAGCGGAATCCAAGGAGGGGTGACTTGCGGGGCTCGGACCAGGTTCTGTTACCCAGAATTCTTTGCAAACCTCAAAAAGTGGCTAAAAAAACAAGTTTTCCTCACATTTCGGTGACAGAAACTTCTGGAATCTGAGAGGAGCCACAAATTTCCTTCCACCCAGCGTTCCCCCAAGTCTCCCGATAAAAATGATACGTCACTTGTGTGGGTAGGCCTAGCGCCCGCGACAGGAAACGCCCCAAAGCGCAACGTGGACATATCCAAATTTTTGGAAGAAAACAGAGGTGTTTTTTGCGAAGTGCCTACCTGTAGATTTTGGCCTCTAGCTCAGCCGGCACCTTGGGAAACCTACCAAACCTGTGCATTTCTGAAAACTAGAGACCTAGGGGAATCCAAGGAGGGGTGACTTGCGGGGCTCGGACCAGGTTCTGTTACCCAGAATCCTTTGCAAACCTCAAAAAGTGGCTAAAAAAACAAGTTTTCCTCACATTTCGGTGACAGAAAGTTCTGGAATCTGAGAGGAGCCACAAATTTCCTTCCACCCAGCGTTCCCCCAAGTCTCCTGATAAAAATGATACCTCACTTGTGTGGGTAGGCCTAGCGCCCGCGACAGGAAACGCCCCAAAGCGCAACGTGGACACATCCAAATTTTTGGAAGAAAACAGAGGTGTTTTTTGCGAAGTGCCTACCTGTAGATTTTGGCCTCTAGCTCAGCCGGCACCTAGGGAGACCTACTAAACCTGTGCATTTCTGAAAACTAGAGACCTAAGGGAATCCAAGGAGGGGTGACTTGCGGGGCTCGGACCAGGTTCTGTTACCCAGAATCCTTTGCAAACCTCAAAAAGTGGCTAAAAAAACAAGTTTTCCTCACATTTCGGTGACAGAAACTTCTGGAATCTGAGAGGAGCCACAAATTTCCTTCCACCCAGCGTTCCCCCAAGTCTCCCGATAAAAATGATACCTCACTTGTGTGGGTAGGCCTAGCGCCCGCGACAGGAAACGCCCCAAAGCGCAACGTGGACACATCCAAATTTTTGGAAGAAAACAGAGGTGTTTTTTGCGAAGTGCCTACCTGTAGATTTTGGCCTCTAGCTCAGCCGGCACCTAGGGAAACCTACCAAACCTGTGCATTTCTGAAAACTAGAGACCTAGGGGAATCCAAGGAGGGGTGACTTGCGGGGCTCGGACCAGGTTCTGTTACCCAGAATCCTTTGCAAACCTCAAAAAGTGGCCAAAAAAACAAGTTTTCCTCACATTTCGGTGACAGAAAGTTCTGGAATCTGAGAGGAGCCACAAATTTCCTTCCACCCAGCGTTCCCCCAAGTCTCCCGATAAAAATGATACCTCACTTGTGTGGGTGGGCCTAGCGCCCGCGACAGGAAACGCCCCAAAGCGCAACGTGGACACATACAAATTTTTGGAAGAAAACAGAGGTGTTTTTTACGAAGTGCCTACCTGTAGATTTTGGCCTCTAGCTCAGCCGGCACCTATGGAAACCTACCAAACCTGTGCATTTCTGAAAACTAGAGACCTAGGGGAGTCCAAGGAGGGGTGACTTGCGGGGCTCAGACCAGGTTCTGTTACCCAGAATCCTTTGCAAACCTCAAAAAGTGGCTAAAAAAACAAGTTTTCCTCATATTTCGGTGACAGAAAGTTCTGGAATCTGAGAGGAGCCACAAATTTCCTTCCACCCAGCGTTCCCCCAAGTCTCCCGATAAAAATGATACCTCACTTGTGTGGGTAGGCCTAGCGCCCGCGTCAGGAAACGCACCAAAGCGCAACGTGGACACATCCAAATTTTTGGAAGAAAACAGAAGTGTTTTTTGCGAAGTGCCTACCTGTAGATTTTGGCCTCTAGCTCAGCCGGCACCTGGGGAAACCTACCAAACCTGTGCACTTCTGAAAACTAGAGACCTAGGGGAATCCAAGGAGGGGTGACTTGCGGGGCTCGGACCAGTTTCTGTTACCCAGAATCCTTTGCAAACCTCAAAAAGTGGCCAAAAAACAAGTTTTCCTCACATTTCGGTGACAGAAAGTTCTGGAATCTGAGAGGAGCCACAAATTTCCTTCCACCCAGCGTTCCCCCAAGTCTCCTGATAAAAATGATACCTCACTTGTGTGGGTAAGCCTAGCGCCTGCGACAGGAAACGCCCCAAAGCGCAACGTGGACACATCCAAATTTTTGGAAGAAAACAGAGGTGTTTTTTGCGAAGTGCCTACCTGTAGATTTTGGCCTCTAGCTCAGCCGGCACCTAGGGAAACCTACCAAACCTGTGCATTTCTGAAAACTAGAGACCTAGGGGAATCCAAGGAGGGGTGACTTGCGGGGCTCGGACCAGGTTCTGTTACCCGGAATCCTTTGCAAACCTCAAAAAGTGGCTAAAAAAACAAGTTTTCCTCACATTTCGGTGACAGAAACTTCTGGAATCTGAGAGGAGCCACAAATTTCCTTCCACACAGCGTTCCCCCAAGTCTCCCGATAAAAATGATACCTCACTTGTGTGGGTGGGCCTAGCGCCCGCGACAGGAAACGCCCCAAAGCGCAACGTGGACACATCCAAATTTTTGGAAGAAAACAGAGGTGTTTTTTATGAAGTGCCTACCTGTAGATTTTGGCCTCTAGCTCAGCCGGTACCTAGGGAAACCTACCACACCTGTGCATTTCTGAAAACTAGAGACCT
The DNA here is from genome assembly GCF_031143425.1 of Pleurodeles waltl. NCBI lineage: Eukaryota > Metazoa > Chordata > Amphibia > Caudata > Salamandridae > Pleurodeles > Pleurodeles waltl. Next base: position 1,674,979,056 of record NC_090444.1, on the reverse strand, counting down.
AGGGGAATCCAAGGAGGGGTGACTTGCGGGGCTCAGACCAGGTTCTGTTACCCAGAATCCTTTGCAAACCTCAAAAAGGGGCTAAAAAAACAAGTTTTCCTCACATTTCGGTGACAGAAACTCCTGGAATCTGAGAGGAGCCACAAATTTCCTTCCACCCAGCGTTCCCCCAAGTCTCCCGATAAAAATGATACCTCACTTGTGTGGGTAGGCCTAGCGCCCGCGACAGGAAACGCCCCAAAGCGCAACGTGGACATATCCAAATTTTTGGAAGAAAACAGAGGTGTTTTTTGCGAAGTGCCTACCTGTAGATTTTGGCCTCTAGCTCAGCCGGCACCTTGGGAAACCTACCAAACCTGTGCATTTCTGAAAACTAGAGACCTAGGGGAATCCAAGGAGGGGTGACTTACGGGGCTCGGACCAGGTTCTGTTACCCAGAATCCTTTGCAAACCTCAAAAAGTGGCTAAAAAAACAAGTTTTCCTCACATTTCGGTGACAGAAAGTTCTGGAATCTGAGAGGAGCCACAAATTTCCTTCCACCCAGCGTTCCCCCAAGTCTCCTGATAAAAATGATACCTCACTTGTGTGGGTAGGCCTAGCGCCCGCGACAGGAAACGCCCCAAAGCGCAACGTGGACACATCCAAATTTTTGGAAGAAAACAGAGGTGTTTTTTGCGAAGTGCCTACCTGTAGATTTTGGCCTCTAGCTCAGCCGGCACCTAGGGAGACCTACCAAACCTGTGCATTTCTGAAAACTAGAGACCTAGGGGAATCCAAGGAGGGGTGACTTGCGGGGCTCGGACCAGGTTCTGTTACCCAGAATCCTTTGCAAACCTCAAAAAGTGGCTAAAAAAACAAGTTTTCCTCACATTTCGGTGACAGAAACTTCTGGAATCTGAGAGGAGCCACAAATTTCCTTCCACCCAGCGTTCCCCCAAGTCTCCCGATAAAAATGATACCTCACTTGTGTGGGTAGGCCTAGCGCCCGCGACAGGAAACGCCCCAAAGCGCAACGTGGACACATCCAAATTTTTGGAAGAAAACAGAGGTGTTTTTTGCGAAGTGCCTACCTGTAGATTTTGGCCTCTAGCTCAGCCGGCACCTAGGGAAACCTACCAAACCTGTGCATTTCTGAAAACTAGAGACCTAGGGGAATCCAAGGAGGGGTGACTTGCGGGGCTCAAACCAGGTTCTGTTACCCAGAATCCTTTGCAAACCTCAAAAAGTGGCTAAAAAAACAAGTTTTCCTCACATTTCGGTGACAGAAAGTTCTGAATCTGAGAGGAGCCACAAATTTCCTTCCATCCAGCGTTCCCCCAAGTCTCCCGATAAAAATGATACCTCACTTGTGTGGGTAGGCCTAGCGCCCGCGACAGGAAACGCCCCAAAGCGCAACGTGGACACATCCAAATTTTTGGAAGAAAACAGAGGTGTTTTTTGCGAAGTGCCTACCTGTAGATTTTGGCCTCTAGCTCAGCCGGCACCTAGGGAAACCTACCAAACCTGTGCATTTCTGAAAACTAGAGACCTAGGGGAATCCAAGGAGGGGTGACTTGCGGGGCTCGGACCAGGTTCTGTTACCCAGAATCCTTTGCAAACCTCAAAAAGTGGCCAAAAAAACAAGTTTTCCTCACATTTCGGTGACAGAAAGTTCTGGAATCTGAGAGGAGCCACAAATTTCCTTCCACCCAGCGTTCCCCCAAGTCTCCCGATAAAAATGATACCTCACTTGTGTGGGTGGGCCTAGCGCCCGCGACAGGATACTCCCCAAAGCGAAACGTGGACACATCCAAATTTTTGGAAGAAAACAGAGGTGTTTTTTACGAAGTGCCTACCTGTAGATTTTGGCCTCTAGCTCAGCCGGCACCTATGGAAACCTACCAAACCTCTGCATTTCTGAAAACTAGAGACCTAGGGGAATCCAAGGAGGGGTGACTTGCGGGGCTCAGACCAGGTTCTGTTACCCAGAATCCTTTGCAAACCTCAAAAAGTGGCTAAAAAAACAAGTTTTCCTCATATTTCGGTGACAGAAAGTTCTGGAATCTGAGAGGACCCACAAATTTCCTTCCACCCAGCGTTCCCCCAAGTCTCCCGATAAAAATGATACCTCACTTGTGTTAGTAGGCCTAGCGCCCGTGTCAGGAAACGCCCCAAAGCGCAACGTGGACACATCCAAATTTTTGGAAGAAAACAGAAGTGTTTTTTGCAAAGAGCCTACCTGTAGATTTTGGCCTCTAGCTCAGCCGGCACCTGGGGAAACCTACCAAACCTGTGCATTTCTGAAAACTAGAGACCTAGGGGAATCCAAGGAGGGGTGACTTGTGGGGCTGGCACCAGTTTCTGTTACCCAGAATCCTTTGCAAACCTCAAAAAGTGGCTAAAAAAACAAGTTTTCCTCACATTTCGGTGACAGAAAGTTCTGGAATCTGAGAGGAGCCACAAATTTCCTTCCACCCAGCGTTCCCCCAAGTCTCCTGATAAAAATGATACCTCACTTGTGTGGGTAGGCCTAGCGCCCGCGACAGAGAAGGCCCCAAAGCGCAACGTGGACATATCCAATTTTTTTGAAGAAAACAGAGGTGTTTTTTGCGAAGTGCCTACCTGTAGATTTTGGCCTCTAGCTCAGCCGGCACCTAGGGAAACCTACCAAACCTGTGCATTTCTGAAAACTAGAGACCTAGGGGAATCCAAGGAGGGGTGACTTGCGGGGCTCGGACCAGGTTCTGTTACCCAGAATCCTTTGCAAACCTCAAAAAGTGGCTAAAAAAACAAGTTTTCCTCACATTTCGGTGACAGAAACTTCTGGAATCTGAGAGGAGCCACAAATTTCCTTCCACCCAGCGTTCCCCCAAGTCTCCTGATAAAAATGGTACCTCACTTGTGTGGGTAGGCCTAGCGCCCGCGACAGGAAACGCCCCAAAGCGCAACGTGGACACATCCAAATTTTTGGAAGAAAACAGAGGTGTTTTTTGCGAAGTGCCTACCTGTAGATTTTGGCCTCTAGCTCAGCCGGCACCTAGGGAAACCTACCAAACCTGTGCATTTCTGAAAACTAGAGACCTAGGGGAATCCAAGGAGGGGTGACTTGCGGGGCTCGGACCAGGTTCTGTTACCCAGAATCCTTTGCAAACCTCAAAAAGTGGCTAACAAAACAATTTTTCCTCACATTTCAGTGACAGAAAGTTCTGAATCTGAGAGGAGCCACAAATTTCCTTCCATCCAGCGTTCCCCCAAGTCTCCCGATAAAAATGATACCTCACTTGTGAGGGTAGGCCTAGCGCCCGTGACAGGAAACGCCCCAAAGCGCAACGTGGACACATCCAATTTTTTGGAAGAAAACAGAGGTGTTATTTGCGATATGCCTACCTGTAGATTTTGGCCTCTAGCTCAGCCGGCACCTAGGGAAACCTACCAAACCTGTGCATTTCTGAAAACTAGAGACCTAGCGGAATCCAAGGAGGGGTGACTTGCGGGGCTCGGACCAGGTTCTGTTACCCAGAATTCTTTGCAAACCTCAAAAAGTGGCTAAAAAAACAAGTTTTCCTCACATTTCGGTGACAGAAACTTCTGGAATCTGAGAGGAGCCACAAATTTCCTTCCACCCAGCGTTCCCCCAAGTCTCCCGATAAAAATGATACGTCACTTGTGTGGGTAGGCCTAGCGCCCGCGACAGGAAACGCCCCAAAGCGCAACGTGGACATATCCAAATTTTTGGAAGAAAACAGAGGTGTTTTTTGCGAAGTGCCTACCTGTAGATTTTGGCCTCTAGCTCAGCCGGCACCTTGGGAAACCTACCAAACCTGTGCATTTCTGAAAACTAGAGACCTAGGGGAATCCAAGGAGGGGTGACTTGCGGGGCTCGGACCAGGTTCTGTTACCCAGAATCCTTTGCAAACCTCAAAAAGTGGCTAAAAAAACAAGTTTTCCTCACATTTCGGTGACAGAAAGTTCTGGAATCTGAGAGGAGCCACAAATTTCCTTCCACCCAGCGTTCCCCCAAGTCTCCTGATAAAAATGATACCTCACTTGTGTGGGTAGGCCTAGCGCCCGCGACAGGAAACGCCCCAAAGCGCAACGTGGACACATCCAAATTTTTGGAAGAAAACAGAGGTGTTTTTTGCGAAGTGCCTACCTGTAGATTTTGGCCTCTAGCTCAGCCGGCACCTAGGGAGACCTACTAAACCTGTGCATTTCTGAAAACTAGTGACCTAAGGGAATCCAAGGAGGGGTGACTTGCGGGGCTCGGACCAGGTTCTGTTACCCAGAATCCTTTGCAAACCTCAAAAAGTGGCTAAAAAAACAAGTTTTCCTCACATTTTGGTGACAGAAACTTCTGGAATCTGAGAGGAGCCACAAATTTCCTTCCACCCAGCGTTCCCCCAAGTCTCCCGATAAAAATGATACCTCACTTGTGTGGGTAGGCCTAGCGCCCGCGACAGGAAACGCCCCAAAGCGCAACGTGGACACATCCAAATTTTTGGAAGAAAACAGAGGTGTTTTTTGCGAAGTGCCTACCTGTAGATTTTGGCCTCTAGCTCAGCCGGCACCTAGGGAAACCTACCAAACCTGTGCATTTCTGAAAACTAGAGACCTAGGGGAATCCAAGGAGGGGTGACTTGCGGGGCTCGGACCAGGTTCTGTTACCCAGAATCCTTTGCAAACCTCAAAAAGTGGCCAAAAAAACAAGTTTTCCTCACATTTCGGTGACAGAAAGTTCTGGAATCTGAGAGGAGCCACAAATTTCCTTCCACCCAGCGTTCCCCCAAGTCTCCCGATAAAAATGATACCTCACTTGTGTGGGTGGGCCTAGCGCCCGCGACAGGAAACGCCCCAAAGCGCAACGTGGACACATACAAATTTTTGGAAGAAAACAGAGGTGTTTTTTACGAAGTGCCTACCTGTAGATTTTGGCCTCTAGCTCAGCCGGCACCTATGGAAACCTACCAAACTTGTGCATTTCTGAAAACTAGAGACCTAGGGGAGTCCAAGGAGGGGTGACTTGCGGGGCTCAGACCAGGTTCTGTTACCCAGAATCCTTTGCAAACCTCAAAAAGTGGCCAAAAAACAAGTTTTCCTCATATTTCGGTGACAGAAAGTTCTGGAATCTGAGAGGAGCCACAAATTTCCTTCCACCCAGCGTTCCCCCAAGTCTCCCGATAAAAATGATACCTCACTTGTGTGGGTAGGCCTAGCGCCCGCGTCAGGAAACGCACCAAAGCGCAACGTGGACACATCCAAATTTTTGGAAGAAAACAGAAGTGTTTTTTGCGAAGTGCCTACCTGTAGATTTTGGCCTCTAGCTCAGCCGGCACCTGGGGAAACCTACCAAACCTGTGCATTTCTGAAAACTAGAGACCTAGGGGAATCCAAGGAGGGGTGACTTGCGGGGCTCGGACCAGTTTCTGTTACCCAGAATCCTTTGCAAACCTCAAAAAGTGGCCAAAAAACAAGTTTTCCTCACATTTCGGTGACAGAAAGTTCTGGAATCTGAGAGGAGCCACAAATTTCCTTCCACCCAGCGTTCCCCCAAGTCTCCTGATAAAAATGATACCTCACTTGTGTGGGTAAGCCTAGCGCCTGCGACAGGAAACGCCCCAAAGCGCAACGTGGACACATCCAAATTTTTGGAAGAAAACAGAGGTGTTTTTTGCGAAGTGCCTACCTGTAGATTTTGGCCTCTAGCTCAGCCGGCACCTAGGGAAACCTACCAAACCTGTGCATTTCTGAAAACTAGAGACCTAGGGGAATCCAAGGAGGGGTGACTTGCGGGGCTCGGACCAGGTTCTGTTACCCGGAATCCTTTGCAAACCTCAAAAAGTGGCTAAAAAAACAAGTTTTCCTCACATTTCGGTGACAGAAACTTCTGGAATCTGAGAGGAGCCACAAATTTCCTTCCACACAGCGTTCCCCCAAGTCTCCCGATAAAAATGATACCTCACTTGTGTGGGTGGGCCTAGCGCCCGCGACAGGAAACGCCCCAAAGCGCAATGTGGACACATCCAAATTTTTGGAAGAAAACAGAGGTGTTTTTTATGAAGTGCCTACCTGTAGATTTTGGCCTCTAGCTCAGCCGGTACCTAGGGAAACCTACCACACCTGTGCATTTCTGAAAACTAGAGACCTAGGGGAATCCAAGGAGGGGTGACTTGCGGGGCTCAGACCAGGTTCTGTTACCCAGAATCCTTTGCAAACCTCAAAAAGGGGCTAAAAAAACAAGTTTTCCTCACATTTCGGTGACAGAAACTCCTGGAATCTGAGAGGAGCCACAAATTTCCTTCCACCCAGCGTTCCCCCAAGTCTCCCGATAAAAATGATACCTCACTTGTGTGGGTAGGCCTAGCGCCCGCGACAGGAAACGCCCCAAAGCGCAACGTGGACATATCCAAATTTTTGGAAGAAAACAGAGGTGTTTTTTGCGAAGTGCCTACCTGTAGATTTTGGCCTCTAGCTCAGCCGGCACCTTGGGAAACCTACCAAACCTGTGCATTTCTGAAAACTAGAGACCTAGGGGAATCCAAGGAGGGGTGACTTACGGGGCTCGGACCAGGTTCTGTTACCCAGAATCCTTTGCAAACCTCAAAAAGTGGCTAAAAAAACAAGTTTTCCTCACATTTCGGTGACAGAAAGTTCTGGAATCTGAGAGGAGCCACAAATTTCCTTCCACCCAGCGTTCCCCCAAGTCTCCTGATAAAAATGATACCTCACTTGTGTGGGTAGGCCTAGCGCCCGCGACAGGAAACGCCCCAAAGCGCAACGTGGACACATCCAAATTTTTGGAAGAAAACAGAGGTGTTTTTTGCGAAGTGCCTACCTGTAGATTTTGGCCTCTAGCTCAGCCGGCACCTAGGGAGACCTACCAAACCTGTGCATTTCTGAAAACTAGAGACCTAGGGGAATCCAAGGAGGGGTGACTTGCGGGGCTCGGACCAGGTTCTGTTACCCAGAATCCTTTGCAAACCTCAAAAAGTGGCTAAAAAAACAAGTTTTCCTCACATTTCGGTGACAGAAACTTCTGGAATCTGAGAGGAGCCACAAATTTCCTTCCACCCAGCGTTCCCCCAAGTCTCCCGATAAAAATGATACCTCACTTGTGTGGGTAGGCCTAGCGCCCGCGACAGGAAACGCCCCAAAGCGCAACGTGGACACATCCAAATTTTTGGAAGAAAACAGAGGTGTTTTTTGCGAAGTGCCTACCTGTAGATTTTGGCCTCTAGCTCAGCCGGCACCTAGGGAAACCTACCAAACCTGTGCATTTCTGAAAACTAGAGACCTAGGGGAATCCAAGGAGGGGTGACTTGCGGGGCTCAAACCAGGTTCTGTTACCCAGAATCCTTTGCAAACCTCAAAAAGTGGCTAAAAAAACAAGTTTTCCTCACATTTCGGTGACAGAAAGTTCTGAATCTGAGAGGAGCCACAAATTTCCTTCCATCCAGCGTTCCCCCAAGTCTCCCGATAAAAATGATACCTCACTTGTGTGGGTAGGCCTAGCGCCCGCGACAGGAAACGCCCCAAAGCGCAACGTGGACACATCCAAATTTTTGGAAGAAAACAGAGGTGTTTTTTGCGAAGTGCCTACCTGTAGATTTTGGCCTCTAGCTCAGCCGGCACCTAGGGAAACCTACCAAACCTGTGCATTTCTGAAAACTAGAGACCTAGGGGAATCCAAGGAGGGGTGACTTGCGGGGCTCGGACCAGGTTCTGTTACCCAGAATCCTTTGCAAACCTCAAAAAGTGGCCAAAAAAACAAGTTTTCCTCACATTTCGGTGACAGAAAGTTCTGGAATCTGAGAGGAGCCACAAATTTCCTTCCACCCAGCGTTCCCCCAAGTCTCCCGATAAAAATGATACCTCACTTGTGTGGGTGGGCCTAGCGCCCGCGACAGGATACTCCCCAAAGCGAAACGTGGACACATCCAAATTTTTGGAAGAAAACAGAGGTGTTTCTTACGAAGTGCCTACCTGTAGATTTTGGCCTCTAGCTCAGCCGGCACCTATGGAAACCTACCAAACCTCTGCATTTCTGAAAACTAGAGACCTAGGGGAATCCAAGGAGGGGTGACTTGCGGGGCTCAGACCAGGTTCTGTTACCCAGAATCCTTTGCAAACCTCAAAAAGTGGCTAAAAAAACAAGTTTTCCTCATATTTCGGTGACAGAAAGTTCTGGAATCTGAGAGGACCCACAAATTTCCTTCCACCCAGCGTTCCCCCAAGTCTCCCGATAAAAATGATACCTCACTTGTGTGGGTAGGCCTAGCGCCCGTGTCAGGAAACGCCCCAAAGCGCAACGTGGACACATCCAAATTTTTGGAAGAAAACAGAAGTGTTTTTTGCAAAGAGCCTACCTGTAGATTTTGGCCTCTAGCTCAGCCGGCACCTGGGGAAACCTACCAAACCTGTGCATTTCTGAAAACTAGAGACCTAGGGGAATCCAAGGAGGGGTGACTTGTGGGGCTGGCACCAGTTTCTGTTACCCAGAATCCTTTGCAAACCTCAAAAAGTGGCTAAAAAAACAAGTTTTCCTCACATTTCGGTGACAGAAAGTTCTGGAATCTGAGAGGAGCCACAAATTTCCTTCCACCCAGCGTTCCCCCAAGTCTCCTGATAAAAATGATACCTCACTTGTGTGGGTAGGCCTAGCGCCCGCGACAGAGAAGGCCCCAAAGCGCAACGTGGACATATCCAATTTTTTTGAAGAAAACAGAGGTGTTTTTTGCGAAGTGCCTACCTGTAGATTTTGGCCTCTAGCTCAGCCGGCACCTAGGGAAACCTACCAAACCTGTGCATTTCTGAAAACTAGAGACCTAGGGGAATCCAAGGAGGGGTGACTTGCGGGGCTCGGACCAGGTTCTGTTACCCAGAATCCTTTGCAAACCTCAAAAAGTGGCTAAAAAAACAAGTTTTCCTCACATTTCGGTGACAGAAACTTCTGGAATCTGAGAGGAGCCACAAATTTCCTTCCACCCAGCGTTCCCCCAAGTCTCCTGATAAAAATGGTACCTCACTTGTGTGGGTAGGCCTAGCGCCCGCGACAGGAAACGCCCCAAAGCGCAACGTGGACACATCCAAATTTTTGGAAGAAAACAGAGGTGTTTTTTGCGAAGTGCCTACCTGTAGATTTTGGCCTCTAGCTCAGCCGGCACCTAGGGAAACCTACCAAACCTGTGCATTTCTGAAAACTAGAGACCTAGGGGAATCCAAGGAGGGGTGACTTGCGGGGCTCGGACCAGGTTCTGTTACCCAGAATCCTTTGCAAACCTCAAAAAGTGGCTAACAAAACAATTTTTCCTCACATTTCAGTGACAGAAAGTTCTGAATCTGAGAGGAGCCACAAATTTCCTTCCATCCAGCGTTCCCCCAAGTCTCCCGATAAAAATGATACCTCACTTGTGTGGGTAGGCCTAGCGCCCGCGACAGGAAACGCCCCAAAGCGCAACGTGGACACATCCAAATTTTTGGAAGAAAACAGAGGTGTTATTTGCGATATGCCTACCTGTAGATTTTGGCCTCTAGCTCAGCCGGCACCTAGGGAAACCTACCAAACCTGTGCATTTCTGAAAACTAGAGACCTAGCGGAATCCAAGGAGGGGTGACTTGCGGGGCTCGGACCAGGTTCTGTTACCCAGAATTCTTTGCAAACCTCAAAAAGTGGCTAAAAAAACAAGTTTTCCTCACATTTCGGTGACAGAAACTTCTGGAATCTGAGAGGAGCCACAAATTTCCTTCCACCCAGCGTTCCCCCAAGTCTCCCGATAAAAATGATACGTCACTTGTGTGGGTAGGCCTAGCGCCCGCGACAGGAAACGCCCCAAAGCGCAACGTGGACATATCCAAATTTTTGGAAGAAAACAGAGGTGTTTTTTGCGAAGTGCCTACCTGTAGATTTTGGCCTCTAGCTCAGCCGGCACCTTGGGAAACCTACCAAACCTGTGCATTTCTGAAAACTAGAGACCTAGGGGAATCCAAGGAGGGGTGACTTGCGGGGCTCGGACCAGGTTCTGTTACCCAGAATCCTTTGCAAACCTCAAAAAGTGGCTAAAAAAACAAGTTTTCCTCACATTTCGGTGACAGAAAGTTCTGGAATCTGAGAGGAGCCACAAATTTCCTTCCACCCAGCGTTCCCCCAAGTCTCCCGATAAAAATGATACCTCACTTGTGTGGGTAGGCCTAGCGCCCGCGACAGGAAACGCCCCAAAGCGCAACGTGGACACATCCAAATTTTTGGAAGAAAACAGAGGTGTTTTTTGCGAAGTGCCTACCTGTAGATTTTGGCCTCTAGCTCAGCCGGCACCTAGGGAAACCTACCAAACCTGTGCATTTCTGAAAACTAGAGACCTAGGGGAATCCAAGGAGGGGTGACTTGCGGGGCTCGGACCAGGTTCTGTTACCCAGAATCCTTTGCAAACCTCAAAAAGTGGCCAAAAAAACAAGTTTTCCTCACATTTCGGTGACAGAAAGTTCTGGAATCTGAGAGGAGCCACAAATTTCCTTCCACCCAGCGTTCCCCCAAGTCTCCCGATAAAAATGATACCTCACTTGTGTGGGTGGGCCTAGCGCCCGCGACAGGAAACGCCCCAAAGCGCAACGTGGACACATACAAATTTTTGGAAGAAAACAGAGGTGTTTTTTACGAAGTGCCTACCTGTAGATTTTGGCCTCTAGCTCAGCCGGCACCTATGGAAACCTACCAAACCTGTGCATTTCTGAAAACTAGAGACCTAGGGGAGTCCAAGGAGGGGTGACTTGCGGGGCTCAGACCAGGTTCTGTTACCCAGAATCCTTTGCAAACCTCAAAAAGTGGCTAAAAAAACAAGTTTTCCTCATATTTCGGTGACAGAAAGTTCTGGAATCTGAGAGGAGCCACAAATTTCCTTCCACCCAGCGTTCCCCCAAGTCTCCCGATAAAAATGATACCTCACTTGTGTGGGTAGGCCTAGCGCCCGCGTCAGGAAACGCACCAAAGCGCAACGTGGACACATCCAAATTTTTGGAAGAAAACAGAAGTGTTTTTTGCGAAGTGCCTACCTGTAGATTTTGGCCTCTAGCTCAGCCGGCACCTGGGGAAACCTACCAAACCTGTGCACTTCTGAAAACTAGAGACCTAGGGGAATCCAAGGAGGGGTGACTTGCGGGGCTCGGACCAGTTTCTGTTACCCAGAATCCTTTGCAAACCTCAAAAAGTGGCCAAAAAACAAGTTTTCCTCACATTTCGGTGACAGAAAGTTCTGGAATCTGAGAGGAGCCACAAATTTCCTTCCACCCAGCGTTCCCCCAAGTCTCCTGATAAAAATGATACCTCACTTGTGTGGGTAAGCCTAGCGCCCGCGACAGGAAACGCCCCAAAGCGCAACGTGGACACATCCAAATTTTTGGAAGAAAACAGAGGTGTTTTTTGCGAAGTGCCTACCTGTAGATTTTGGCCTCTAGCTCAGCCGGCACCTAGGGAAACCTACCAAACCTGTGCATTTCTGAAAACTAGAGACCTAGGGGAATCCAAGGAGGGGTGACTTGCGGGGCTCGGACCAGGTTCTGTTACCCGGAATCCTTTGCAAACCTCAAAAAGTGGCTAAAAAAACAAGTTTTCCTCACATTTCGGTGACAGAAACTTCTGGAATCTGAGAGGAGCCACAAATTTCCTTCCACACAGCGTTCCCCCAAGTCTCCCGATAAAAATGATACCTCACTTGTGTGGGTGGGCCTAGCGCCCGCGACAGGAAACGCCCCAAAGCGCAACGTGGACACATCCAAATTTTTGGAAGAAAACAGAGGTGTTTTTTATGAAGTGCCTACCTGTAGATTTTGGCCTCTAGCTCAGCCGGTACCTAGGGAAACCTACCACACCTGTGCATTTCTGAAAACTAGAGACCTAGGGGAATCCAAGGAGGGGTGACTTGCGGGGCTCGGACCAGGTTCTGTTACCCAGAATCCTTTGCAAACCTCAAAAAGTGGCTAAAAAAACAAGTTTTCCTCACATTTCGGTGACAGAAACTTCTGGAATCTGAGAGGAGCCACAAATTTCCTTCCACCCAGCGTTCCCCCAAGTCTCCCGATAAAAATGATACGTCACTTGTGTGGGTAGGCCTAGCGCCCGCGACAGGAAACGCCCCAAAGCGCAACGTGGACATATCCAAATTTTTGGAAGAAAACAGAGGTGTTTTTTGCGAAGTGCCTACCTGTAGATTTTGGCCTCTAGCTCAGCCGGCACCTTGGGAAACCTACCAAACCTGTGCATTTCTGAAAACTAGAGACCTAGGGGAATCCAAGGAGGGGTGACTTGCGGGGCTCGGACCAGGTTCTGTTACCCAGAATCCTTTGCAAACCTCAAAAAGTGGCTAAAAAAACAAGTTTTCCTCACATTTCGGTGACAGAAAGTTCTGGAATCTGAGAGGAGCCACAAATTTCCTTCCACCCAGCGTTCCCCCAAGTCTCCTGATAAAAATGATACCTCACTTGTGTGGGTAGGCCTAGCGCCCGCGACAGGAAACGCCCCAAAGCGCAACGTGGACACATCCAAATTTTTGGAAGAAAACAGAGGTGTTTTTTGCGAAGTGCCTACCTGTAGATTTTGGCCTCTAGCTCAGCCGGCACCTAGGGAGACCTACCAAACCTGTGCATTTCTGAAAACTAGAGACCTAAGGGAATCCAAGGAGGGGTGACTTGCGGGGCTCGGACCAGGTTCTGTTACCCAGAATCCTTTGCAAACCTCAAAAAGTGGCTAAAAAAACAAGTTTTCCTCACATTTCGGTGACAGAAACTTCTGGAATCTGAGAGGAGCCACAAATTTCCTTCTACCCAGCGTTCCCCCAAGTCTCCCGATAAAAATGATACCTCACTTGTGTGGGTAGGCCTAGCGCCCGCGACAGGAAACGCCCCAAAGCGCAACGTGGACACATCCAAATTTTTGGAAGAAAACAGAGGTGTTTTTTGCGAAGTGCCTACCTGTAGATTTTGGCCTCTAGCTCAGCCGACACCTTGGGAAACCTACCAAACCTGTGCATTTCTGAAAACTAGAGACCTAGGGGAATCCAAGGAGGGGTGACTTACGGGGCTCGGACCAGGTTCTGTTACCCAGAATCCTTTGCAAACCTCAAAAAGTGGCTAAAAAAACAAGTTTTCCTCATATTTCGGTGACAGAAAGTTCTGGAATCTGAGAGGAGCCACAAATTTCCTTCCACCCAGCGTTCCCCCAAGTCTCCCGATAAAAATGATACCTCACTTGTGTGGGTAGGCCTAGCGCCCGCGTCAGGAAACGCACCAAAGCGCAACGTGGACACATCCAAATTTTTGGAAGAAAACAGAAGTGTTTTTTGCGAAGTGCCTACCTGTAGATTTTGGCCTCTAGCTCAGCCGGCACCTGGGGAAACCTACCAAACCTGTGCACTTCTGAAAACTAGAGACCTAGGGGAATCCAAGGAGGGGTGACTTGCGGGGCTCGGACCAGTTTCTGTTACCCAGAATCCTTTGCAAACCTCAAAAAGTGGCCAAAAAACAAGTTTTCCTCACATTTCGGTGACAGAAAGTTCTGGAATCTGAGAGGAGCCACAAATTTCCTTCCACCCAGCGTTCCCCCAAGTCTCCTGATAAAAATGATACCTCACTTGTGTGGGTAAGCCTAGCGCCCGCGACAGGAAACGCCCCAAAGCGCAACGTGGACACATCCAAATTTTTGGAAGAAAACAGAGGTGTTTTTTGCGAAGTGCCTACCTGTAGATTTTGGCCTCTAGCTCAGCCGGCACCTAGGGAAACCTACCAAACCTGTGCATTTCTGAAAACTAGAGACCTAGGGGAATCCAAGGAGGGGTGACTTGCGGGGCTCGGACCAGGTTCTGTTACCCGGAATCCTTTGCAAACCTCAAAAAGTGGCTAAAAAAACAAGTTTTCCTCACATTTCGGTGACAGAAACTTCTGGAATCTGAGAGGAGCCACAAATTTCCTTCCACACAGCGTTCCCCCAAGTCTCCCGATAAAAATGATACCTCACTTGTGTGGGTGGGCCTAGCGCCCGCGACAGGAAACGCCCCAAAGCGCAACGTGGACACATCCAAATTTTTGGAAGAAAACAGAGGTGTTTTTTATGAAGTGCCTACCTGTAGATTTTGGCCTCTAGCTCAGCCGGTACCTAGGGAAACCTACCACACCTGTGCATTTCTGAAAACTAGAGACCTAGGGGAATCCAAGGAGGGGTGACTTGCGGGGCTCGGACCAGGTTCTGTTACCCAGAATCCTTTGCAAACCTCAAAAAGTGGCTAAAAAAACAAGTTTTCCTCACATTTCGGTGACAGAAACTTCTGGAATCTGAGAGGAGCCACAAATTTCCTTCCACCCAGCGTTCCCCCAAGTCTCCCGATAAAAATGATACGTCACTTGTGTGGGTAGGCCTAGCGCCCGCGACAGGAAACGCCCCAAAGCGCAACGTGGACATATCCAAATTTTTGGAAGAAAACAGAGGTGTTTTTTGCGAAGTGCCTACCTGTAGATTTTGGCCTCTAGCTCAGCCGGCACCTTGGGAAACCTACCAAACCTGTGCATTTCTGAAAACTAGAGACCTAGGGGAATCCAAGGAGGGGTGACTTGCGGGGCTCGGACCAGGTTCTGTTACCCAGAATCCTTTGCAAACCTCAAAAAGTGGCTAAAAAAACAAGTTTTCCTCACATTTCGGTGACAGAAAGTTCTGGAATCTGAGAGGAGCCACAAATTTCCTTCCACCCAGCGTTCCCCCAAGTCTCCTGATAAAAATGATACCTCACTTGTGTGGGTAGGCCTAGCGCCCGCGACAGGAAACGCCCCAAAGCGCAACGTGGACACATCCAAATTTTTGGAAGAAAACAGAGGTGTTTTTTGCGAAGTGCCTACCTGTAGATTTTGGCCTCTAGCTCAGCCGGCACCTAGGGAGACCTACCAAACCTGTGCATTTCTGAAAACTAGAGACCTAAGGGAATCCAAGGAGGGGTGACTTGCGGGGCTCGGACCAGGTTCTGTTACCCAGAATCCTTTGCAAACCTCAAAAAGTGGCTAAAAAAACAAGTTTTCCTCACATTTCGGTGACAGAAACTTCTGGAATCTGAGAGGAGCCACAAATTTCCTTCCACCCAGCGTTCCCCCAAGTCTCCCGATAAAAATGATACCTCACTTGTGTGGGTAGGCCTAGCGCCCGCGACAGGAAACGCCCCAAAGCGCAACGTGGACACATCCAAATTTTTGGAAGAAAACAGAGGTGTTTTTTGCGAAGTGCCTACCTGTAGATTTTGGCCTCTAGCTCAGCCGGCACCTTGGGAAACCTACCAAACCTGTGCATTTCTGAAAACTAGAGACCTAGGGGAATCCAAGGAGGGGTGACTTACGGGGCTCGGACCAGGTTCTGTTACCCAGAATCCTTTGCAAACCTCAAAAAGTGGCTAAAAAAACAAGTTTTCCTCACATTTCGGTGACAGAAAGTTCTGGAATCTGAGAGGAGCCACAAATTTCCTTCCACCCAGCGTTCCCCCAAGTCTCCTGATAAAAATGATACCTCACTTGTGTGGGTAGGCCTAGCGCCCGCGACAGGAAACGCCCCAAAGCGCAACGTGGACACATCCAAATTTTTGGAAGAAAACAGAGGTGTTTTTTGCGAAGTGCCTACCTGTAGATTTTGGCCTCTAGCTCAGCCGGCACCTAGGGAGACCTACCAAACCTGTGCATTTCTGAAAACTAGAGACCTAGGGGAATCCAAGGAGGGGTGACTTGCGGGGCTCGGACCAGGTTCTGTTACCCAGAATCCTTTGCAAACCTCAAAAAGTGGCTAAAAAAACAAGTTTTCCTCACATTTCGGTGACAGAAACTTCTGGAATCTGAGAGGAGCCATAAATTTCCTTCCACCCAGCGTTCCCCCAAGTCTCCCGATAAAAATGATACCTCACTTGTGTGGGTAGGCCTAGCGCCCGCGACAGGAAACGCCCCAAAGCGCAACGTGGACACATCCAAATTTTTGGAAGAAAACAGAGGTGTTTTTTGCGAAGTGCCTACCTGTAGATTTTGGCCTCTAGCTCAGCCGGCACCTAGGGAAACCTACCAAACCTGTGCATTTCTGAAAACTAGAGACCTAGGGGAATCCAAGGAGGGGTGACTTGCGGGGCTCAAACCAGGTTCTGTTACCCAGAATCCTTTGCAAACCTCAAAAAGTGGCTAAAAAAACAAGTTTTCCTCACATTTCGGTGACAGAAAGTTCTGAATCTGAGAGGAGCCACAAATTTCCTTCCATCCAGCGTTCCCCCAAGTCTCCCGATAAAAATGATACCTCACTTGTGTGGGTAGGCCTAGCGCCCGCGACAGGAAACGCCCCAAAGCGCAACGTGGACACATCCAAATTTTTGGAAGAAAACAGAGGTGTTTTTTGCGAAGTGCCTACCTGTAGATTTTGGCCTCTAGCTCAGCCGGCACCTAGGGAAACCTACCAAACCTGTGCATTTCTGAAAACTAGAGACCTAGGGGAATCCAAGGAGGGGTGACTTGCGGGGCTCGGACCAGGTTCTGTTACCCAGAATCCTTTGCAAACCTCAAAAAGTGGCCAAAAAAACAAGTTTTCCTCACATTTCGGTGACAGAAAGTTCTGGAATCTGAGAGGAGCCACAAATTTCCTTCCACCCAGCGTTCCCCCAAGTCTCCCGATAAAAATGATACCTCACTTGTGTGGGTGGGCCTAGCGCCCGCGACAGGATACTCCCCAAAGCGAAACGTGGACACATCCAAATTTTTGGAAGAAAACAGAGGTGTTTTTTACGAAGTGCCTACCTGTAGATTTTGGCCTCTAGCTCAGCCGGCACCTATGGAAACCTACCAAACCTCTGCATTTCTGAAAACTAGAGACCTAGGGGAATCCAAGGAGGGGTGACTTGCGGGGCTCAGACCAGGTTCTGTTACCCAGAATCCTTTGCAAACCTCAAAAAGTGGCTAAAAAAACAAGTTTTCCTCATATTTCGGTGACAGAAAGTTCTGGAATCTGAGAGGACCCACAAATTTCCTTCCACCCAGCGTTCCCCCAAGTCTCCCGATAAAAATGATACCTCACTTGTGTGGGTAGGCCTAGCGCCCGCGACAGGAAACGCCCCAAAGCGCAACGTGGACACATCCAAATTTTTGGAAGAAAACAGAGGTGTTTTTTGCGAAGTGCCTACCTGTAGATTTTGGCCTCTAGCTCAGCCGGCACCTAGGGAAACCTACCAAACCTATGCATTTCTGAAAACTAGAGACCTAGGGGAATCCAAGGAGGGGTGACTTGCGGGGCTCGGACCAGGTTCTGTTACCCAGAATCCTTTGCAAACCTCAAAAAGTGGCCAAAAAAACAAGTTTTCCTCACATTTCGGTGACAGAAAGTTCTGGAATCTGAGAGGAGCCACAAATTTCCTTCCACCCAGCGTTCCCCCAAGTCTCCCGATAAAAATGATACCTCACTTGTGTGGGTGGGCCTAGCGCCCGCGACAGGATACTCCCCAAAGCGAAACGTGGACACATCCAAATTTTTGGAAGAAAACAGAGGTGTTTTTTACGAAGTGCCTACCTGTAGATTTTGGCCTCTAGCTCAGCCGGCACCTATGGAAACCTACCAAACCTCTGCATTTCTGAAAACTAGAGACCTAGGGGAATCCAAGGAGGGGTGACTTGCGGGGCTCAGACCAGGTTCTGTTACCCAGAATCCTTTGCAAACCTCAAAAAGTGGCTAAAAAAACAAGTTTTCCTCATATTTCGGTGACAGAAAGTTCTGGAATCTGAGAGGACCCACAAATTTCCTTCCACCCAGCGTTCCCCCAAGTCTCCCGATAAAAATGATACCTCACTTGTGTGGGTAGGCCTAGCGCCCGTGTCAGGAAACGCCCCAAAGCGCAACGTGGACACATCCAAATTTTTGGAAGAAAACAGAAGTGTTTTTTGCAAAGAGCCTACCTGTAGATTTTGGCCGCTAGCTCAGCCGGCACCTGGGGAAACCTACCAAACCTGTGCATTTCTGAAAACTAGAGACCTAGGGGAATCCAAGGAGGGGTGACTTGTGGGGCTGGCACCAGTTTCTGTTACCCAGAATCCTTTGCAAACCTCAAAAAGTGGCTAAAAAAACAAGTTTTCCTCACATTTCGGTGACAGAAAGTTCTGGAATCTGAGAGGAGCCACAAATTTCCTTCCACCCAGCGTTCCCCCAAGTCTCCTGATAAAAATGATACCTCACTTGTGTGGGTAGGCCTAGCGCCCGCGACAGAGAAGGCCCCAAAGCGCAACGTGGACATATCCAATTTTTTTGAAGAAAATAGAGGTGTTTTTTGCGAAGTGCCTACCTGTAGATTTTGGCCTCTAGCTCAGCCGGCACCTAGGGAAACCTACCAAACCTGTGCATTTCTGAAAACTAGAGACCTAGGGGAATCCAAGGAGGGGTGACTTGCGGGGCTCGGACCAGGTTCTGTTACCCAGAATCCTTTGCAAACCTCAAAAAGTGGCTAAAAAAACAAGTTTTCCTCACATTTCGGTGACAGAAACTTCTGGAATCTGAGAGGAGCCACAAATTTCCTTCCACCCAGCGTTCCCCCAAGTCTCCCGATAAAAATGATACCTCACTTGTGTGGGTAGGCCTAGCGCCCGCGACAGGAAACGCCCCAAAGCGCAACGTTGACACATCCAAATTTTTGGAAGAAAACAGAGGTGTTTTTTGCGAAGTGCCTACCTGTAGATTTTGGCCTCTAGCTCAGCCGGCACCTAGGGAGACCTACCAAACCTGTGCATTTCTGAAAACTAGAGACCTAGGGGAATCCAAGGAGGGGTGAATTGCGGGGCTCGGACCAGGTTCTGTTACCCAAAATCCTTTGCAAACCTCAAAAAGTGGCTAAAAAAACAAGTTTTCCTCACATTTCGGTGACAGAAAGTTCTGGAATCTGAGAGGAGCCACAAATTTCCTTCCACCCAGCGTTCCCCCAAGTCTCCCGATAAAAATGGTACCTCACTTGTGTGGGTAGGCCTAGCGCCCGCGACAGGAAACGCCCCAAAGCGCAACGTTGACACATCCAAATTTTTGGAAGAAAACAGAGGTGTTTTTTGCGAAGTGCCTACCTGTAGATTTTGGCCTCTAGCTCAGCCAGCACCTAGGGAAACCTACCAAACCTGTGCATTTCTGAAAACTAGAGACCTAGGGGAATCCAAGGAGGGGTGACTTGCGGGGCTCAGACCAGGTTCTGTTACCCAGAATCCTTTGCAAACATCAAAAAGTGGCTAAAAAAACAAGTTTTCCTCACATTTCGGTGACAGAAAGTTCTGGAATCTGAGAGGAGCCACAAATTTCCTTCCACCCAGCGTTCCCCCAAGTCTCCTGATAAAAATGATACCTCACTTGTGTGGGTAAGCCTAGCGCCTGCGACAGGAAACGCCCCAAAGCGCAACGTGGACACATCCAAATTTTTGGAAGAAAACAGAGGTGTTTTTTGCGAAGTGCCTACCTGTAGATTTTGGCCTCTAGCTCAGCCGGCACCTAGGGAAACCTACCAAACCTGTGCATTTCTGAAAACTAGAGACCTAGGGGAATCCAAGGAGGGGTGACTTGCGGGGCTCGGACCAGGTTCTGTTACCCGGAATCCTTTGCAAACCTCAAAAAGTGGCTAAAAAAACAAGTTTTCCTCACATTTCGGTGACAGAAACTTCTGGAATCTGAGAGGAGCCACACATTTCCTTCCACACAGCGTTCCCCCAAGTCTCCCGATAAAAATGATACCTCACTTGTGTGGGTGGGCCTAGCGCCCGCGACAGGAAACGCCCCAAAGCGCAACGTGGACACATCCAAATTTTTGGAAGAAAACAGAGGTGTTTTTTATGAAGTGCCTACCTGTAGATTTTGGCCTCTAGCTCAGCCGGCACCTAGGGAAACCTACCAAACCTGTGCATTCCTGAAAACTAGAGACCTAGGGGAATCCAAGGAGGGGTGACTTGCGGGGCTCGGACCAGGTTCTGTTACCCAGAATCCTTTGCAAACCTCAAAAAGTGGCTAAAAAAACAAGTTTTCCTCACATTTCGGTGACAGAAAGTTCTGGAATCTGAGAGGAGCCACAAATTTCCTTCCACCCAGCGTTCCCCCAAGTCTCCCGATAAAAATGATACCTCACTTGTGTGGGTAGGCCTAGCTCCTGCGACAGGAAACGCCCCAAAGCGCAACGTGGACACATCCAAATTTTTGGAAGAAAACAGAGGTGTTTTTTGCGAAGTGCCTACCTGTAGATTTTGGCCTCTAGCTCAGCCGGCACCTAGGGAAACCTACCAAACCTGTGCATTTCTGAAAACTAGAGACCTAGGGGAATCCAAGGAGGGGTGACTTGCGGGGCTCAGACCAGGTTCTGTTACCCAGAATCCTTTGCAAACCTCAAAAAGTGGCTAAAAAAACAAGTTTTCCTCATATTTCGGTGACAGAAACTTCTGGAATCTGAGAGGAGCCACAAATTTCCTTCCACCCAGCGTTCCCCCAAGTCTCCCGATAAAAATGATACCTCATTTGTGTGGGTAGGCCTAGCGCCCGCGACAGGAAACGGCCCAAAGTGCAACGTGGACATATCCAAATTTTTGGAAGAAAACAGAGGTGTTTTTTGCGAAGTGCCTACATGTAGATTTTGGCCTCTAGCTCAGCCGGCACCTAGGGAAACCTACCAAACCTGTGCATTTCTGAAAACTAGAGAACTAGGGGAATCCAAGGAGGGGTGACTTGCGGGGCTCGGACCAGGTTCTGTTACCCAGAATCCTTTGCAAACCTCAAAAAGTGGCTAAAAAAACAAGTTTTCCTCACATTTCGGTGACAGAAAGTTCTGGAATCTGAGAGGAGCCACAAATTTCCTTCCACCCAGCGTTCCCCCAAGTCTCCCGATAAAAATGGTACCTCACTTGTGTGGGTAGGCCTAGCGCCCGCGACAGGAAACGCCCCAAAGCGCAACGTTGACACATCTAAATTTTTGGAAGAAAACAGAGGTGTTTTTTGCGAAGTGCCTACCTGTAGATTTTGGCCTCTAGCTCAGCCGGCACCTAGGGAAACCTGCCAAACCTGTGCATTTCTGAAAACTAGAGACCTAGGGGAATCAAAGGAGGGGTGACTTGCGGGGCTCAGAGCAGGTTCTGTTACCCAGAATCCTTTGCAATGCTCAAAAAGTGGCTAAAAAAACAAGTTTTCCTCACATTTCGGTGACAGAAAGTTCTGGAATCTGAGAGGAGCCACAAATTTCCTTCCACCCAGCGTTCCCCCAAGTCTCCCGATAAAAATGATACCTCACTTGTGTGGGTGGGCCTAGCGCCCTCGACAGGAAACGCCCCAAAGCGCAATGTGGACACATCCAAATTTTTGGAAGAAAACAGAGGTGTTTTTTACGAAGTGCCTACCTGTAGATTTTGGCCTCTAGCTCAGCCGGCACCTAGGGAAACCTACCAAACCTGTGCATTTCTGAAAACTAGAGACCTAGGGGAATCCAAGGAGGGGTGACTTGCGGGCCTCGGACCAGGTTCTGTTACCCAGAATCCTTTGCAAACCTCAAAAAGTGGCAAAAAAAACAATTTTCCTCATATTTCGGTGACAGAAACTTCTGGAATCTGAGAGGAGCCACAAATTTCCTTCCACCCAGCGTTCCCCCAAGTCTCCCGATAAAAATGATACCTCACTTGTGTGGGTAGGCCTAGCGCCCGCGACAGGAAACGCCCCAAAGTGCAACGTGGACATATCCAAATTTTTGGAAGAAAACAGAGGTGTTTTTTGCGAAGTGCCTACCTGTAGATTTTGCCCTCTAGCTCAGCCGGCACCTAGGGAAACCTACCAAACCTGTGCATTTCTGAAAACTAGAGACCTAGGGGAATCCAAGGAGGGGTGACTTGCGGGGCTCGGACCAGGTTCTGTTACCCAGAATCCTTTGCAAACCTCAAAAAGTGGCTAAAAAAACAAGTTTTCCTCACATTTCGGTGACAGAAACTTCTGGAATCTGAGAGGAGCCACAAATTTCCTTCCACCCAGCGTTCCCCCAAGTCTCCCGATAAAAATGGTACCTCACTTGTGTGGGTAGGCCTAGCGCCCGCGACAGGAAACGCCCCAAAGCGCAACGTTGACACATCTAAATTTTTGGAAGAAAACAGAGGTGTTTTTTGCGAAGTGCCTACCTGTAGATTTTGGCCTCTAGCTCAGCCGGCACCAAGGGAAACCTGCCAAACCTGTGCATTTCTGAAAACTAGAGACCTAGGGGAATCCAAGGAGGGGTGACTTGCGGGGCTCAGACCAGGTTCTGTTACCCAGAATCCTTTGCAATGCTCAAAAAGTGGCTAAAAAAACAAGTTTTCCTCACATTTCGGTGACAGAAACTTCTGGAATCTGAGAGGAGCCACAAATTTCCTTCCACCCAGCGTTCCCCCAAGTCTCCCGATAAAAATGATACCTCACTTGTGTGGGTAGGCCTAGCGCCCGCGACAGGAAACGGCCCAAAGTGCAACGTGGACATATCCAAATTTTTGGAAGAAAACAGAGGTGTTTTTTGCGAAGTGCCTACATGTAGATTTTGGCCTCTAGCTCAGCCGGCACCTAGGGAAACCTACCAAACCTGTGCATTTCTGAAAACTAGAGACCTAGGGGAATCCAAGGAGGGGTGACTTACGGGGCTCGGACCAGGTTCTGTTACCCAGAATCCTTTGCAAACCTCAAAAAGTGGCTAAAAAAACAAGTTTTCCTCACATTTCGGTGACAGAAAGTTCTGGAATCTGAGAGGAGCCACAAATTTCCTTCCACCCAGCGTTCCCCCAAGTCTCCTGATAAAAATGATACCTCACTTGTGTGGGTAGGCCTAGCGCCCGCGACAGGAAACGCCCCAAAGCGCAACGTGGACACATCCAAATTTTTGGAAGAAAACAGAGGTGTTTTTTGCGAAGTGCCTACCTGTAGATTTTGGCCTCTAGCTCAGCCGGCACCTAGGGAGACCTACCAAACCTGTGCATTTCTGAAAACTAGAGACCTAGGGGAATCCAAGGAGGGGTGACTTGCGGGGCTCGGACCAGGTTCTGTTACCCAGAATCCTTTGCAAACCTCAAAAAGTGGCTAAAAAAACAAGTTTTCCTCACATTTCGGTGACAGAAACTTCTGGAATCTGAGAGGAGCCACAAATTTCCTTCCACCCAGCGTTCCCCCAAGTCTCCCGATAAAAATGATACCTCACTTGTGTGGGTAGGCCTAGCGCCCGCGACAGGAAACGCCCCAAAGCGCAACGTGGACACATCCAAATTTTTGGAAGAAAACAGAGGTGTTTTTTGCGAAGTGCCTACCTGTAGATTTTGGCCTCTAGCTCAGCCGGCACCTAGGGAAACCTACCAAACCTGTGCATTTCTGAAAACTAGAGACCTAGGGGAATCCAAGGAGGGGTGACTTGCGGGGCTCAAACCAGGTTCTGTTACCCAGAATCCTTTGCAAACCTCAAAAAGTGGCTAAAAAAACAAGTTTTCCTCACATTTCGGTGACAGAAAGTTCTGAATCTGAGAGGAGCCACAAATTTCCTTCCATCCAGCGTTCCCCCAAGTCTCCCGATAAAAATGATACCTCACTTGTGTGGGTAGGCCTAGCGCCCGCGACAGGAAACGCCCCAAAGCGCAACGTGGACACATCCAAATTTTTGGAAGAAAACAGAGGTGTTTTTTGCGAAGTGCCTACCTGTAGATTTTGGCCTCTAGCTCAGCCGGCACCTAGGGAAACCTACCAAACCTGTGCATTTCTGAAAACTAGAGACCTAGGGGAATCCAAGGAGGGGTGACTTGCGGGGCTCGGACCAGGTTCTGTTACCCAGAATCCTTTGCAAACCTCAAAAAGTGGCCAAAAAAACAAGTTTTCCTCACATTTCGGTGACAGAAAGTTCTGGAATCTGAGAGGAGCCACAAATTTCCTTCCACCCAGCGTTCCCCCAAGTCTCCCGATAAAAATGATACCTCACTTGTGTGGGTGGGCCTAGCGCCCGCGACAGGATACTCCCCAAAGCGAAACGTGGACACATCCAAATTTTTGGAAGAAAACAGAGGTGTTTCTTACGAAGTGCCTACCTGTAGATTTTGGCCTCTAGCTCAGCCGGCACCTATGGAAACCTACCAAACCTCTGCATTTCTGAAAACTAGAGACCTAGGGGAATCCAAGGAGGGGTGACTTGCGGGGCTCAGACCAGGTTCTGTTACCCAGAATCCTTTGCAAACCTCAAAAAGTGGCTAAAAAAACAAGTTTTCCTCATATTTCGGTGACAGAAAGTTCTGGAATCTGAGAGGACCCACAAATTTCCTTCCACCCAGCGTTCCCCCAAGTCTCCCGATAAAAATGATACCTCACTTGTGTGGGTAGGCCTAGCGCCCGTGTCAGGAAACGCCCCAAAGCGCAACGTGGACACATCCAAATTTTTGGAAGAAAACAGAAGTGTTTTTTGCAAAGAGCCTACCTGTAGATTTTGGCCTCTAGCTCAGCCGGCACCTGGGGAAACCTACCAAACCTGTGCATTTCTGAAAACTAGAGACCTAGGGGAATCCAAGGAGGGGTGACTTGTGGGGCTGGCACCAGTTTCTGTTACCCAGAATCCTTTGCAAACCTCAAAAAGTGGCTAAAAAAACAAGTTTTCCTCACATTTCGGTGACAGAAAGTTCTGGAATCTGAGAGGAGCCACAAATTTCCTTCCACCCAGCGTTCCCCCAAGTCTCCTGATAAAAATGATACCTCACTTGTGTGGGTAGGCCTAGCGCCCGCGACAGAGAAGGCCCCAAAGCGCAACGTGGACATATCCAATTTTTTTGAAGAAAACAGAGGTGTTTTTTGCGAAGTGCCTACCTGTAGATTTTGGCCTCTAGCTCAGCCGGCACCTAGGGAAACCTACCAAACCTGTGCATTTCTGAAAACTAGAGACCTAGGGGAATCCAAGGAGGGGTGACTTGCGGGGCTCGGACCAGGTTCTGTTACCCAGAATCCTTTGCAAACCTCAAAAAGTGGCTAAAAAAACAAGTTTTCCTCACATTTCGGTGACAGAAACTTCTGGAATCTGAGAGGAGCCACAAATTTCCTTCCACCCAGCGTTCCCCCAAGTCTCCTGATAAAAATGGTACCTCACTTGTGTGGGTAGGCCTAGCGCCCGCGACAGGAAACGCCCCAAAGCGCAACGTGGACACATCCAAATTTTTGGAAGAAAACAGAGGTGTTTTTTGCGAAGTGCCTACCTGTAGATTTTGGCCTCTAGCTCAGCCGGCACCTAGGGAAACCTACCAAACCTGTGCATTTCTGAAAACTAGAGACCTAGGGGAATCCAAGGAGGGGTGACTTGCGGGGCTCGGACCAGGTTCTGTTACCCAGAATCCTTTGCAAACCTCAAAAAGTGGCTAACAAAACAATTTTTCCTCACATTTCAGTGACAGAAAGTTCTGAATCTGAGAGGAGCCACAAATTTCCTTCCATCCAGCGTTCCCCCAAGTCTCCCGATAAAAATGATACCTCACTTGTGTGGGTAGGCCTAGCGCCCGCGACAGGAAACGCCCCAAAGCGCAACGTGGACATATCCAAATTTTTGGAAGAAAACAGAGGTGTTTTTTGCGAAGTGCCTACCTGTAGATTTTGGCCTCTAGCTCAGCCGGCACCTTGGGAAACCTACCAAACCTGTGCATTTCTGAAAACTAGAGACCTAGGGGAATCCAAGGAGGGGTGACTTGCGGGGCTCGGACCAGGTTCTGTTACCCAGAATCCTTTGCAAACCTCAAAAAGTGGCTAAAAAAACAAGTTTTCCTCACATTTCGGTGACAGAAAGTTCTGGAATCTGAGAGGAGCCACAAATTTCCTTCCACCCAGCGTTCCCCCAAGTCTCCCGATAAAAATGATACCTCACTTGTGTGGGTAGGCCTAGCGCCCGCGACAGGAAACGCCCCAAAGCGCAACGTGGACACATCCAAATTTTTGGAAGAAAACAGAGGTGTTTTTTGCGAAGTGCCTACCTGTAGATTTTGGCCTCTAGCTCAGCCGGCACCTAGGGAAACCTACCAAACCTGTGCATTTCTGAAAACTAGAGACCTAGGGGAATCCAAGGAGGGGTGACTTGCGGGGCTCGGACCAGGTTCTGTTACCCAGAATCCTTTGCAAACCTCAAAAAGTGGCCAAAAAAACAAGTTTTCCTCACATTTCGGTGACAGAAAGTTCTGGAATCTGAGAGGAGCCACAAATTTCCTTCCACCCAGCGTTCCCCCAAGTCTCCCGATAAAAATGATACCTCACTTGTGTGGGTGGGCCTAGCGCCCGCGACAGGAAACGCCCCAAAGCGCAACGTGGACACATACAAATTTTTGGAAGAAAACAGAGGTGTTTTTTACGAAGTGCCTACCTGTAGATTTTGGCCTCTAGCTCAGCCGGCACCTATGGAAACCTACCAAACCTGTGCATTTCTGAAAACTAGAGACCTAGGGGAGTCCAAGGAGGGGTGACTTGCGGGGCTCAGACCAGGTTCTGTTACCCAGAATCCTTTGCAAACCTCAAAAAGTGGCTAAAAAAACAAGTTTTCCTCATATTTCGGTGACAGAAAGTTCTGGAATCTGAGAGGAGCCACAAATTTCCTTCCACCCAGCGTTCCCCCAAGTCTCCCGATAAAAATGATACCTCACTTGTGTGGGTAGGCCTAGCGCCCGCGTCAGGAAACGCACCAAAGCGCAACGTGGACACATCCAAATTTTTGGAAGAAAACAGAAGTGTTTTTTGCGAAGTGCCTACCTGTAGATTTTGGCCTCTAGCTCAGCCGGCACCTGGGGAAACCTACCAAACCTGTGCACTTCTGAAAACTAGAGACCTAGGGGAATCCAAGGAGGGGTGACTTGCGGGGCTCGGACCAGTTTCTGTTACCCAGAATCCTTTGCAAACCTCAAAAAGTGGCCAAAAAACAAGTTTTCCTCACATTTCGGTGACAGAAAGTTCTGGAATCTGAGAGGAGCCACAAATTTCCTTCCACCCAGCGTTCCCCCAAGTCTCCTGATAAAAATGATACCTCACTTGTGTGGGTAAGCCTAGCGCCCGCGACAGGAAACGCCCCAAAGCGCAACGTGGACACATCCAAATTTTTGGAAGAAAACAGAGGTGTTTTTTGCGAAGTGCCTACCTGTAGATTTTGGCCTCTAGCTCAGCCGGCACCTAGGGAAACCTACCAAACCTGTGCATTTCTGAAAACTAGAGACCTAGGGGAATCCAAGGAGGGGTGACTTGCGGGGCTCGGACCAGGTTCTGTTACCCGGAATCCTTTGCAAACCTCAAAAAGTGGCTAAAAAAACAAGTTTTCCTCACATTTCGGTGACAGAAACTTCTGGAATCTGAGAGGAGCCACAAATTTCCTTCCACACAGCGTTCCCCCAAGTCTCCCGATAAAAATGATACCTCACTTGTGTGGGTGGGCCTAGCGCCCGCGACAGGAAACGCCCCAAAGCGCAACGTGGACACATCCAAATTTTTGGAAGAAAACAGAGGTGTTTTTTATGAAGTGCCTACCTGTAGATTTTGGCCTCTAGCTCAGCCGGTACCTAGGGAAACCTACCACACCTGTGCATTTCTGAAAACTAGAGACCTAGGGGAATCCAAGGAGGGGTGACTTGCGGGGCTCGGACCAGGTTCTGTTACCCAGAATCCTTTGCAAACCTCAAAAAGTGGCTAAAAAAACAAGTTTTCCTCACATTTCGGTGACAGAAACTTCTGGAATCTGAGAGGAGCCACAAATTTCCTTCCACCCAGCGTTCCCCCAAGTCTCCCGATAAAAATGATACGTCACTTGTGTGGGTAGGCCTAGCGCCCGCGACAGGAAACGCCCCAAAGCGCAACGTGGACATATCCAAATTTTTGGAAGAAAACAGAGGTGTTTTTTGCGAAGTGCCTACCTGTAGATTTTGGCCTCTAGCTCAGCCGGCACCTTGGGAAACCTACCAAACCTGTGCATTTCTGAAAACTAGAGACCTAGGGGAATCCAAGGAGGGGTGACTTGCGGGGCTCGGACCAGGTTCTGTTACCCAGAATCCTTTGCAAACCTCAAAAAGTGGCTAAAAAAACAAGTTTTCCTCACATTTCGGTGACAGAAAGTTCTGGAATCTGAGAGGAGCCACAAATTTCCTTCCACCCAGCGTTCCCCCAAGTCTCCTGATAAAAATGATACCTCACTTGTGTGGGTAGGCCTAGCGCCCGCGACAGGAAACGCCCCAAAGCGCAACGTGGACACATCCAAATTTTTGGAAGAAAACAGAGGTGTTTTTTGCGAAGTGCCTACCTGTAGATTTTGGCCTCTAGCTCAGCCGGCACCTAGGGAGACCTACCAAACCTGTGCATTTCTGAAAACTAGAGACCTAAGGGAATCCAAGGAGGGGTGACTTGCGGGGCTCGGACCAGGTTCTGTTACCCAGAATCCTTTGCAAACCTCAAAAAGTGGCTAAAAAAACAAGTTTTCCTCACATTTCGGTGACAGAAACTTCTGGAATCTGAGAGGAGCCACAAATTTCCTTCTACCCAGCGTTCCCCCAAGTCTCCCGATAAAAATGATACCTCACTTGTGTGGGTAGGCCTAGCGCCCGCGACAGGAAACGCCCCAAAGCGCAACGTGGACACATCCAAATTTTTGGAAGAAAACAGAGGTGTTTTTTGCGAAGTGCCTACCTGTAGATTTTGGCCTCTAGCTCAGCCGGCACCTTGGGAAACCTACCAAACCTGTGCATTTCTGAAAACTAGAGACCTAGGGGAATCCAAGGAGGGGTGACTTACGGGGCTCGGACCAGGTTCTGTTACCCAGAATCCTTTGCAAACCTCAAAAAGTGGCTAAAAAAACAAGTTTTCCTCATATTTCGGTGACAGAAAGTTCTGGAATCTGAGAGGAGCCACAAATTTCCTTCCACCCAGCGTTCCCCCAAGTCTCCCGATAAAAATGATACCTCACTTGTGTGGGTAGGCCTAGCGCCCGCGTCAGGAAACGCACCAAAGCGCAACGTGGACACATCCAAATTTTTGGAAGAAAACAGAAGTGTTTTTTGCGAAGTGCCTACCTGTAGATTTTGGCCTCTAGCTCAGCCGGCACCTGGGGAAACCTACCAAACCTGTGCACTTCTGAAAACTAGAGACCTAGGGGAATCCAAGGAGGGGTGACTTGCGGGGCTCGGACCAGTTTCTGTTACCCAGAATCCTTTGCAAACCTCAAAAAGTGGCCAAAAAACAAGTTTTCCTCACATTTCGGTGACAGAAAGTTCTGGAATCTGAGAGGAGCCACAAATTTCCTTCCACCCAGCGTTCCCCCAAGTCTCCTGATAAAAATGATACCTCACTTGTGTGGGTAAGCCTAGCGCCCGCGACAGGAAACGCCCCAAAGCGCAACGTGGACACATCCAAATTTTTGGAAGAAAACAGAGGTGTTTTTTGCGAAGTGCCTACCTGTAGATTTTGGCCTCTAGCTCAGCCGGCACCTAGGGAAACCTACCAAACCTGTGCATTTCTGAAAACTAGAGACCTAGGGGAATCCAAGGAGGGGTGACTTGCGGGGCTCGGACCAGGTTCTGTTACCCGGAATCCTTTGCAAACCTCAAAAAGTGGCTAAAAAAACAAGTTTTCCTCACATTTCGGTGACAGAAACTTCTGGAATCTGAGAGGAGCCACAAATTTCCTTCCACACAGCGTTCCCCCAAGTCTCCCGATAAAAATGATACCTCACTTGTGTGGGTGGGCCTAGCGCCCGCGACAGGAAACGCCCCAAAGCGCAACGTGGACACATCCAAATTTTTGGAAGAAAACAGAGGTGTTTTTTATGAAGTGCCTACCTGTAGATTTTGGCCTCTAGCTCAGCCGGTACCTAGGGAAACCTACCACACCTGTGCATTTCTGAAAACTAGAGACCTAGGGGAATCCAAGGAGGGGTGACTTGCGGGGCTCGGACCAGGTTCTGTTACCCAGAATCCTTTGCAAACCTCAAAAAGTGGCTAAAAAAACAAGTTTTCCTCACATTTCGGTGACAGAAACTTCTGGAATCTGAGAGGAGCCACAAATTTCCTTCCACCCAGCGTTCCCCCAAGTCTCCCGATAAAAATGATACGTCACTTGTGTGGGTAGGCCTAGCGCCCGCGACAGGAAACGCCCCAAAGCGCAACGTGGACATATCCAAATTTTTGGAAGAAAACAGAGGTGTTTTTTGCGAAGTGCCTACCTGTAGATTTTGGCCTCTAGCTCAGCCGGCACCTTGGGAAACCTACCAAACCTGTGCATTTCTGAAAACTAGAGACCTAGGGGAATCCAAGGAGGGGTGACTTGCGGGGCTCGGACCAGGTTCTGTTACCCAGAATCCTTTGCAAACCTCAAAAAGTGGCTAAAAAAACAAGTTTTCCTCACATTTCGGTGACAGAAAGTTCTGGAATCTGAGAGGAGCCACAAATTTCCTTCCACCCAGCGTTCCCCCAAGTCTCCTGATAAAAATGATACCTCACTTGTGTGGGTAGGCCTAGCGCCCGCGACAGGAAACGCCCCAAAGCGCAACGTGGACACATCCAAATTTTTGGAAGAAAACAGAGGTGTTTTTTGCGAAGTGCCTACCTGTAGATTTTGGCCTCTAGCTCAGCCGGCACCTAGGGAGACCTACCAAACCTGTGCATTTCTGAAAACTAGAGACCTAAGGGAATCCAAGGAGGGGTGACTTGCGGGGCTCGGACCAGGTTCTGTTACCCAGAATCCTTTGCAAACCTCAAAAAGTGGCTAAAAAAACAAGTTTTCCTCACATTTCGGTGACAGAAACTTCTGGAATCTGAGAGGAGCCACAAATTTCCTTCCACCCAGCGTTCCCCCAAGTCTCCCGATAAAAATGATACGTCACTTGTGTGGGTAGGCCTAGCGCCCGCGACAGGAAACGCCCCAAAGCGCAACGTGGACATATCCAAATTTTTGGAAGAAAACAGAGGTGTTTTTTGCGA
Source organism: Pleurodeles waltl (assembly GCF_031143425.1). Classification (NCBI taxonomy): domain Eukaryota; kingdom Metazoa; phylum Chordata; class Amphibia; order Caudata; family Salamandridae; genus Pleurodeles; species Pleurodeles waltl. The sequence continues at coordinate 1,674,948,134 of NC_090444.1, read as the reverse complement.
AGTGCCTACCTGTAGATTTTGGCCTCTAGCTCAGCCGGCACCTTGGGAAACCTACCAAACCTGTGCATTTCTGAAAACTAGAGACCTAGGGGAATCCAAGGAGGGGTGACTTGCGGGGCTCGGACCAGGTTCTGTTACCCAGAATCCTTTGCAAACCTCAAAAAGTGGCTAAAAAAACAAGTTTTCCTCACATTTCGGTGACAGAAAGTTCTGGAATCTGAGAGGAGCCACAAATTTCCTTCCACCCAGCGTTCCCCCAAGTCTCCTGATAAAAATGATACCTCACTTGTGTGGGTAGGCCTAGCGCCCGCGACAGGAAACGCCCCAAAGCGCAACGTGGACACATCCAAATTTTTGGAAGAAAACAGAGGTGTTTTTTGCGAAGTGCCTACCTGTAGATTTTGGCCTCTAGCTCAGCCGGCACCTAGGGAGACCTACCAAACCTGTGCATTTCTGAAAACTAGAGACCTAAGGGAATCCAAGGAGGGGTGACTTGCGGGGCTCGGACCAGGTTCTGTTACCCAGAATCCTTTGCAAACCTCAAAAAGTGGCTAAAAAAACAAGTTTTCCTCACATTTCGGTGACAGAAACTTCTGGAATCTGAGAGGAGCCACAAATTTCCTTCCACCCAGCGTTCCCCCAAGTCTCCCGATAAAAATGATACCTCACTTGTGTGGGTAGGCCTAGCGCCCGCGACAGGAAACGCCCCAAAGCGCAACGTGGACACATCCAAATTTTTGGAAGAAAACAGAGGTGTTTTTTGCGAAGTGCCTACCTGTAGATTTTGGCCTCTAGCTCAGCCGGCACCTTGGGAAACCTACCAAACCTGTGCATTTCTGAAAACTAGAGACCTAGGGGAATCCAAGGAGGGGTGACTTACGGGGCTCGGACCAGGTTCTGTTACCCAGAATCCTTTGCAAACCTCAAAAAGTGGCTAAAAAAACAAGTTTTCCTCACATTTCGGTGACAGAAAGTTCTGGAATCTGAGAGGAGCCACAAATTTCCTTCCACCCAGCGTTCCCCCAAGTCTCCTGATAAAAATGATACCTCACTTGTGTGGGTAGGCCTAGCGCCCGCGACAGGAAACGCCCCAAAGCGCAACGTGGACACATCCAAATTTTTGGAAGAAAACAGAGGTGTTTTTTGCGAAGTGCCTACCTGTAGATTTTGGCCTCTAGCTCAGCCGGCACCTAGGGAGACCTACCAAACCTGTGCATTTCTGAAAACTAGAGACCTAGGGGAATCCAAGGAGGGGTGACTTGCGGGGCTCGGACCAGGTTCTGTTACCCAGAATCCTTTGCAAACCTCAAAAAGTGGCTAAAAAAACAAGTTTTCCTCACATTTCGGTGACAGAAACTTCTGGAATCTGAGAGGAGCCATAAATTTCCTTCCACCCAGCGTTCCCCCAAGTCTCCCGATAAAAATGATACCTCACTTGTGTGGGTAGGCCTAGCGCCCGCGACAGGAAACGCCCCAAAGCGCAACGTGGACACATCCAAATTTTTGGAAGAAAACAGAGGTGTTTTTTGCGAAGTGCCTACCTGTAGATTTTGGCCTCTAGCTCAGCCGGCACCTAGGGAAACCTACCAAACCTGTGCATTTCTGAAAACTAGAGACCTAGGGGAATCCAAGGAGGGGTGACTTGCGGGGCTCAAACCAGGTTCTGTTACCCAGAATCCTTTGCAAACCTCAAAAAGTGGCTAAAAAAACAAGTTTTCCTCACATTTCGGTGACAGAAAGTTCTGAATCTGAGAGGAGCCACAAATTTCCTTCCATCCAGCGTTCCCCCAAGTCTCCCGATAAAAATGATACCTCACTTGTGTGGGTAGGCCTAGCGCCCGCGACAGGAAACGCCCCAAAGCGCAACGTGGACACATCCAAATTTTTGGAAGAAAACAGAGGTGTTTTTTGCGAAGTGCCTACCTGTAGATTTTGGCCTCTAGCTCAGCCGGCACCTAGGGAAACCTACCAAACCTGTGCATTTCTGAAAACTAGAGACCTAGGGGAATCCAAGGAGGGGTGACTTGCGGGGCTCGGACCAGGTTCTGTTACCCAGAATCCTTTGCAAACCTCAAAAAGTGGCCAAAAAAACAAGTTTTCCTCACATTTCGGTGACAGAAAGTTCTGGAATCTGAGAGGAGCCACAAATTTCCTTCCACCCAGCGTTCCCCCAAGTCTCCCGATAAAAATGATACCTCACTTGTGTGGGTGGGCCTAGCGCCCGCGACAGGATACTCCCCAAAGCGAAACGTGGACACATCCAAATTTTTGGAAGAAAACAGAGGTGTTTTTTACGAAGTGCCTACCTGTAGATTTTGGCCTCTAGCTCAGCCGGCACCTATGGAAACCTACCAAACCTCTGCATTTCTGAAAACTAGAGACCTAGGGGAATCCAAGGAGGGGTGACTTGCGGGGCTCAGACCAGGTTCTGTTACCCAGAATCCTTTGCAAACCTCAAAAAGTGGCTAAAAAAACAAGTTTTCCTCATATTTCGGTGACAGAAAGTTCTGGAATCTGAGAGGACCCACAAATTTCCTTCCACCCAGCGTTCCCCCAAGTCTCCCGATAAAAATGATACCTCACTTGTGTGGGTAGGCCTAGCGCCCGCGACAGGAAACGCCCCAAAGCGCAACGTGGACACATCCAAATTTTTGGAAGAAAACAGAGGTGTTTTTTGCGAAGTGCCTACCTGTAGATTTTGGCCTCTAGCTCAGCCGGCACCTAGGGAAACCTACCAAACCTATGCATTCTGAAAACTAGAGACCTAGGGGAATCCAAGGAGGGGTGACTTGCGGGGCTCGGACCAGGTTCTGTTACCCAGAATCCTTTGCAAACCTCAAAAAGTGGCCAAAAAAACAAGTTTTCCTCACATTTCGGTGACAGAAAGTTCTGGAATCTGAGAGGAGCCACAAATTTCCTTCCACCCAGCGTTCCCCCAAGTCTCCCGATAAAAATGATACCTCACTTGTGTGGGTGGGCCTAGCGCCCGCGACAGGATACTCCCCAAAGCGAAACGTGGACACATCCAAATTTTTGGAAGAAAACAGAGGTGTTTTTTACGAAGTGCCTACCTGTAGATTTTGGCCTCTAGCTCAGCCGGGCACCTATGGAAACCTACCAAACCTCTGCATTTTCTGAAAACTAGAGACCTAGGGGAATCCAAGGAGGGGTGACTTGCGGGGCTCAGACCAGGTTCTGTTACCCAGAATCCTTTGCAAACCTCAAAAAGTGGCTAAAAAAACAAGTTTTCCTCATATTTCGGTGACAGAAAGTTCTGGAATCTGAGAGGACCCACAAATTTCCTTCCACCCAGCGTTCCCCCAAGTCTCCCGATAAAAATGATACCTCACTTGTGTGGGTAGGCCTAGCGCCCGTGTCAGGAAACGCCCCAAAGCGCAACGTGGGACACATCCAAATTTTTGGAAGAAAACAGAAGTGTTTTTTGCAAAGAGCCTACCTGTAGATTTTGGCCGCTAGCTCAGCCGGCACCTGGGGAAACCTACCAAACCTGTGCATTTCTGAAAACTAGAGACCTAGGGGAATCCAAGGAGGGGTGACTTGTGGGGCTGGCACCAGTTTCTGTTACCCAGAATCCTTTGCAAACCTCAAAAAGTGGCTAAAAAAACAAGTTTTCCTCACATTTCGGTGACAGAAAGTTCTGGAATCTGAGAGGAGCCACAAATTTCCTTCCACCCAGCGTTCCCCCAAGTCTCCTGATAAAAATGATACCTCACTTGTGTGGGTAGGCCTAGCGCCCGCGACAGAGAAGGCCCCAAAGCGCAACGTGGACATATCCAATTTTTTGAAGAAAACAGAGGTGTTTTTTGCGAAGTGCCTACCTGTAGATTTTGGCCTCTAGCTCAGCCGGCACCTAGGGAAACCTACCAAACCTGTGCATTTCTGAAAACTAGAGACCTAGGGGAATCCAAGGAGGGGTGACTTGCGGGGCTCGGACCAGGTTCTGTTACCCAGAATCCTTTGCAAACCTCAAAAAGTGGCTAAAAAACAAGTTTTCCTCACATTTCGGTGACAGAAACTTCAATCTGAGAGGAGCCACAAATTTCCTTCCACCCAGCGTTCCCCCAAGTCTCCCGATAAAAATGATACCTCACTTGTGTGGGTAGGCCTAGCGCCCGCGACAGGAAACGCCCCAAAGCGCAACGTTGACACATCCAAATTTTTGGAAGAAAACAGAGGTGTTTTTTGCGAAGTGCCTACCTGTAGATTTTGGCCTCTAGCTCAGCCGGCACCTAGGGAGACCTACCAAACCTGTGCATTTCTGAAAACTAGAGACCTAGGGGAATCCAAGGAGGGGTGAATTGCGGGGCTCGGACCAGGTTCTGTTACCCAAAATCCTTTGCAAACCTCAAAAAGTGGCTAAAAAAACAAGTTTTCCTCACATTTCGGTGACAGAAAGTTCTGGAATCTGAGAGGAGCCACAAATTTCCTTCCACCCAGCGTTCCCCCAAGTCTCCCGATAAAAATGGTACCTCACTTGTGTGGGTAGGCCTAGCGCCCGCGACAGGAAACGCCCCAAAGCGCAACGTTGACACATCCAAATTTTTGGAAGAAAACAGAGGTGTTTTTTGCGAAGTGCCTACCTGTAGATTTTGGCCTCTAGCTCAGCCAGCACCTAGGGAAACCTACCAAACCTGTGCATTTCTGAAAACTAGAGACCTAGGGGAATCCAAGGAGGGGTGACTTGCGGGGCTCAGACCAGGTTCTGTTACCCAGAATCCTTTGCAAACATCAAAAAGTGGCTAAAAAAACAAGTTTTCCTCACATTTCGGTGACAGAAAGTTCTGGAATCTGAGAGGAGCCACAAATTTCCTTCCACCCAGCGTTCCCCCAAGTCTCCTGATAAAAATGATACCTCACTTGTGTGGGTAAGCCTAGCGCCTGCGACAGGAAACGCCCCAAAGCGCAACGTGGACACATCCAAATTTTTGGAAGAAAACAGAGGTGTTTTTTGCGAAGTGCCTACCTGTAGATTTTGGCCTCTAGCTCAGCCGGCACCTAGGGAAACCTACCAAACCTGTGCATTTCTGAAAACTAGAGACCTAGGGGAATCCAAGGAGGGGTGACTTGCGGGGCTCGGACCAGGTTCTGTTACCCGGAATCCTTTGCAAACCTCAAAAAGTGGCTAAAAAAACAAGTTTTCCTCACATTTCGGTGACAGAAACTTCTGGAATCTGAGAGGAGCCACACATTTCCTTCCACACAGCGTTCCCCCAAGTCTCCCGATAAAAATGATACCTCACTTGTGTGGGTGGGCCTAGCGCCCGCGACAGGAAACGCCCCAAAGCGCAACGTGGACACATCCAAATTTTTGGAAGAAAACAGAGGTGTTTTTTATGAAGTGCCTACCTGTTGATTTTGGCCTCTAGCTCAGCCGGCACCTAGGGAAACCTACCAAACCTGTGCATTCCTGAAAACTAGAGACCTAGGGGAATCCAAGGAGGGGTGACTTGCGGGCCTCGGACCAGGTTCTGTTACCCAGAATCCTTTGCAAACCTCAAAAAGTGGCTAAAAAAACAAGTTTTCCTCACATTTCGGTGACAGAAAGTTCTGGAATCTGAGAGGAGCCACAAATTTCCTTCCACCCAGCGTTCCCCCAAGTCTCCCGATAAAAATGATACCTCACTTGTGTGGGTAGGCCTAGCTCCTGCGACAGGAAACGCCCCAAAGCGCAACGTGGACACATCCAAATTTTTGGAAGAAAACAGAGGTGTTTTTTGCGAAGTGCCTACCTGTAGATTTTGGCCTCTAGCTCAGCCGGCACCTAGGGAAACCTACCAAACCTGTGCATTTCTGAAAACTAGAGACCTAGGGGAATCCAAGGAGGGGTGACTTGCGGGGCTCAGACCAGGTTCTGTTACCCAGAATCCTTTGCAAACCTCAAAAAGTGGCTAAAAAAACAAGTTTTCCTCATATTTCGGTGACAGAAACTTCTGGAATCTGAGAGGAGCCACAAATTTCCTTCCACCCAGCGTTCCCCCAAGTCTCCCGATAAAAATGATACCTCATTTGTGTGGGTAGGCCTAGCGCCCGCGACAGGAAACGGCCCAAAGTGCAACGTGGACATATCCAAATTTTTGGAAGAAAACAGAGGTGTTTTTTGCGAAGTGCCTACATGTAGATTTTGGCCTCTAGCTCAGCCGGCACCTAGGGAAACCTACCAAACCTGTGCATTTCTGAAAACTAGAGAACTAGGGGAATCCAAGGAGGGGTGACTTGCGGGGCTCGGACCAGGTTCTGTTACCCAGAATCCTTTGCAAACCTCAAAAAGTGGCTAAAAAAACAAGTTTTCCTCACATTTCGGTGACAGAAAGTTCTGGAATCTGAGAGGAGCCACAAATTTCCTTCCACCCAGCGTTCCCCCAAGTCTCCCGATAAAAATGGTACCTCACTTGTGTGGGTAGGCCTAGCGCCCGCGACAGGAAACGCCCCAAAGCGCAACGTTGACACATCTAAATTTTTGGAAGAAAACAGAGGTGTTTTTTGCGAAGTGCCTACCTGTAGATTTTGGCCTCTAGCTCAGCCGGCACCTAGGGAAACCTGCCAAACCTGTGCATTTCTGAAAACTAGAGACCTAGGGGAATCAAAGGAGGGGTGACTTGCGGGGCTCAGAGCAGGTTCTGTTACCCAGAATCCTTTGCAATGCTCAAAAAGTGGCTAAAAAAACAAGTTTTCCTCACATTTCGGTGACAGAAAGTTCTGGAATCTGAGAGGAGCCACAAATTTCCTTCCACCCAGCGTTCCCCCAAGTCTCCCGATAAAAATGATACCTCACTTGTGTGGGTGGGCCTAGCGCCCTCGACAGGAAACGCCCCAAAGCGCAATGTGGACACATCCAAATTTTTGGAAGAAAACAGAGGTGTTTTTTACGAAGTGCCTACCTGTAGATTTTGGCCTCTAGCTCAGCCGGCACCTAGGGAAACCTACCAAACCTGTGCATTTCTGAAAACTAGAGACCTAGGGGAATCCAAGGAGGGGTGACTTGCGGGCCTCGGACCAGGTTCTGTTACCCAGAATCCTTTGCAAACCTCAAAAAGTGGCAAAAAAAACAATTTTCCTCATATTTCGGTGACAGAAACTTCTGGAATCTGAGAGGAGCCACAAATTTCCTTCCACCCAGCGTTCCCCCAAGTCTCCCGATAAAAATGATACCTCACTTGTGTGGGTAGGCCTAGCGCCCGCGACAGGAAACGCCCCAAAGTGCAACGTGGACATATCCAAATTTTTGGAAGAAAACAGAGGTGTTTTTTGCGAAGTGCCTACCTGTAGATTTTGCCCTCTAGCTCAGCCGGCACCTAGGGAAACCTACCAAACCTGTGCATTTCTGAAAACTAGAGACCTAGGGGAATCCAAGGAGGGGTGACTTGCGGGGCTCGGACCAGGTTCTGTTACCCAGAATCCTTTGCAAACCTCAAAAAGTGGCTAAAAAAACAAGTTTTCCTCACATTTCGGTGACAGAAACTTCTGGAATCTGAGAGGAGCCACAAATTTCCTTCCACCCAGCGTTCCCCCAAGTCTCCCGATAAAAATGGTACCTCACTTGTGTGGGTAGGCCTAGCGCCCGCGACAGGAAACGCCCCAAAGCGCAACGTTGACACATCTAAATTTTTGGAAGAAAACAGAGGTGTTTTTTGCGAAGTGCCTACCTGTAGATTTTGGCCTCTAGCTCAGCCGGCACCAAGGGAAACCTGCCAAACCTGTGCATTTCTGAAAACTAGAGACCTAGGGGAATCCAAGGAGGGGTGACTTGCGGGGCTCAGACCAGGTTCTGTTACCCAGAATCCTTTGCAATGCTCAAAAAGTGGCTAAAAAAACAAGTTTTCCTCACATTTCGGTGACAGAAACTTCTGGAATCTGAGAGGAGCCACAAATTTCCTTCCACCCAGCGTTCCCCCAAGTCTCCCGATAAAAATGATACCTCACTTGTGTGGGTAGGCCTAGCGCCCGCGACAGGAAACGGCCCAAAGTGCAACGTGGACATATCCAAATTTTTGGAAGAAAACAGAGGTGTTTTTTGCGAAGTGCCTACATGTAGATTTTGGCCTCTAGCTCAGCCGGCACCTAGGGAAACCTACCAAACCTGTGCATTTCTGAAAACTAGAGAACTAGGGGAATCCAAGGAGGGGTGACTTGCGGGGCTCGGACCAGGTTCTGTTACCCAGAATCCTTTGCAAACCTCAAAAAGTGGCTAAAAAAACAAGTTTTCCTCATATTTCGGTGACAGAAACTTCTGGAATCTGAGAGGAGCCACAAATTTCCTTCCACCCAGCGTTCCCCCAAGTCTCCCGATAAAAATGATACCTCATTTGTGTGGGTAGGCCTAGCGCCCGCGACAGGAAACGGCCCAAAGTGCAACGTGGACATATCCAAATTTTTGGAAGAAAACAGAGGTGTTTTTTGCGAAGTGCCTACATGTAGATTTTGGCCTCTAGCTCAGCCGGCACCTAGGGAAACCTACCAAACCTGTGCATTTCTGAAAACTAGAGAACTAGGGGAATCCAAGGAGGGGTGACTTGCGGGGCTCGGACCAGGTTCTGTTACCCAGAATCCTTTGCAAACCTCAAAAAGTGGCTAAAAAAACAAGTTTTCCTCACATTTCGGTGACAGAAAGTTCTGGAATCTGAGAGGAGCCACAAATTTCCTTCCACCCAGCGTTCCCCCAAGTCTCCCGATAAAAATGGTACCTCACTTGTGTGGGTAGGCCTAGCGCCCGCGACAGGAAACGCCCCAAAGCGCAACGTTGACACATCTAAATTTTTGGAAGAAAACAGAGGTGTTTTTTGCGAAGTGCCTACCTGTAGATTTTGGCCTCTAGCTCAGCCGGCACCTAGGGAAACCTGCCAAACCTGTGCATTTCTGAAAACTAGAGACCTAGGGGAATCAAAGGAGGGGTGACTTGCGGGGCTCAGAGCAGGTTCTGTTACCCAGAATCCTTTGCAATGCTCAAAAAGTGGCTAAAAAAACAAGTTTTCCTCACATTTCGGTGACAGAAAGTTCTGGAATCTGAGAGGAGCCCCAAATTTCCTTCCACCCAGCGTTCCCCCAAGTCTCCCGATAAAAATGATACCTCACTTGTGTGGGTGGGCCTAGCGCCCTCGACAGGAAACGCCCCAAAGCGCAATGTGGACACATCCAAATTTTTGGAAGAAAACAGAGGTGTTTTTTACGAAGTGCCTACCTGTAGATTTTGGCCTCTAGCTCAGCCGGCACCTAGGGAAACCTACCAAACCTGTGCATTTCTGAAAACTAGAGACCTAGGGGAATCCAAGGAGGGGTGACTTGCGGGCCTCGGACCAGGTTCTGTTACCCAGAATCCTTTGCAAACCTCAAAAAGTGGCAAAAAAAACAATTTTCCTCATATTTCGGTGACAGAAACTTCTGGAATCTGAGAGGAGCCACAAATTTCCTTCCACCCAGCGTTCCCCCAAGTCTCCCGATAAAAATGATACCTCACTTGTGTGGGTAGGCCTAGCGCCCGCGACAGGAAACGCCCCAAAGTGCAACGTGGACATATCCAAATTTTTGGAAGAAAACAGAGGTGTTTTTTGCGAAGTGCCTACCTGTAGATTTTGCCCTCTAGCTCAGCCGGCACCTAGGGAAACCTACCAAACCTGTGCATTTCTGAAAACTAGAGACCTAGGGGAATCCAAGGAGGGGTGACTTGCGGGGCTCGGACCAGGTTCTGTTACCCAGAATCCTTTGCAAACCTCAAAAAGTGGCTAAAAAAACAAGTTTTCCTCACATTTCGGTGACAGAAACTTCTGGAATCTGAGAGGAGCCACAAATTTCCTTCCACCCAGCGTTCCCCCAAGTCTCCCGATAAAAATGGTACCTCACTTGTGTGGGTAGGCCTAGCGCCCGCGACAGGAAACGCCCCAAAGCGCAACGTTGACACATCTAAATTTTTGGAAGAAAACAGAGGTGTTTTTTGCGAAGTGCCTACCTGTAGATTTTGGCCTCTAGCTCAGCCGGCACCAAGGGAAACCTGCCAAACCTGTGCATTTCTGAAAACTAGAGACCTAGGGGAATCCAAGGAGGGGTGACTTGCGGGGCTCAGACCAGGTTCTGTTACCCAGAATCCTTTGCAATGCTCAAAAAGTGGCTAAAAAAACAAGTTTTCCTCACATTTCGGTGACAGAAACTTCTGGAATCTGAGAGGAGCCACAAATTTCCTTCCACCCAGCGTTCCCCCAAGTCTCCCGATAAAAATGATACCTCACTTGTGTGGGTAGGCCTAGCGCCCGCGACAGGAAACGGCCCAAAGTGCAACGTGGACATATCCAAATTTTTGGAAGAAAACAGAGGTGTTTTTTGCGAAGTGCCTACATGTAGATTTTGGCCTCTAGCTCAGCCGGCACCTAGGGAAACCTACCAAACCTGTGCATTTCTGAAAACTAGAGAACTAGGGGAATCCAAGGAGGGGTGACTTGCGGGGCTCGGACCAGGTTCTGTTACCCAGAATCCTTTGCAAACCTCAAAAAGTGGCTAAAAAAACAAGTTTTCCTCACATTTCGGTGACAGAAAGTTCTGGAATCTGAGAGGAGCCACAAATTTCCTTCCACCCAGCGTTCCCCCAAGTCTCCCGATAAAAATGGTACCTCACTTGTGTGGGTAGGCCTAGCGCCCGCGACAGGAAACGCCCCAAAGCGCAACGTTGACACATCTAAATTTTTGGAAGAAAACAGAGGTGTTTTTTGCGAAGTGCCTACCTGTAGATTTTGGCCTCTAGCTCAGCCGGCACCTAGGGAAACCTGCCAAACCTGTGCATTTCTGAAAACTAGAGACCTAGGGGAATCAAAGGAGGGGTGACTTGCGGGGCTCAGAGCAGGTTCTGTTACCCAGAATCCTTTGCAATGCTCAAAAAGTGGCTAAAAAAACAAGTTTTCCTCACATTTCGGTGACAGAAAGTTCTGGAATCTGAGAGGAGCCACAAATTTCCTTCCACCCAGCGTTCCCCCAAGTCTCCCGATAAAAATGATACCTCACTTGTGTGGGTGGGCCTAGCGCCCTCGACAGGAAACGCCCCAAAGCGCAATGTGGACACATCCAAATTTTTGGAAGAAAACAGAGGTGTTTTTTACGAAGTGCCTACCTGTAGATTTTGGCCTCTAGCTCAGCCGGCACCTAGGGAAACCTACCAAACCTGTGCATTTCTGAAAACTAGAGACCTAGGGGAATCCAAGGAGGGGTGACTTGCGGGCCTCGGACCAGGTTCTGTTACCCAGAATCCTTTGCAAACCTCAAAAAGTGGCAAAAAAAACAATTTTCCTCATATTTCGGTGACAGAAACTTCTGGAATCTGAGAGGAGCCACAAATTTCCTTCCACCCAGCGTTCCCCCAAGTCTCCCGATAAAAATGATACCTCACTTGTGTGGGTAGGCCTAGCGCCCGCGACAGGAAACGCCCCAAAGTGCAACGTGGACATATCCAAATTTTTGGAAGAAAACAGAGGTGTTTTTTGCGAAGTGCCTACCTGTAGATTTTGCCCTCTAGCTCAGCCGGCACCTAGGGAAACCTACCAAACCTGTGCATTTCTGAAAACTAGAGACCTAGGGGAATCCAAGGAGGGGTGACTTGCGGGGCTCGGACCAGGTTCTGTTACCCAGAATCCTTTGCAAACCTCAAAAAGTGGCTAAAAAAACAAGTTTTCCTCACATTTCGGTGACAGAAACTTCTGGAATCTGAGAGGAGCCACAAATTTCCTTCCACCCAGCGTTCCCCCAAGTCTCCCGATAAAAATGGTACCTCACTTGTGTGGGTAGGCCTAGCGCCCGCGACAGGAAACGCCCCAAAGCGCAACGTTGACACATCTAAATTTTTGGAAGAAAACAGAGGTGTTTTTTGCGAAGTGCCTACCTGTAGATTTTGGCCTCTAGCTCAGCCGGCACCAAGGGAAACCTGCCAAACCTGTGCATTTCTGAAAACTAGAGACCTAGGGGAATCCAAGGAGGGGTGACTTGCGGGGCTCAGACCAGGTTCTGTTACCCAGAATCCTTTGCAATGCTCAAAAAGTGGCTAAAAAAACAAGTTTTCCTCACATTTCGGTGACAGAAAGTTCTGGAATCTGAGAGGAGCCACAAATTTCCTTCCACCCAGCGTTCCCCCAAGTCTCCCGATAAAAATGATACATCACTTGTGTGGGTAGGCCTAGCGCCCGCGACAGGAAACGCCCCAAAGCGCAACGTGGACACATCCAAATTTTTGGAAGAAAACAGAGGTGTTTTTTGCGAAGTGCCTACCTGTAGATTTTGGCCTCTAGCTCAGCCGGCACCTAGGGAAACCTACCAAACCTGTGCATTTCTGAAAACTAGAGTCCTAGGGGAATCCAAGGAGGGGTGACTTGCGGGGCTCGGACCAGGTTCTGTTACCCGGAATCCTTTGCAAACCTCAAAAAGTGGCTAAAAAAACAAGTTTTCCTCACATTTCGGTGACAGAAACTTCTGGAATCTGAGAGGAGCCACACATTTCCTTCCACACAGCGTTCCCCCAAGTCTCCCGATAAAAATGATACCTCACTTGTGTGGGTGGGCCTAGCGCCCGCGACAGGAAACGCCCCAAAGCGCAACGTGGACACATCCAAATTTTTGGAAGAAAACAGAGGTGTTTTTTATGAAGTGCCTACCTGTAGATTTTGGCCTCTAGCTCAGCCGGCACCTAGGGAAACCTACCAAACCTGTGCATTTCTGAAAACTAGAGACCTAGGGGAATCCAAGGAGGGGTGACTTGCGGGGCTCGGACCAGGTTCTGTTACCCAGAATCCTTTGCAAACCTCAAAAAGTGGCTAAAAAAACAAGTTTTCCTCACATTTCGGTGACAGAAAGTTCTGGAATCTGAGAGGAGCCACAAATTTCCTTCCACCCAGCGTTCCCCCAAGTCTCCCGATAAAAATGATACCTCACTTGTGTGGGTAGGCCTAGCTCCTGCGACAGGAAACGCCCCAAAGCGCAACGTGGACACATCCAAATTTTTTGAAGAAAACAGAGGTGTTTTTTGCGAAGTGCCTACCTGTAGATTTTGGCCTCTAGCTCAGCCGGCACCTAGGGAAACCTACCAAACCTGTGCATTTCTGAAAACTAGAGACCTAGGGGAATCCAAGGAGGGGTGACTTGCGGGGCTCAGACCAGGTTCTGTTACCCAGAATCCTTTGCAAACCTCAAAAAGTGGCTAAAAAAACAAGTTTTCCTCATATTTCGGTGACAGAAACTTCTGGAATCTGAGAGGAGCCACAAATTTCCTTCCACCCAGCGTTCCCCCAAGTCTCCCGATAAAAATGATACCTCACTTGTGTGGGTAGGCCTAGCGCCCGCGACAGGAAACGGCCCAAAGTGCAACGTGGACATATCCAAATTTTTGGAAGAAAACAGAGGTGTTTTTTGCGAAGTGCCTACATGTAGATTTTGGCCTCTAGCTCAGCCGGCACCTAGGGAAACCTACCAAACCTGTGCATTTCTGAAAATTAGAGAACTAGGGGAATCCAAGGAGGGGTGACTTGCGGGGCTCGGACCAGGTTCTGTTACCCAGAATCCTTTGCAAACCTCAAAAAGTGGCTAAAAAAACAAGTTTTCCTCACATTTCGGTGACAGAAAGTTCTGGAATCTGAGAGGAGCCACAAATTTCCTTCCACCCAGCGTTCCCCCAAGTCTCCCGATAAAAATGGTACCTCACTTGTGTGGGTAGGCCTAGCGCCCGCGACAGGAAACGCCCCAAAGCGCAACGTTGACACATCTAAATTTTTGGAAGAAAACAGAGGTGTTTTTTGCGAAGTGCCTACCTGTAGATTTTGGCCTCTAGCTCAGCCGGCACCTAGGGAAACCTGCCAAACCTGTGCATTTCTGAAAACTAGAGACCTAGGGGAATCAAAGGAGGGGTGACTTGCGGGGCTCAGAGCAGGTTCTGTTACCCAGAATCCTTTGCAATGCTCAAAAAGTGGCTAAAAAAACAAGTTTTCCTCACATTTCGGTGACAGAAAGTTCTGGAATCTGAGAGGAGCCACAAATTTCCTTCCACCCAGCGTTCCCCCAAGTCTCCCGATAAAAATGATACCTCACTTGTGTGGGTGGGCCTAGCGCCCTCGACAGGAAACGCCCCAAAGCGCAATGTGGACACATCCAAATTTTTGGAAGAAAACAGAGGTGTTTTTTACGAAGTGCCTACCTGTAGATTTTGGCCTCTAGCTCAGCCGGCACCTAGGGAAACCTACCAAACCTGTGCATTTCTGAAAACTAGAGACCTAGGGGAATCCAAGGAGGGGTGACTTGCGGGCCTCGGACCAGGTTCTGTTACCCAGAATCCTTTGCAAACCTCAAAAAGTGGCAAAAAAAACAATTTTCCTCATATTTCGGTGACAGAAACTTCTGGAATCTGAGAGGAGCCACAAATTTCCTTCCACCCAGCGTTCCCCCAAGTCTCCCGATAAAAATGATACCTCACTTGTGTGGGTAGGCCTAGCGCCCGCGACAGGAAACGCCCCAAAGTGCAACGTGGACATATCCAAATTTTTGGAAGAAAACAGAGGTGTTTTTTGCGAAGTGCCTACCTGTAGATTTTGCCCTCTAGCTCAGCCGGCACCTAGGGAAACCTACCAAACCTGTGCATTTCTGAAAACTAGAGACCTAGGGGAATCCAAGGAGGGGTGACTTGCGGGGCTCGGACCAGGTTCTGTTACCCAGAATCCTTTGCAAACCTCAAAAAGTGGCTAAAAAAACAAGTTTTCCTCACATTTCGGTGACAGAAACTTCTGGAATCTGAGAGGAGCCACAAATTTCCTTCCACCCAGCGTTCCCCCAAGTCTCCCGATAAAAATGGTACCTCACTTGTGTGGGTAGGCCTAGCGCCCGCGACAGGAAACGCCCCAAAGCGCAACGTTGACACATCTAAATTTTTGGAAGAAAACAGAGGTGTTTTTTGCGAAGTGCCTACCTGTAGATTTTGGCCTCTAGCTCAGCCGGCACCAAGGGAAACCTGCCAAACCTGTGCATTTCTGAAAACTAGAGACCTAGGGGAATCCAAGGAGGGGTGACTTGCGGGGCTCAGACCAGGTTCTGTTACCCAGAATCCTTTGCAATGCTCAAAAAGTGGCTAAAAAAACAAGTTTTCCTCACATTTCGGTGACAGAAAGTTCTGGAATCTGAGAGGAGCCACAAATTTCCTTCCACCCAGCGTTCCCCCAAGTCTCCCGATAAAAATGATACCTCACTTGTGTGGGTAGGCCTAGCGCCCGCGACAGGAAACGCCCCAAAGCGCAACGTGGACACATCCAAATTTTTGGAAGAAAACAGAGGTGTTTTTTGCGAAGTGCCTACCTGTAGATTTTGGCCTCTAGCTCAGCCGGCACCTAGGGAAACCTACCAAACCTGTGCTTTTCTGAAAACTAGAGACCTTGGGGAATCCAAGGAGGGGTGACTTGCGGGGCTCGGACCAGGTTCTGTTACCCAGAATCCTTTGCAAACCTCAAAAAGTGGCCAAAAAAACAAGTTTTCCTCACATTTCGGTGACAGAAAGTTCTGGAATCTGAGAGGAGACACAAATTTCCTTCCACCCAGCGTTCCCCCAAGTCTCCCGATAAAAATGATACCTCACTTGTGTGGGTAGGCCTAGCGCCCGCGACAGGAAACGCCCCAAAGCGCAACGTGGACACATCCAAATTTTTGGAAGAAAACAGAGGTGTTTTTTGCGAAGTGCCTACCTGTAGATTTTGGCCTCCAGCTCAGCCGGCACCTAGGGAAACCTACCAAACCTGTGCATTTCTGAAAACTAGAGACCTAGGGGAATCCAAGGAGGCGTGACTTGTGGGGCTCGGACCAGGTTCTGTTACCCAGAATCCTTTGCAAACCTCAAAAAGTGGCTAAAAAAACAAGTTTTCCTCACATTTCGGTGACAGAAAGTTCTGGAATCTGAGAGGAGCCACAAATTTCCTTCCACCCAGCGTTCCCCCAAGTCTCCCGATAAAAATGGTACCTCACTTGTGTGGGTAGGCCTAGCGCCCGCGACAGGAAACGCCCCAAAGCGCAACGTTGACACATCCAAATTTTTGGAAGAAAACAGAGGTGTTTTTTGCGAAGTGCCTACCTGTAGATTTTGGCCTCTAGCTCAGCCGGCACCTAGGGAAACCTACCAAACCTGTGCATTTCTGAAAACTAGAGACCTAGGGGAATCCAAGGAGGGGTGACTTGCGGGGCTCAGACCAGGTTCTGTTACCCAGAATCCTTTGCAAACCTCAAAAAGTGGCTAAAAAAACAAGTTTTCCTCACATTTCGGTGACAGAAAGTTCTGAATCTGAGAGGAGCCACAAATTTCCTTCCATCCAGCGTTCCCCCAAGTCTCCCGATAAAAATGATACCTCACTTGTGTGGGTAGGCCTAGCGCCCGCGACAGGCAACGCCCCAAAGCGCAACGTGGACACATCCAAATTTTTGGAAGAAAACAGAGGTGTTTTTTGCGAAGTGCCTACCTGTAGATTTTGGCCTCTAGCTCAGCCGGCACCTAGGGAAACCTACCAAACCTGTGCATTTCTGAAAACTAGAGACCTAGGGGAATCCAAGGAGGGGTGACTTGCGGGGCTCGGACCAGTTTCTGTTACCCAGAATCCTTTGCAAACCTCAAAAAGTGGCCAAAAAACAAGTTTTCCTCACATTTCGGTGACAGAAAGTTCTGGAATCTGAGAGGAGCCACAAATTTCCTTCCACCCAGCGTTCCCCCAAGTCTCCTGATAAAAATGATACCTCACTTGTGTGGGTAAGCCTAGCGCCTGCGACAGGAAACACCCCAAAGCGCAACGTGGACACATCCAAATTTTTGGAAGAAAACAGAGGTGTTTTTTGCGAAGTGCCTACCTGTAGATTTTGGCCTCTAGCTCAGCCGGCACCTAGGGAAACCTACCAAACCTGTGCATTTCTGAAAACTAGAGACCTAGGGGAATCCAAGGAGGGGTGACTTGCGGGGCTCGGACCAGGTTCTGTTACCCGGAATCCTTTGCAAACCTCAAAAAGTGGCTAAAAAAACAAGTTTTCCTCACATTTCGGTGACAGAAACTTCTGGAATCTGAGAGGAGCCACAAATTTCCTTCCACCCAGCGTTCCCCCAAGTCTCCCGATAAAAATGATACCTCACTTGTGTCGGTAGGCCTAGCGCCCGCGACAGGAAATGCCCCAAAACGCAACGTGGACACATCACATTTTTTCATAGAAAACAGTGCCTACCTGTGGATTTTGGCCTCTAGCTCAGCCGGCACCTGGGGAAAACAAGCAAACCAGCACATTTTTTAAAACTAGAAACCCAGGGGAATCCAAGATGAGGTAACTTGCGGGGCTTGGACCAGGTTCTGTTACCCAGAATCCTTTGCAAACCTTTTCCTCACATTTCGGTGACAGAAAGTTCTGGAATCTGAGAGGAGCCACAAATTTCCTTCCACCCAGCGTTCCCCCAAGTCTCCCGATAAAAATAATACCTCACTTGTGTGGGTAGGCCTAGCGCCCGCGACAGGAATGGATCACACAAGGGTCAATGGTAGTCATTGCTTGAGGTCTACTGTTAACCCTGGAGTGATTCATTCCTGAAGCATGCACTAGGCGCAGGCACACAAGCGGGGTTGTGTTTTTATCAGGACAAGTGGGGAAACACTGGGTGGTAGGAATTTTGAGGATCCCTGCAGATCCCTGGACTTCTGCTCATTGAAATGCAAGGAAAATGTGTTTTTTAAGCACATAATGTAATTTCAAGGGGATTCTGGGTGAAGGAAAACTGGTGAGAGCCATGCAAGTCCTGCACCCTTGGACTCCCCTGGGACTAGTTTGTTAAAGTTAACCCACCACTCACACTGGTTGGTTTTAGCACCTCCAGAAATTATGGTTTCAAAGCATGATTACTTATCAAAGTATCTGAATATTGAAACCAAGCCTTCTGAAGGTGGGCCATAAAGCCGCGTCCAGGCACCAACCTCTTTATGGTCCATTCACACGCCATTCATGCACAACAAACAACCCTTTCATATCGCCAGCCACGGGCCCAATCCAATCAATCACTCCACTCACATTAACTTACCGCTGCCAGACAAGGGCCCATCACATTCACACGCCACAGAACGGAATAAGTTTGACTACATTTTACCACCTGTCAAGTAACTGCCTCCTTCTTCCTTAACATTACCAAATGCATGCGTAACAAACCTTTACTAATGACTCCTGTGACAGCCACCTGAGGCTCAGGAAGACATGTTTTTCATGCGCCTTTAACGCACTCTCTGTGCTAAATCCAACTCCTTCCAGTTTGTGGATGCAAGTTGGGGGTGTCCGAGTATGCCGTACAAAGCGATTCCTCGAACTGAGTGAGCATATCTACCTTTGAAACTAAGGGAGACATGCTGGGGATTTCTCATGCTGTTACCTAAACAGAAGGTCATAGGCTACCTGCCTCCTTCTTCCTTAACATTACCAAATGCATGAGTAACAAACCTTTACTAATGACTCCTGTGACAGCCACCTGAGGCTCAGGAAGACATGTTTTTCATGCGCCTTTAACGCACTCTCTGTGCTAAATCCAACTCCTTCCAGTTTGTGGATGCAAGTTGGGGGTGTCCGAGTATGCCGTACAAAGCGATCCCTCGAACTGAGTGAGCATATCTACCTTTGAAACTAAGGGAGACATGCTGGGGATTTCTCATGATGTTCCCTAAAGAGAAGGTCATAGGCTATGGAAAAGGGTAGTGTTTGGTACATAGGGGAGTCCATGAGAACGTAGCATATGTCCCAGCCAACATTATGTGCAGTCATGTGACTATAATGCACTTATTCAGCAAACTGAACATCTACTAAGTTCTGATGGAAAATCAAGGATCCTCCCTCAGTCCCACGTTGTTCAACGTCTACATGGCCCCCCTCGCTCAACTGGCCCGCCAACACCACCTCAGCATCATCTCCTACGCCGACGATACCCAGCTCGTCCTCTCCCTGACCAAAGACCCGCTCACCGCCAAAACAAACCTCCACGAGGGACTAAAATCCATCGCCGATTGGATGAACAACAGCCGCCTGAAACTCAACTCCGACAAGACGGAAGTCCTCATCCTCGGACGCACTCCCTCGGCCTGGAACGACTCATGGTGGCCCTCCGTCCTCGGACTCCCACCCACCCCTGCCAGCCACGCAAGAAACCTCGGCTTCATCCTGGACTCCGCCCTCACCATGTCCAAACAGGTCAGCGCCGTCTCCTCCTCCTGTTTCAACACCCTTCGAATGCTCCGCAGAATCTTCAAGTGGATTCCAACAGAAACCAGAAAGACGGTGACCCAGGCCCTCGTCAGCAGCAGACTTGACTACGGCAACGCACTCTACACAGGCATACCAACCAAAGACATCAAACGCCTCCAACGTATCCAAAATGCCTCCGCCCGACTGATCCTCAACATACCTCGCCGAAGTCACATCTCCCCTCACCTAAAGGAACTCCACTGGCTCCCGGTAGACAAGAGGATAACCTTCAAACTCCTGACCCACGCTCACAAGGCACTTCACAACACCGGACCCTCCTACCTCAACACCAGACTCAACTTCTACACGCCAACACGTCAACTCCGATCCGCCAACCTCGCCCTCGCCATCGTACCCCGAATCCAGCGCAAGACATCCGGCGGCAGATCCTTCTCCTTCTTCGCCGCCAAGACCTGGAACTCTCTCCCCACATCTCTTCGCCAGACCCAGGACCTCCTCACATTCAGAAGGCTCCTCAAGACCTGGCTCTTCGACCGCTAATCCAGCAGCGCCCCCCCCCTCAGCGCCTCGAAACCCTGACGGGTACATAGCGCGCTTTATAAATACCATGATTGATTGATTGATTGATGGAGGATGAACATGAAAAGCAGGTCAAACACTGACCTATACAAGTCATTCTCCTTCAGTGCTGGGATGGCACCAATGGGTTTGAATCCATAGGTGTAGATGATGTACATCTGTACTACCTTTACTATCCACCTTCTACCTGTGCAATAACCCTGTGAAGGCACTCCTACCATAAGCTTTCCTTACCCATCCATGTCTCTGTTCTCATCAGAGTCCTGGCTAATCCTGTATAATAGCCAAGTGAACCTATACTAGTTTGTGGAAGCAAGTTGGGGGCTTCCAAGTATGCCCTACAAAGTGATTCCTCGAACTGAGAGAGCATATCTACCTTTGAAAGTAAGGTAGACATGCAGGTGAAGAAAGGGTACTCCGTGGCAATGTGGCATATGTTCTGTCCACTAGTATATGCAGTAGGGGGAAGAAAATGCATGTTAATTGAACAGAACACCGACCACGCCAAAAGGAAGTCCATGATGAAGTAAAATTATGTGGCTCCTTGCCTAACGAAGCAGTGGCCCATGGACGTTCGGTATCCATGCACTGCCACTGAAAGGATTACCCAACAGCAGCTCAACCTCAGTCGATTTCCCAGAACTTTGCTTTAGTATGATACAACGTAAAGCAAGTAGGGATACAGAGGCCTGGTTGTGATGGACACTGGGGACAGTAATACCGACTCTCCTGCCGCTTTCCATGCTTTGATCACACTTTACAGCGACGACATGGACGATCCTTTTTGGGTGTTTTAGGTATGCGATCAGCAAAGTGTCGCTCCTGCAGCCTTGCCACATCCTCCAGAACATATGAGGTGGAGGCTGCTGCTTCTTCTGTAACAGCAGTGAGGCTTTCAATTACAGACAACTGGAAGTCAAGGAAAGTCATGAGTCTTCCTGTTGTTGTCTGATGGTAAACAACATACGCATTATATGTTGCCATCTGAATCAGGTGGGTAAACAGTTTCTTGTACCAAGTGCGAGTTTTACGACACGCATTGTATGGTTGAAGAACCTGGTCGTTCTTGTCCTGTAGTATTAGAGATTTTCATTCTCAGGGTAATATAACAAAGAACTTGGCAAAGAAGCTGAAATATGAAAAGACATCTTTATTAAACTCAAATGAGTGAGACTACGTCTCCCAGAAGCTGACCTATAGCAACTGAAAGAGGCAGTCTCCAGAAATGGTCTTAGCTCAGACCTTTTATATCATTTATTATGCCCTAGGCATGCAAGGGGGCTGTACCAGTCACATTCCTAAACAAATGAGAAAAGCTAGAGAGGCAACATGTGAGTAGCCTTTGGGGTTTTAACAGGATTACAGTTGACCATTCACATATTTTCACTACAAAGAAATAGCAGGTTTATGATGACAAGCCCATATTCCAGTTTGTCCAGCCCTCAATCAATTACCCGGCAAGGCTTAGTACTTTCATCAGATATCGACGGACCCCCAATAAAAATGGGCACCTCCTCCTTGTAAAGCAAGTCATAAAGAAAGAAACAGGGACAGGTGTGTGTAAGATTAGGCATGGTTTGTGTGTGATGAAAGGTTTATGATGTGTTGTGCCTTGATACTAATCTCATTCGGCCACTGGGAAAGAAACTGGCCGAACAGGTTTGGCTTCAGGCAGTGGAGTCGGCTTGCCCAGGTCACAGAGGAGTCAGCAAAGGTGTACGTGTCCTTCAGACTTGTTTTCAGCATTAGACATTGGCCTATGTGAGGGCAATCACAAAATGGCTGTCGTTTAAATGGAACACGAGGGTTCAGGACGGAAACTCTGATATTCGGGTGATTTCGTTACCCGAATATGAATACAATGCTTGTGCATACTATTCTAATCATTCCTGGTCTGCTGATACCAAAATCGTTGTGATACGACGATGTTTATAACACGGGTCCAGAATTTTCAGTACCACAGACCCTCCTTTTGCCCTTACATAGGCAACAACTATACTCATACTAATCTGAGTCCGGGTCTATATTCATAAGGCCATGGAGATGTTGCGGGAGCAAAATTCTAGTACTTGGTAACTCTCTCTGGACAGGTCTCCTCGAACATGAAGTAGCACAAAAGGCCACATATGGCAGGACAAAATAAGGAATACCTCTATCTGCAGTAGGTGGCATAAGATCACACACCCAACAATTAGTGATGTTCACTACTAACTAGTGTTGATGCAGAAGCTGTACAAAAGAATTGCTTACGAATTCTGATCTTCTAACCTGCTCATGTTCAGGAAAAGGGTGAAAAGAGTGCAAAGAAACAATAGTAGGAAAAGACATAGGTTGGGAAGTGGGTGCAGAAGTCAATTGAGTAGAGAAAAACAATCCCACCCATAAATGACAATGTCATGTTTAAAAGACACTAGAAAACACGTTATTAAGAACATATAGACAACGGGAGAAAGTAGTGACCACTATTACAAATGAAATAATAATTTTTCACAACCCTAAACAAAAAGCAAATCCTAAAATTATCTAGTAACATTTTTAGGGCTCCTCTGCATTTCAGTAATTTTGGTATGTTCAGGTGGAACAGTGGTGACTCTCATCAATGCTCTAAGGTGAAAAGGGGGTACTCTTTCCACAGAAAATGGACTTTATTCTGCTTTTACTAAACAGAATAGTACTTTAAAACAATGCCAGCAAAACAATCAGTCTCCTAACACCTAGTCTATACAATCACACGGAAACCTCTTGTGAAACCAACTATGCCCAGAGTCCGTTCAAAAAGCCTCTCTGGCAGGCTTCTATTGTCCAACAAATTTTCTTTTGTTGTTTTCTTTCGCATGGGCCTCTCAATTCAGGCCTCTTCGTGAGAAAAGTACTGCTTAGTTGGAGTGCCCTCCTGGCAAACACCCACAGCTCACTCGAAAGTCTCAATGTCTTAAAGCATTGCACCAGTGTCTCTCCTCTGTGGCAGACACTACAAACAATGTGCTCTTCATTGATCAAGGGCACAAATCATCTTATGCAGACCCAAGCACCATTAATTGGGAAATAGCTCAAGCTCAGCAGCACTTTCAGACTCCAACACTCATTATTTAGTGTCAGAGGACGCTCAAGCTGCTCTTTCATGGGCACCACAATATAGTGCCTTTTTCCAAACTTGAAATCTCCGGTGCACTGCCCTTCTTCCGTTGGAGCAAAGAAAAATGGGGTGTGTGGCCAAAACTCAGGCCAAGGGGCTCAAGGGATTGCACACTGTCAGAGGTTACCAGCACATGACAGGTAGAGAAATGAAACCTCAAAACAGCTCTGCCATCAACAACAGGAATCCTTCTCTTTAGCTCTTTTACACTGAAACTTTGGTTTTGTGATGTCCAACGCCGTCTGATGGAGCAAGTACGATACCATGCGCTGGCGATCGCTGTCCAGCTTTGCTACTTTCTGGGTGCTGAGACTGTAGGGCCAAGACGTCCGTCTTTCATCTGTAGCTGTCACTGATGGGAATTAGGCTTAAATCAATGTCCTGCAGGTTATTATGACTTGATACCCGCAGAATCTAGTGACATAGGAAATGTGCCACAGTTGTTAGTTCCCTTCAATTTAGTACAAAAACAGTTCATGGTTTTTAACAAGGGGACTGCAAGCAGGTGGTCTGCAATCTTCAAAGGAGTAGCCATACACCATGGGCATAAAATACAAAGACAAAGGCAGAAGGGCAAAACAGGGTCTCTAGCATCTTTAATTGGGTTCTCTCCATTATCCTCTGCCATCTATAGCTACATGAGAATTCTATCTGAATGGATTTCCTCACACAGTGGCATTGTCTAATGGGGTAAACACATAGGGCCTGATTCTAACTTTGGAGGACGGTGTTAAACCGTCCCAAAAGTGGCGGATATACCACCTACCATATTACGAGTCCATTATATCCTATGGAACTCGTAATACGGTAGGTGGTATATCCGCCACTTTTGGGACGGTTTAACACCGTCCTCCAAAGTTAGAATCAGGTCCATATTTTCCTCAAGGATTAAGTCTAGGTGTTCCTCCTTATCTTAGAACATCTCAATAGAGAAATCACATGATACCGATTATCAGGGACATGTAGAAACCTTCCTTTAAAAACTGTGCATCAGGTGCACTATGCAAAACACAGGCTAATAGTCAAATGTTCAAACAAAAAGACAAGAACTAGAGGGTCCTGATATTTGCATGATTAGGACACATCTGATCCCACCAAAAATTAAAGTAGCAGGAACAGAAGGGAACCGAAAACCAAATTAAAATAGACATTGAAAATTCGTCATGTTCAAAAAGGTAAACATAAGATATCTCCTATTGAGATGGAAAACTTGTCTTACTATAATATTGAGTCAGTTAACCAGTCTATCGCTACCCTGACAGTCAGGCTGGAAAACATTGAAGCAGGCCTAAGGCAAATTCTTGAAAACCAGTCTGGTCATACCAAAGGGAATTATACATAACATGGGGGTCCCTGGTACATCCACAGTCCACTCCACCCATGTACTTATTGTAATCGAGTATACAGATGGGCTTGTGGACTTCGGCCATCTGACCCCAAACCGTGATGGGAGAAGTGCTCTCATCATGAATTGTAGTGAGCAGGTATACATCACGTCTATCTAGGAACTTGACTGCGAGCAGTTTGTTAGAACGCAATGCAGTACTCTGTGATTTCTGGAGCTTCTTGCAAACAAGCTCTCGCGGGAATCCTTTGCGGTTACAACGAACTGTACCGCAGGCCACAGTGCCAGCTTTGTAGAGCTCACTGAACAGCTCTACTCCTGTATAGAAATTGTCCACATAAAGGTTATAACCTTTGTGAAGAAGTGGCTGGACAAGTTCCCATACAATCTTACCTGTGACCCCTAACACGGGAGGGCAACCTACAGGGTTTAGGGTAGAATCCTTCCCTGTATACACTCTCAGGCTGTACACATAGCCAGTAGAGCTCTCACACAGCATGTACAGCTTTATGCCATAGCGAGCTCTTTTGCTCGCAATGTACTGTCTGAAAAGCAGCCGTCCTTTGTACAGGATCAAGGACTCATCGACTGCTATATTCTTTCCAGGAGTATATATCTCTGGAAACCTGGCAGACAAATGTTCCATGACAGGCCGAATTTTGAACAACCTGTCATGATCTGGATGGTCCCGGGGCAATGCAGCAGAATTGTCATTGAAATGCAGCATGCGCTGCAGTAGCAAAAAACGATCTCTGCTCATGTATGGTGCGAAGATGGGAGTTACCCAAACCGTGCGAGTCGTCCAGTAGGACTGCAAGGTGGGTTTCTGTACTAACCCCATTTTGAGCGTAAGGCCCAAAAATATCTTCAACTCCGCCAGCGAAGTGGGAGTCCACTGGCGTGCCCTAGAACGGGGCCCTAGAGTGCCTCCGCGCTCCCTCAGAAATTGGTCTGCACGCAAATTTGTTTGCTGCACAACTTTCTGAAGAAAGTCAACATCCAAAAACAGATAGATGTAGTCGACTGGCAAAAAGTTAGCTGTATCGACTTTACATACAGCGTCACCAGTAAAAGGTGGAATTTGGGGCTGAACCAAACAGGGGGGCTGCCAAGAGAGCACTCTCTCTGTGCTTGGGGCAGCAAGCACGTGCTCTCTGGGTTCGGCTAACCCAATGTGGTCCCGCTGCCCAGAATTTGCTTGCGAAGGGACAGCACGGATGTCGTCATTGTCTCCTTCAGACTCACTGGAAGAGGTGTCGTCAGATGGGACTCCGCCGACTGAAAAATCACTCCCAGAATCTGCCCCATTGTCCTCTCCCTCAGATGCTGTCTCAGTGTCTGCTGTCTCAGTCTCTGAGCCTACATCAGAACTGTCCTCCATAACCCGAGCTAGGGCTTGATCAGCAGTCATCCAACGAGACGCCATCTCTGCAACTGGCTAAACTGTCCCTCTAAATTACTAGCCTACGTAGAAGGCAGATAGTCACAAAATTGCTTGTGGGTATGTTTGTTGTGTACAACAGGAAATGCCGTCACCTTACCTTCGCTTCTTCTCCAATTCTGCAGATTCTCTGAAAACACTGAAAAAAACAAAAAAAGAATGTATTACTTCACCTTACCACACACCCTGTGCAACAGTAATTTTTGGTGCTCTGCCTCCCATTACCTCCTCTTCTAATTCCCTCAGTACTACCCAGCAAAAGTGCCACTCATATCTCCATAGTCCCCCTGGCATTACATTTGTTTTAAAGCGCAGGTAACGCTTGCCTTTACTAATCCACTCAGCTACTTTATGGCAACTGCCACTACAGAAAAGACATGCCTGCATGCATATATATATATATATATATATATATATATATATATTGTGTGAACAAGATTCTCACCCCACTGCATGAGGTTCAAATTGGCATCTTTTATTGCAAGCAACAGCCACGTACGCGTTTCGACTCTCAAGGATTCTTGATCACAGTAAATGAGTCTCTCTTTTCTTTCATTGTTTATACTTGCAATAAAACATGTCAATTTGAACCTCGTGGAGTGCGGTGAGATTCTTGTTCACAAAATATTTTCGAGGTTGCTCTCCTCCATCACTGAGCACCGGCAGTGGAGTGCGCAGCGCAACAATCTTTTTAACCAATTTGTGTTGCATATCTATAAATATATATATAATAATATATATATATATATATATATATATATATATATATATATATATATATATATATGTTTAGAAACAAAGTGGTTGAAGGGTTGCTGGGCGGCACACTCCCCTGCCGGTGCCCAGTGACAGAGAAGACCAATCTAGAAATTATCTAATGCCGAAAAATTTCACTGCACTCCATGAAGTACAAATAAACGTGTATTTTATTGCAGTCAATAACCACCAACGTGTTTCAACTCACTAAGGAGTCTTGATCACGGTTCTCGAGGAGTGCAGTGAAATTGTTCACCATTATAAAACAACACACACAAGAATAACAAGCATTTACAATGCAATGGGTCTCGCATCTGCTCGAGTTAGAGCTATTAGCGTTATAAACTCCTAACCCAACTTTTCTTGCCACATAAATTGATAATTGAAAGTTAAACTCTTTCACATAAGAGAGCCGATTCACAGCGCCACGGCCACCATGAGCATCATATGAAGAGTTACACAAAAGGAAAAGAAGTTCGCTCGCAGTTAAACGTAACAGCAAAAGTGCAATTAGCCATGTACCAGGGGCGATGGCCAAGGCGGTAACAAAACCTCCCCAAGGAGGGACAAAGGTAAATAATTTTCCAATGTCATCAAAGGATTTTTGAAGGGCAAGCCCACGAACGAGTGGTAGTGATGGGGGCGTGAGGTGGGCGTTGTTAGAAGCCCAGATACACACCAACAAGTCAGAAAAGCAGCACATGGACGCTGCAATGCTTGTCCTGAAAAAATGTATACATATATACACATATATAGTGCACATATATATGAGAGAGAGAGAGAAAGAAAACAAGACACTCATGTCACAAATCTTTTTTTTTTATACATGGGTGCTTGCCCTTGGCAAAGCACACATGTATAAAAAAAAAAAATGGCCCCATTGATGGTCACCCTAAGGGCTGACCACCAACAATTTTTTTTTTTTCTTTTTTACCCTGGGGGGGCGATCGGCCCCCCCAGGCAAAACTACATGGTTTTTTTTTCCCCCCTGGGGTCGGCCCGTGTTCCAAGGGCCGACCCCGGCATTTTGTTTTAATTTTATTTTTATTTTTTTTATTGTGGGGGGCGCGATCGCCCCCCAAAACCGTGTAAATACATAATTATTGCCCCTGGGGGGGGGTGGCCCTTTTACGAGGGGGCCGACCCCCCCAAAGAAGATCCCTGGTGCCTAGGAGCGTTTCCTGGCCGTGGATCGCAGCCGCGCTGCGATCCACGGCCAGGAAACGGTGCCAGGGAGGCATCGATGGAAAGGGGAGAGCCTCCCCTTTCCATCGATGCCTCCCTGGCATCTGGGGAGGCCGTTTTGGCCTTTTTTTCCCCACCGGAGAAAGAGAGAACGCTTACCTGCTTCTCTCCTTCTCCGGTGGGGAAAAACTGTGAAGTCAGCGCGCCTCGCGGCCCGCTGACGTCATAAGGGGGCGGAAGGGGGGTGGGATGGAGACGCGGAAGCTCTTCCGCGTCTCCTACGGTAAAAAAAAATAAAAAATCCTCCGGTGCATTGCACCGGAGGATTTTTAACCCCCTCCTTGGTGTCGGCCACTGGTCGTGACCCGCACCAGGGAGGGAGTGTGGGCATCGGCCAGTGGCCGACGCCCCCATTCAACAGGTTAAGGTGTCTCGAATCAGGGTCAAAAGATTCATTGGTCTAAAACGAGTCCCAGAGTAAGTAAATTACCTAGGTCGGGACGCGTTATCACACATACGCACACACATATATTCACTGAAAAAAGCACGGGTTACAGGGACGTTTTAGTAAGGAATTTGCATTTCAAAACTTTAGAAATTCACGGAAAAAAACAAATGTTAGAGCAGTGGTCTTCAAACTTTTTTATGCCGCGCCCCCCCAGTTAAAAAATAAAAATCATTGGCCCCCCCCTCAGAATTTTTCACAATTATTTTAGAAAGATGGCAATGTTTAAATAGGTCTAAACCTATTTAAACATTGCAGTTAAGTACTGTTACCTTTTTAAAACTGCAATAACATGCTTCTGCTTAAAACAAAGGCATGTTATCTGCATAATATTTCTTTTGGCCAGAGTTTGGCGCCCCCCCTTGGATCACTTGAGGCCCCCCCAAGGGGGGCTCGACCCCCAGTTTGAAGACCTCTGTGTTAGAGGGACTTCTGCATGTAAATTCAGAACCTAACTATAACATCACTGTAACGTTTATTTTTGTTTCTAGTGACTCCCCTAAGTTTTTGCCTCTTTTCCCAGGTTGTTGATGTGTGCTGGACTCTGTTTTTGCTGTTTTTGTCACTCTGGGCATCTTACCACTGCTATCCAGTGCTAAAGTGTAAGTGCTCCCATGTAAAATGTATATAATTGGCTTTCCATGATTGGCATATTTGCTTTATTAGTACCTTCTTGGTACAGTGCCCTAGAGGTGCCCAGGGCCTGTAAATCAAATACTACTAATGGGCCTGCAGCACTGATTGTACCACCCACGTTAGTAGCCTTGTGAGCATGGCTCAGATCTGCCACTGCAGTCTCTGTGTGTGTAGTTATAAACTGCTAATTCAACTTGGCAAGTGTACCCACTTGCCAGGCCTAAACCTCCTCTTTTCTTACATGTAAGGCACCCCTAAGGTAGGCCCTAGGTAGCCCCATGAGCAGGGTGCAGTGGATGTTTAAGGTAGGACATACACTAATGTTTTTTATGTGCCCTAGCAGTGAAATACTGCCAACTTTGGTTTTTCACGGTGCAAGACCTATCTCTCTCATAGGTTAACATGGGGGCTGCATTTAAATATTATAAAAGTGCAGATTCCCTTTGGGAGTGTGAGAAAGTAGCCTCTTTCTAGCCTCGTTACCCCCACTTTTGGCCTGTTTGTGAGTGTATGTCAGGGTATTTTCACTGTTTCACTGGGATCCTGCTAGCCAGGGCCCAGTGCTCATAGTGAAAACCCTATGTTTCAGTATGTTTGTTATGTGTCACTGGGACCCTGCTAGTCAGGACCCCAGTGCTCATAAGGTTGTGGCCTATATGTATGTGTTCCCTCTGTGGTGCCTAACTGTCTCACTGAGGCTCTGCTAACCAGAACCTCAGTGGTTGTGCTCTCTCATTTCTTTCAAATTGTCACTAACAGGCTAGTGACCAATTTTACCAATTTACATTGGCTTACTGGAACACCCTTATAATTCCCTAGTATATGGTACTGAGGTACCCAGGGTATTGGGGTTCCAGGAGATCCCTATGGGCTGCAGCATTTCTTTTGCCACCCATAGGGAGCTCTGACAATTCTTACACAGGCCTGCCACTGCAGCCTGAGTGAAATAACGTCCACGTTATTTCACAGCCATTTTACACTGCACTTAAGTAACTTATAAGTCACCTATATGTCTAACCTTTACCTGGTAAAGGTTAGGTGCAAAGTTACTTAGTGTGAGGGCACCCTGGCACTAGCCAAGGTGCCCCCACATTGTTCAGGGCCAATTCCCCGGACTTTGTGAGTGCGGGGACACCATTACACGCGTGCACTACATATAGGTCACTACCTATATGTAGCTTCACAATGGTAACTCCGAATATGGCCATGTAACATGTCTATGATCATATCATGGAATTGCCCCCTCTATGCCATCCTGGCATAGTTGGCACAATCCCATGATCCCAGTGGTCTGTAGCACAGACCCTGGTACTGCCAAACTGCCTTTCCTGGGGTTTCACTGCAGCTGCTGCTGCTGCCAACCCCTCAGACAGGTTTCTGCCCCCCTGGGGTCAAGCCAGGCTTGTCCCAGGATGGCAGAACAAAGGAGTTCCTCTGAGAGAGGGTGTTACACCCTCTCCCTTTGGAAAATGGTGTGAAGGCAGGGGAGGAGTAGCCTCCCCCAGCCTCTGGAAATGCTTTCTTGGGCACAGATGTGCCCAATTCTGCATAAGCCAGTCTACACTGGTTCAGGGGACCCCTTAGCCCTGCTCTGGCGCGAAACTGGACAAAGGAAAGGGGAGTGACCACTCCCCTGACCTGTACCTCCCCTGGGAGGTGCCCATAGCTCCTCCAGTGTGCTCCAGACCTCTGCCATCTTGGAAACAGAGGTGCTGCTGGCACACTGGACTGCTCTGAGTGGCCAGTGCCACCAGGTGACGTCAGAGACTCCTTCTGATAGGCTCCTTCAGGTGTTGCTAGCCTATCCTCTCTCCTAGGTAGCCAAACCCTCTTTTCTGGCTATTTAGGGTCTCTGTCTCTGGGGAAACTTTAGATAACGAATGCAAGAGCTCATCCGAGTTCCTCTGCATCTCTCTCTTCACCTTCTGCCAAGGAATCGACTGCTGACCACGCTGGAAGCCTGCAAAACTGCAACATAGTAGCAAAGACGACTACTGCAACTCTGTAACGCTGATCCTGCCGCCTTCTCGACTGTTTTCCTGGTGGTGCATGCTGTGGGGGTAGTCCGCCTCCTCTCTGCACTAGAAGCTCCGAAGAAATCTCCCGTGGGTCGACGGAATCTTCCCCCTGCAACCGCAGGCACCAAAAAGCTGCATTACCGGTCCCTTGGGTCTCCTCTCAGCACAACGAGCGAGGTCCCTCGAATCCAGCAACTCTGTCCAAGTGACCCCCACAGTCCAGTGACTCTTCAGTCCAAGTTTGGTGGAGGTAAGTCCTTGCCTCACCTTGTTAGACTGCATTGCTGGGAACCGCGACTTTTGCAGCAACTCCGGCCCCTGTGCACTTCCGGCGGAAATCCTTTGTGCACAGCCAAGCCTGGGTCCACGGCACTCTAACCTGCATTGCACGACTTTCTAAGTTGGTCTCCGGCGACGTGGGACTCCTTTGTGTAACTTCGGGTGAGCACCGTTTCTTGCATCCTCGTAGTGCCTGTTTCTGGCACTTCTCTGGGTGCTACCTGCTGCTGAGAGAGCTCTTTGTCTTGCTCGATGTCCCCTCTACCTCCTGGCGCAATTTGCGACATCCTGGTCCTTCCTGGGCCACAGCAGCGTCCAAAAACGCTAACTGCACGATTTGCAGCTAGCAAGGCTTGTTGGCGTTGTTTCGGCGGGAAAACACTTCTGCACGACTCTCCACGGCAAGAGAGATCCGTCCACCAGAGGGAAAGTCTCTAGCCCTTTTCGTTCCTGCAGAAACCTCAGCTTCTTCTGTCCAGTAGAAGCTTCTTTGCACCCACAGCTGGCATTTCCTGGGCATCTGCCCATCTCCGACTTGCTTGTGACTTTTGGACTTGGTCCCCTTGTTCCACAGGTACCCTCGACTGGAAATCCATTGTTGTTGCATTGTTGGTTTGTGTCTTTCCTGCATTATTCCTCTATCACGACTTCTTTGTCCTTAGGGGATCTTTAGTGCACTTTGCACTCACTTTTCAGGGTCTTGGGGTGGGCTATTTTTCTAACCCTCACTATTTTCTAATAGTCCCAGCGACCCTCTACAAGGTCACATAGGTTTGGGGTCCATTCGTGGTTCGCATTCCACTTTTGGAGTATATGGTTTGTGTTGCCCCTATCCCTATGTGTCCCCATTGCATCCTATTGTAACTATACATTGTTTGCACTGTTTTCTAAGACTATACTGCATATTTTTGGTATTGTGTATTTATATCTTGTGTATATTTCCTATCCTCTCACTGAGAGTACACTCTAAGATACTTTGGCATATTGTCATAAAAATAAAGTACCTTTATTTTTAGTATAACTTGTATTGTGTTTTCTTATGATATTGTGCATATGACACTAAGTGGTACTGTAGTAGCTTCACACGTCTCCTAGTTCAGCCTAAGCTGCTCTGCTAAGCTACCATTATCTATCAGCCTATGCTGCTAGACACCCTATACACTAATAAGGAATAACTGGGCCTGGTGCAAGGTGCAAGTACCCCTTGGTACTCACTACAAGCCAGTCCAGCCTCCTACATTGGTTGTGCAGCGGTGGGATAAGTGCTTTGAGACTACTTACCACTCTTGTCATTGTACTTTTCATAAGAGAAAAATATACAAAACAAGTTCAGTGTATATACACATAACCAAAAAGTTTTGCATTTCCTCTTTTCACTCTTTTCTAAGTGCTGAAAAGTACTTCTAACTTTCTAAAAAGTTCTAAAAAGTTAAAAAAGTTTTTTTCTCTGTCTTTCTAAAAGCTCTGACAAACTGTTTTCTCTTTTTCTATCACTTTAACTCTCTCTAAAAATGTCTGGCACAGGCCAAAATGTTGATCTGTCCAAACTTGCATATGATCACCTTAGCTGGAAAGGAGCAAGGAGTCTCTGCATAGAGAGAGGTTTGAGTGTAGGGAAGAATCCTTCCTTGGAATTGTTACTTAACATGCTTAGAGAACAAGATAAGGCTAAAAGTGCCCCATCTGTTGAAAAAGTAGCTAATGGTTCCCAACCTGATCCAGGGACTCCCCCAGGAAAAGATTCAGGAAAGAAACTTTCTAGCCTGCCCATTACTAGACAGTCTAGCATAGTTGGTACTGAGGTGGAGTCACATCATACAGATGGTGTGCTCTCACATTACACTGTCAGCCAAGCTGTTAGGGTGCCCTCTGTAAGGGACAGGTCTCCTTCTGTCCATTCTCATCATACTTCTGTTTCAAGACATGTCCCTCCCACCCACCCTGATGACAGATTGTTAGAAAGGGAGCTCAATAGATTGAGAGTGGAACAAACCAGACTGAAGCTCAAGAAGCAACAGCTGGATTTGGAGAGACAGACTTTAGAAGTAGAGAAGGAGAGACAGAAACTGGGTTTAGAAACCCATGGTGGCAGCAGCAGTATTCCCCATAGTCATCCTGCAAAAGAGCATGATTCCAGGAATCTGCATAAGATAGTTCCCCCTTATAAGGAGGGGGATGACATTAACAAGTGGTTTGCTGCACTTGAGAGGGCCTGTGTTGTACAGGATGTCCCTCAAAGGCAGTGGGCTGCTTCCTATGGCTATCATTTAGTGGAAAAGGGAGGGATAGGCTTCTTACTGTGAAAGAAAATGAAGCTAATGATTACAAAGTTCTTAAGAATGCACTCCTGGATGGTTATGGCTTAACCACTGAACAATACAGGATAAAGTTCAGAGAGACCAAAAAGGAGTCTTCACAAGACTGGGTTGATTTCATTGACCATTCAGTGAAGGCCTTGGAGGGGTGGTTACATGGCAGTAAAGTTACTGATTATGACAGCCTGTATAACTTGATCCTGAGAGAGCATATTCTTAATAATTGTGTGTCTGATTTGTTGCACCAGTACTTGGTGGACTCTGATCTGACCTCTCCCCAAGAATTGGGAAAGAAGGCAGACAAATGGGTCAGAACAAGGGTGAACAGAAAAGTTCATACAGGGGGTGACAAAGAGAACAATAAGAAGAAAGATGGTGAAAAATCTCAAGAAAAGCATGGGGATAAGGGTAAAACCAAAGATCCCACTTCAAATCTTAAACACTCTTCAGAGGGTGGGGATAAAACAAATTCTTCCTCTTCTTCTCAACCTACACAATTTAAAAAGCCTTGGTGCTTTGTGTGTAAAAATAGAGGCCATAGGCCAGGGGATAAGTCCTGTTCAGGTAAACCCCCTGAGCCTACCACCACTAATACATCAAGCTCTAGTGCCCCTAGCAGTAGTGGTACTAGTGGTGGGACTGCTGGCAACAGTCAAGTTAAGGGTGTAGTTGGGTTCACTTATGGGTCCATAATAGAAACTGGGGTAGTCAGTCCCAAGACAGTTTCTGTCACACCTAGTGGCATTGGCCTTGCCACACTGGCTGCTTGTCCCCTTACAATGGATAAGTACAGGCAGACAGTTTCAATAAATGGTGTTAAGGCCTTGGCCTACAGGGACACAGGTGCCAGTATCACTTTGGTGACTGAAAACCTAGTGCATCCTGAACAACACATCATTGGACAACAGTATAAGATTATTGATGTCCATAACTCCACTAAGTTTCTTCCCTTAGCTATAATTCAGTTTAGTTGGGGTGGAGTTACTGGCCCTAAGCAGGTGGTGGTATCACCTTGCTTACCTGTAGACTGTCTCTTAGGTAATGACCTAGAGGCCTCAGGTTGGGCTGATGTAGAGTTTTATGCCCATGCAGCCATGCTGGGCATCCCAGAGGAATTGTTCCCTCTCATTTCTACTGAAATGAAAAAGCAAAGGAGAGAAGGCATGAAAACTCAGGATCCCTCTCCATCAACAGGTAAAAAGGGTATCACAGTATCCCCTAACCACCCTACCATTCAGGATACCATTCCTGTGGTGGGAGAAACCTCTCCTGGGGTGGCACCTGTTCCAAGGGAATCATCAGCTGGCAAAGCTGGACTCCCTGAGGTAGAAGTACCTCTCTGTGGGATAACTAACATTGGTGAGAAAAAGAGCACCATTTTAGTTAACATGGAGCATCCCTCCAACCCTCCCAGAGAAACTTTAGTGCAGAAACCCTGCACTGCCTCACAACACTTAGAACAGCATCCCTGCCCTAGTGTGGAGCTCATAGGACAGCATCCCTGCCCTGCTCCAACTCAAGAGAAACAGCATCCCTGTTCTCTCTTCCAGCCATATGGACAAGGTTTTTGCCCAGCTATGGCTTTACTGAGACAGCATCCCTGTCTTGCATTTCCATCACTACAAATAGGTTCAGTGGACAATTCCCACTGCTCTAAACTAAAACTTACTGATAGAAACTCTAAAAATACATCTTCACATTGTTGCTTAGCTAAAAAACTTCAAACAGGGTGGTTTACATCCCCACAGGGAAGTAACCATATAGTGGATGATAAAGGGTGTAAACAGTCTATTGCAGAGCTACTCTCTACTTATCACCACTTAGACAATAAAGTCTCAACTGGCCAAGGTTAGCCTTATTGTCCTTCGTTTCGGGGGGGGTTGTGTGAGAAAGTAGCCTCTTTCTAGCCTCGTTACCCCCACTTTTGGCCTGTTTGTGAGTGTATGTCAGGGTATTTTCACTGTCTCACTGGGATCCTGCTAGCCAGGGCCCAGTGCTCATAGTGAAAACCCTATGTTTCAGTATGTTTGTTATGTGTCACTGGGACCCTGCTAGTCAGGACCCCAGTGCTCATAAGGTTGTGGCCTATATGTATGTGTTTCCTGTGTGGTGCCTAACTGTCTCACTGAGGCTCTGCTAACCAGAACCTCAGTGGTTATGCTCTCTCATTTCTTTCAAATTGTCACTAACAGGCTAGTGACCAATTTTACCAATTTACATTGGCTTACTGGAACACCCTTATAATTCCCTAGTATATGGTACTGAGGTACCCAGGGTATTGGGGTTCCAGGAGATCGCTATGGGCTGCAGCATTTCTTTTGCCACCCATAGGGAGCTCTGACAATTCTTTCACAGGCCTGCCACTGCAGCCTGAGTGAAATAACGTCCACGTTATTTCACAGCCAGTTTACACTGCACTTAAGTAACTTATAAGTCACCTATATGTCTAACCTTTACCTGGTAAAGGTTAGGTGCAAAGTTACTTAGTGTGAGGGCACCCTGGCACTAGCCAAGGTGCCCCCACATTGTTCAGGGCCAATTCCCCGGACTTTGTGAGTGCGGGGACACCATTACACGCGTGCACTACATAATATAGGTCACTACCTATATGTAGCTTCACAATGGTAACTCCGAATATGGCCATGTAACATGTCTATGATCATGGAATTGCCCCCTCTATGCCATCCTGGCATAGTTGGCACAATCCCATGATCCCAGTGGTCTGTAGCACAGACCCTGGTACTGCCAAACTGCCTTTCCTGGGGTTTCACTGCAGCTGCTGCTGCTGCCAACCCCTCAGACAGGTTTCTGCCCCCCTGGGGTCAAGCCAGGCTTGTCCCAGGATGGCAGAACAAAG
This sequence comes from Pleurodeles waltl, assembly GCF_031143425.1. Lineage (NCBI taxonomy): Eukaryota > Metazoa > Chordata > Amphibia > Caudata > Salamandridae > Pleurodeles > Pleurodeles waltl. The sequence goes on along the minus strand of NC_090444.1, from coordinate 1,674,911,858 downwards.
GACTTCCTCTGAGAGAGGGTGTTACACCCTCTCCCTTTGGAAAATGGTGTGAAGGCAGGGGAGGAGTAGCCTCCCCCAGCCTCTGGAAATGCTTTCTTGGGCACAGATGTGCCCAATTCTGCATAAGCCAGTCTACACCGGTTCAGGGGACCCCTTAGCCCTGCTCTGGCGCGAAACTGGACAAAGGAAAGGGGAGTGACCACTCCCCTGACATGTACCTCCCCTGGGAGGTGCCCAGAGCTCCTCCAGTGTGCTCCAGACCTCTGCCAACTTGGAAACAGAGGTGCTGCTGGCACACTGGACTGCTCTGAGTGGCCAGTGCCACCAGGTGACGTCAGAGACTCCTTCTGATAGGCTCCTTCAGGTGTTGCTAGCCTATCCTCTCTCCTAGGTAGCCAAACCCTCTTTTCTGGCTATTTAGGGTCTCTGTCTCTGGGGAAACTTTAGATAACGAATGCAAGAGCTCATCCGAGTTCCTCTGCATCTCTCTCTTCACCTTCTGCCAAGGAATCGACTGCTGACCACGCTGGAAGCCTGCAAAACTGCAACATAGTAGCAAAGACGACTACTGCAACTCTGTAACGCTGATCCTGCCGCCTTCTCGACTGTTTTCCTGGTGGTGCATGCTGTGGGGGTAGTCCGCCTCCTCTCTGCACTAGAAGCTCCGAAGAAATCTCCCGTGGGTCGACGGAATCTTCCCCCTGCAACCGTAGGCACGAAAAAGCTGCATTACCGGTCCCTTGGGTCTCCTCTCAGCACGACGAGCGAGGTCCCTCGAATCCAGCAACTCTGTCCAAGTGACCCCCACAGTCCAGTGACTCTTCAGTCCAAGTTTGGTGGAGGTAAGTCCTTGCCTCACCTCGTTAGACTGCATTGCTGGGAACCGCGACTTTTGCAGCTACTCCGGCCCCTGTGCACTTCCGGCGGAAATCCTTTGTGCACAGCCAAGCCTGGGTCCACGGCACTCTAACCTGCATTGCACGACTTTCTAAGTTGGTCTCTGGCGACATGGGACTCCTTTGTGTAACTTTGGTTGAGCACCGTTTCACGCATCCTCGTAGTGCCTGTTTCTGGCACTTCTCTGGGTGCTACCTGCTGCTGAGAGGGCTCCTTGTCTTGCTCGATGTCCCCTCTACCTCTTGGCGCAATTTGCGATATCCTGGTCCTTTCTGGGCCACAGCAGCGTCCAAAAACGCTAACCGCACGATTTGCAGCTAGCAAGGCTTGTTGGCGTTCTTTCGGCGGGAGAACACTTCTGCACGACTCTCCACGGCAAGTGGGATCCGTCCACCAAAGGGAAAGTCTCTAGCCCTTTTCTTTCCTGCAGAAACCTCAGCTTCTTCTGTCCAGTAGAAGCTTCTTTGCACCCACGTCTGGCATTTCCTGGGCATCTGCCCATCTCCGACTTGCTTGTGACTTTTGGACTTGGTCCCCTTGTTCCACAGGTACCCTTGACTGGAAATCCATTGTTGTTGCATTGTTGGTTTGTGTCTTTCCTGCATTATTCCTCTATCACGACTTCTTTGTCCTTAGGGGAACTTTAGTGCACTTTGCACTCACTTTTCAGGGTCTTGGGGTGGACTATTTTTCTAACCCTCACTATTTTCTAATAGTCCCAGCGACCCTCTACAAGGTCACATAGGTTTGGGGTCCATTCGTGGTTCGCATTCCACTTTTGGAGTATATGGTTTGTGTTGCCCCTATCCCTATGTGTCCCCATTGCATCCTATTGTAACTATACATTGTTTGCACTGTTTTCTAAGACTATACTGCATATTTTTGGTATTGTGTATATATATCTTGTGTATATTTCCTATCCTCTCACTGAGGGTACACTCTAAGATACTTTGGCATATTGTCATAAAAATAAAGTACCTTTATTTTTAGTATAACTGTGTATTGTGTTTTCTTATGATATTGTGCATATGACACTAAGTGGTACTGTAGTAGCTTCACACGTCTCCTAGTTCAGCCTAAGCTGCTCTGCTAAGCTACCATTATCTATCAGCCTATGCTGCTAGACACCCTATACACTAATAAGGGATAACTGGGCCTGGTGCAAGGTGCAAGTACCCCTTGGTACTCACTACAAGCCAGTCCAGCCTCCTACAGGGAGCAGATAGAAATTTGGAGTTTAGGGTCTCTGAACTCACAATTTATAAATACATCTTTTAATAAGGTTTGATTTAGATTGTGTGTTTGAAAATGCCACTTTTAGAAAGTAGGCATTTTCTTGCTTAAACCATTCTGTGATTCTGCCTGTTTGTGGATTCCATGTCTGGGTCAGTTTGACAGTTGGGCTATTTGCACCTCTCTCTAGACAGTGACATAAAGGGAGCTGGGGTGTAGCCTGCTTATCCTGATGAGCCATCTGTGCTCAGAGGGAGGGGAGGAGTGGTCACTCATACCTGAAAGAGCTGTGCCTGCCCTCACACAATGCAGTCTCCAGTTGTGTGTCTGGGGCCTGGCCTGGGCAAGGCAGGATCTTACAAACAAGAGAGACTTTCCTTTGAAGTTTGCCTACTTCAAAGGCAGAAAGGAGTATAAGTAGTGGACCCAAACCCCCTGAAAATTAGACCACTTCTGGAATCAAGAGGAACCTCTGCCAAGAAGAAGAGCTGAGGAGAAGTGCTGCCCCTGCCTGTGACTGTGCTTTGTTGGTCTATCCTGCAGTTGCTGCTTCTGCCTGTGAAATGGGGACAACGACTGGACTTTGTTGTGCATTCCTACTTGAGAAGAATCTCCAAGGGCTTGAACTGAGCTTACCTCCTGTTGTTGGAGTTTCAGGGCTTCCCCTTACAGCACCTGGACTCTCTGCTGAGACTTCTGCCCTGCCAAGTGATGCCCTATCCAGTCCCTGGGCCCTTTAAAGGTGAAGCTGGTAGACAAGAACTGAAAATCCATGTACAGAAAGCTGTGCGGGGAAATGTGCAACGTGCCTTCCATGACGCGGCTGATACCGCCCCGCCGGCTTCACAGACTAAAATTGACGCTCCGCCTGCATCGCGGCTGGGAGACTGACAAAATGCGGCTGGAGAAAAGACGCGCAACACCCACTTGTTGAGGCCAACAAGGACCCAAACCCCAAGGAGGGTGGTTTTCTAATACTGTGCGACCGGATTTTCAAGCATCGTCCCTGGATGTCCAAGTCAACCCAAATCTGGGATCGCGGATCCGAGGTGCCTCGTCTGGAAATCGGCGCATTGCTCTCTTGCAAGGGAGAAAAACAACGCATCGCCGACCCAACCAGAGAAGGAAACAATGCACAGCCTCACTTGTGAGTAAGGAATCGACGCATTGCCTGCCTGTTCGTGCCAAGCTACCAAGCGGGTGAGCAGGGGTTACCTGAGTGTGATTCTCCTTTACCCTGACTAGAGTGAGGGTCCTTGCTTGGACAGGGGGTAACCTGACTGCCAACAAAAGACCCCATTTCTAACAATATATATATATTTTCTTCACTGATATTTCAGTGAAAAAAATTATAAATACATATATATATGTATGTATATATATATGTATTCACTGAAAAACACAAAGGTTAGAGGAACGTGTGCATGTAAATGTAAATTCAGAATCTAACTATAACGTCCCAGTAACCTTTGGGCATTTTTAGTGAATATATATATATATATATATATATATATATATATATATATATTTTTTTTATTTTTTTTTTTCAATGGAAAAAAAAGATTACAGGGGTGTTATAGTTAGGAAATAGAATTTTAAAAAAATAGAAACTCACTTGAAAAAAACAAAGGTTACAGGGACTTTATAGTTAGGTTCTGAAATTCACCCGTTATGTTTAGAGTTATCTCAAGTAACTATAACTTGCGCCCCGCCATGCACAGTTATCTGATCAATAGTTTTACTGCAGATGTTACAGTGGCATTGTTAATGATGTTATCAAAGATGTCATGAGTGCCTTAATTTGTGGGGTAATTAGCAGTGCATGGTGAGGGCACTAGTTATAACCTTTGTTTTTTCAGTGAATTTTTCTATGGCTTTTTTAATGCAAAGTAATTTTCATTACTATGCGTTAATCCAACCACCGCCATGCATGGCCTTCGGCCGTGCTTGGCGGCTGGCTGCAGGACCTGGCCTGCTGCTAGGCCCTGTGGCCAACCTCCTATAACCACCCAACCTTGCGCTGTGCACAGCCTTCGGGTATGCACGATGGGGTTGGTCCTAAACCACCTAACCAACCAACCCTGAGAGAGAGAGAGTAATAGAGAGATTCAGAAAGAGAGAGTGATTTAGGCTTTGATTAATGAGATATGCAGAATGACATATTGTAGAATAAATGAAAAAGACAAGTGTATTTGTCATTTAAAATGAGTGAGATCACCTTTCAATATGAACCTTTAACTTTTAAAGTTTAAAATAAATTAAAGAAAGGAAAAGGCCACAGATACCTGGAGTAGAACCCTCACCCTGCAGTGTGAGGGTCTCTGACCTTAACCATTACACCACAGGTGACTCCTCACTCTGCTGTTTCCATTCAAACCTATGACATTCAACCCACGCATATGATAGGAACGAAACATGAATGTTCCATCACTAGGAAGGTTTAACAGTCAAAACACCAGTGAATAAACAAATGTACTGCCAAGCGATACTAGGATTTGAACCTTCAGCCTACTAAATGACAGCACAAGACCTTGACCATTAGGCCAGAAGTGACTCCGATCCGCTCTGCATACAAACGCAACTATAATATTCGTATCAAACATCTTACCAGTTTGACGCTTTGAAGAAATTGCATGGAGAGACTATTGCCATAACTATCTCTTCCTCTCTCTTTTACATCCCATGATGGGATGGACAAGAGAGAGAGAGAGAGAGAGCGAGAGTGACAGGACCGCGGGAGAGACGCAAAGCCACCGCGGTCCTAGCCGCTGCCCATGTCCTCTGTGAGCCGGCATTGCTCCCACAAGACGAGAGCTGCTTTAAATAGCAGCTCCCTGCTTGTGGGAGCAATGTTTTCATCTATTTCCCTGCACATATATTTGTGTGCAGGGAAACAGATTAAATGTCAGTTTTCTGACAGCGGGAGCTGTTTGACAGCTTCTGCTGTCAGAAAGCGGACTTTGTTTGCTTTTGCTTGGTGGGAGCTCTCAGCTCCCACCAAGAAAAAGCATAGAGCTATGTCCCAGGAGTGGGACCCACTGGGACATAGCAGGAGCCAGCCCTAGGGGTGACGGTCCCCAGGGCCATCATAGGTTCCACGAGGGGGACCGTGCGGCTTCCCTATAAATTTAATAGCACTGGGAAAGTGGTGGTCCCTGAGACTTAGGGGCCTGAAAGAGACCCCCCCCCATTCCTTTATTGAAGCCCAGGGCAGGTGGCAGTCCCTGGGGCCACGGGGGGGGCAACGCATCTCTGCATCTTTTTAGGTTAAAGTCTTGGGGAGGTGGCAATCCCTGAGGCAGCAGGGAGGCCACCGAGCCCCATGCACTGTATTTAACTAAAGCCCTGGGGAGGTGGTGGTCCCGGGGCTGCGAGGAGCTCTGTGGCACCTTGTATTATATTTCATTAAAGCCCCAGGGAGTTGAAGGTCCCAGGACTGTGGGGGGGACGCACATCCCCCTGCATTATACTTCAGTAAATCCTCAGGAAAGAGGTGGTTCCTGGGGCTGCAGGGCGCTCGGCTCCCCTGCATATTAGAAATGATAAGACCTCACAAGATGGGGGTCCCGGGGCAGTAATATGCCCTGGAGGAGGGTAACCTGCAGCCCCTTCTTATTTTCTATATGCCCCGGGGACCTGGCCCACACAGGGGCTTTAAAAAAAAGAACCATGAGAGACTGTATTTGTTTTACAGCAAATTTGCAGCAATTCCTTTTTTGAAAAAGTGTTTTTTTGCCCTGACAGAGTCCCCAGCACCAGAGCTAAGAGGTCAGGGTGTACCTTTCCTGGCCCCTTTCTTTTTTTAAATTCTTTTTTGTGGGACTTGGCTTAAGCCGAGTCCCAAGATTGCTGCCAACACTTCCTGGTTTGAAGTGTTGGCAGCCAATCAGAGCACTGCAGCTGTGTGCTCGAGCTCACTATTATTCGCAAAGTCATAGGGGAGTTTCTGCGCCCTAGATATATACATTTATTTTCCCTTTAACATCTCCAAACCTACTGGGCAGATTTACACCAAATGTGAACCGAAAGCTAGCTTTCTGCCAAATTTGGAGTAGTTCTGTCCAGCTGTTCGGGCTATTGTCATGTCTGAAGGTCCTATGGGAATTTACAAGCGAAATGCAACTTTTTTACCCCCCCTTTTTCTCAGACCCCGCTTCATGGTCACCCCAAAACTTTCTGTGTGCAACAAGAATCATCAGGGCACTTTGTTTGGAAAATTTTGTGAAGTTTCGTCAGACGGTGCCAAATATATAGGCAAGTCATAGTTTTTCTATGGAAACATGGTCCTAACTATAACTACCCAGTGGTGACCGCCACTAGGTAATTGTTAGAAATTGGGTCTCCAGTTGGCAGAGGTATACACCCTTGTCCAAGTAGGGACCACAATCCTAGTCAGGTTAAGTCACAACACAATCCAAATTATCCTGTGGTCACCCTCTGGTAGCTAGGCACAGAGCAAGCAGGCTTAACTTAGAAGGCAATGTGTAAAGTATTTGTGCAATAACTCATAAAGTAACATAGTGAAAACATCACAAAAATACACCACACAGGTTTAGAAAAAGAGATAATATTTATCTGAATCAAATAAGCTCAAAACGACAAAAATCCAATATGCACAAGTTGTGACATCACTTTTTAAATGTTTAAAAGAGTCTCAATCCTTAAGAATCAGTTGTTCTATCTTTGTAGCACACAGTACCTGGGATGAGTCAAAAATAATGATTCACGGACGAGATGCGTTGAAAAATAAGGCGCTGCATCGTTCCGGCGGTGTGGCGATTTTACAGCTGCGATGCAGTTGCTTCCTTGATTTCTGCAGGTGTTGTGTAGTTTTTCCGACACACGAGGATTTCCTCAAGGTGTGAAGTCTTTGTTGGCCCTGAGACTTCAGAAACAGGAGGCAAGCTCAATGCAAACCCTTGGTGAGCACTTTAGGAGGAAGGCAGAGTCCTTCCGGCAGGGTCAGGAGCACAAGGCAGCAAGGCAACAAGCAGGAAAACAGTCCTTCAGCAAAGCAGTCCCGATGAGTCCTTTGGACAGCCAGGCAGTCTCCCTGACAGAGTCCCGGTGTAGGTCCAAAAATGTCTGATTTGGTGGGGTCAGAGATCCAGTTTATGTACCCAAAAATGCCCTTGAATTGGGGGAAACTTCAAAGAGTGGTTTCGAAGTGCACAAGTTCCCCTTTCAGCCCAGTCCTGTCTGCCAGAATCCCTGTGGGAGGTTATCAGTCCTTTGTGTGAGGGAAGGCCACTGGCCTTTGAAGTGTAAGAGAGAGCCCCTCCACCCCTCCTGCCCAGGGAGACCCATTCAGTATTCAGATTAATGCAAATGTGACTGAGTGTCCTGTGTTTCTGAGTGTCTGGGTGGAATACACAATGGGAGCTCTCAACCAGCACAGACCAGACGTGGATTGGAGACAGGCTAAAGGCACAGATGGCAGTAAGTGCATAGAAATGCCCACTTTCTAAAAGTGGTATTTTTAAAATATCAATATTAAATTCAACTTCACCAGTAAGAAGGATTTTCTATTACCATTCTGGCAATACTAAACATGAGAGGGCTACTCCTTCCAGATCAGAATCTCCCACTTAAAAGTATATGAGGGCAGTTCTATTGCTAGTCTATGAGAGGAGCAGGCCCCACAGTAGTTAAAAACGAATTGGTGAGCGTTTCACTACCAGGACATGTAAAACACATAAGTACAGGTCCTGCTTTTTACTTACATAGCGCCCAGCCCTCTGGAGTGCCTATGGCCTACCTCAGGGGTGTTTTTTATGTAGCAAAAGGGAAGTTTAAGGCTTGGCGAGTAGCTTTAAATGCCAAGTCGAAGTGGCAGTGAAACTGCACACACAGGCCTTGCAATGGCAGGCCTGAGACATGGTTAAGGGACTACATAAGTGGGTGGCACAATCAGTGCTGCAGGCCCACTAGTAGCATTTAATTTACCTGCCCTGGGCTCAGGTAGTGCACTTTATTAGGGACTTACAGGCAAATTAAATATGCTGATTACGTATGAACCAATGCTACAATGTTTAAGGGAGCAAGCATATGCACTTCAGCACTAGTCAGCAGTCCAGAAACCAGAAAAACAGGGTCAGAAACATGGAGGGAGGTAAGCAAAGAGTTGGGGGATGACCACCCTAAGGCTGTCAGGTCTCACAATAAATATATATTTTTTGTTTGTTTTTGGTCTGTTAGAGAACATCATGGTTGAATGCTTGTATGAGCGTAATACAGTACATCCTACAAGGGTGAGGGGGACTTCTGATCTTTTGTCACTTATTGTGTTTCATTTACTGCAAATTATCTGCTAAAGCTGCTGTCTTCATGTCAAGAACAGAATCTTGATGTAGGCCAATCAGTTAGTACAATTCAGGGAGACTCTGTAGATCTTCATGAATGAACAGATGTTTGCTTCTTTCTCTAAGATATTTGGTCAGATGTCAACAGATGTCTGTGTGGTGCATGATGCACAAGCACATCGTTTGTCACTACCCTCTGTGCTGGAATGGCTACATGTGCACCCATTGTTTTTTGCAAACCTGCCTTGTCTCCAGTTGTCCAATTCTTCAGTACTGCCTGTCTTAACCCATGCCAGTTTCTAAGCCTACTATAGTGTGGCCATGGTTGTGGCGTCCACCAATACTGGTCTACCACCAGAAGACCTATCCAGTTTGTCCTTCGTACTGGTACATCTTTATTAATCTATGGCAGAGGCATGGTATCGGATTATTGAGGCCTAAATATTGTCTGACAAACATGTTGTGTCCACAATACATTGTGATTTGAGTTATAAAATCCACGCCCAATGGAATGATATTTTTGTAAATAATATTTAGGTAATAATATTTATGTCAGACAAGGTTTTTGTTAATGATATTCTGAAAAACAGTCAAGGCCAGACTTTAAGTTACGAAGATTGCTTCCATTTGAAATCCCCTTTCTCCAGAAGTCAGTTTGTTGGTCATGCATGATCCTCAACCATTGTGTCTTAGAAAGATTTTTCCATATCACTAAAATAACTACTACAATCAAAGTACTGTAGCCCTGATTACACCAGTCCACTTTTATACTATTTAAGAAATGTATTTCACCAAAATTACTTTTAAACATAGGGGCATTTTTATGAGCGGGTTGCATCACGTTTGTACCAGGTAATGTGGTACATGCATGACACAAACCTCTCAGGCAGATTTTTTAAGCCACGAAAAGCCACTTTAGGTGCTTCAAAAGTCTTAAATAAGACAACGCAGCACAAATCACTGCATTGCCTTACTGTGCCCTGAGTAGGCATTCCTTGAGCATTGCGGTGGGTGTTACCACACAAAGCTCATGGATTTTGACAGATTTCCAGATCTACAAGGACTAATAAACCTGTGAATGTGCCAAAATCTTACACCTTCCCCGAAGAGGCATAACAAGGAGAAATATGTGTGCTGTATTCTGCAGTTGAGAGGTCTTGTGACCACTGTAGGAAAAGGGTGCACTTTGGAAAAGTGTGCAGAAGCAAGCCTGAAACGAGTGTCAACTGTGTGGAGAATGAAGATTTGAATCCAAATGCAATATTATTTGTTAGGGATGGTGGTATAAAAAGCTTTCCAGAATGTGTAGTCGACATAAATGGAAAGAGTTGAGAATTCGTGGTGGACCCCTGTGCTTGGTACAGCATTATCAGTAAATCTTTATAGGAAAAGAATTTGCAGAATGAAAGGTTAATAGAGTCTGATGTGCGACCTGGTGGCTATACAGGTAACAGAATTAATCTACTCAGATATATCTGAGCTAACATTTGCTTTGGTGAAAGGGAGTATTACAGGAAAATGTATGTGGCTACCAGAGGGGATTCTATTTTGGGGTGGCATTATCAACAAGAGTTGAATATGAAACTAGACCCTAATGCTGTCCCACCTGTGTATGTTGTAAAAAATGATAAATATCAACAATTTGTGAATACGTTAGTCAGAACTTCCTGAAGTTTACTGTGATAATTTGGTGAAATTTGTTGGTTTCCAAGACAAAATTATTTTGTTAGAAAATGTGGTGCCTGCCAATCAAAGTTCAAAATGTATCCCTTACATATATAGCACAATTGAAAGAAATGCTCCAACATTTATGTGATAAAGAAGTGATTCAACCTATTGAATTGTCACTATGGGTTTCACCTGTGGTTATAGCATTAAAGCATTCAGAAGATCTAACATTATGCGTGGATCTTAGGAGTCTGAACAATGAGATATGGATTGACAGGCATCAATTGCCTAATTTACATGAATTTGTTTCCACACTGGCAGGGGCAACAGTTTTCTCCACCTTATACCTTGCCAGTGCGTACCATCAAATTGAGTTATAGGCGGAGTCTTGATATCTGACAGCATTTATTACACGAGAAGGCATGTTTCAATTCTGCAGAATGGCTTTCGGTTTGCCTAGTTCACGTCTGCATTCTGTTGGAAGGTATCAACGAGGCCATAGCGTTATAAGACAAAATATTGGCATAGTGTCAGGACGGGGATGAAAATGTATTTAACCTGAGGGTTCATCAGCGCTTAGGCCAAAAAGGCTTAACTAACAAAGAATCTAAATATAGATTTAAATATAGAGAGGTTGAATGTCTCAGTCTCTGTACCACAAAAAAGTATTAAACCAAAACAACATCATATTAAGGTTACAGATGATGCCCCTGTCCCAAAAACAAAGCAACAACTACTATTGTTTTCAGGTTTGACAGAATTTTAGTCTACATTTTTTGACAACTATGCTTCTAAAATTGAGTCTTCATGCAAAGTATTAAGATTTTTTTTTGTGGGGGGGTTAAATAGAACAATTCTTTTGTGGAGTTCAAAAACGAACTATCCAATGCTCCTTTTTTTAAGGCATTTGAACTGGGAAGAGAATGCATAGTTGTTGTAGATGATAGCAATTATGGATGGGGGCTACTTTTTTTACAGAGGGAGAACTCCAAAGAGTATGTGGTGTCATATGTCCCACGAGCATTGAGAGATTCTGAAATAAACTATTCAGTGATCTAAAAGGAGTTGTTGACATGCACCTGGGTTGCAGATCATTCCAGACAGTTTCTGTGGGGAAAGCAGTTTGTGATAAGAAGTGATTGCAAACCACTAATCTGTATTCTGTCCCTGGGAGGGGCAGGTGTTTCACAGCCACACTGGCTTGATTAGCTGTAATACTGCAATCATATCAATTTAGAATTTAAAAATATGTGCCTGGAAGAGTAAACGTACATGCTGAATTTTTTGTCACGGCTTCCCTTGGTTGTGAAGTCTGGTGACGATAAAGCAATGGATGATTGTGAAGTGGCATAAACTGAGGAAGACATAAATGGCTAGGATTACTCATGTGACAGTTTTAGAGTGTTTTCTAAGGAAATGTGGTGAAATCAACTGAGGAAGGAAGCTGAAATGATGTTGGTGTGTGGGTACATGTCTAAAGGTTTGCCAGAAGAGCTGAAGTTGAGTGATGAAGCAGGTGTATTTTTTAAAGTAAGAAATTAGTTTATGTATTATGGTTTTTGTTTGTTTTGAGGTGATAAGGTTGTTCCGCGTTTAGATTTAAGGAAGGATATTTTTTATATGGGACACGAAGGACATAATATGATGACAGCCACCGAAAGGTGCAATTGTGAATTTTACTGGTGGCCTGGTATTGATGGCATGGTTGATGATTTGGTGAGAGGGTGTAATTTGTGTGCTAACAATGACAAATTAGTAAAACTGTGTGTTAATGAGTCTTCTCCCATTAAATTTACTTCAGGACCAGGGAGGAAGTTAGGTGTGGACATTTTGGGTCCATTTTGGATGATTCCCAAGAGAGAACCTTTTGCCATCGTCTTAGTCAATTACTTTTAAAAATGGGCCAAAGTTAAGATGACTGACAGAATAACTTCAGAAATTATCATTGAGTTTTTGGAGGATATTTTTGTGGAGAGGGTCTAGGAGGAAGAGTTGGTTTCTGACAATGAGTTCCAGTTTGTAAGTAACGTGTTTGAAGACTACATGTTAAGGTGTGGTATAAAACATAAGAAAACTGCAAACTATTATCCCTAATCCAACCGTCAGGCCAAGAGATTTAACCGAGTTGTTAGGGAGTCCATTCAGTTAGCTTTTAGGGGTGGTTTGCCTTGGAGCAAAACTTCACAGGCCACATTATTGTTATATCATACAATGCCAAATTCTGTTACAGGTTGCTCACAGTTTGAATTACTTCATGGCAGGAGATCGGGCAGCAAGTTGGCTCTGTAGTGGTTGAAAGATTGTGGTAGAGAGTCTGATGTGTCTATTGCTTTTAAGAAAAGCAGGGAGTCTGTGGAGGCTTATCAAATAAAAATGAAGAAAGTTATGAATAAGAACAGAGGAAACCCTTCTTGTGTTAAGATTTGCCCTGGTGACTGGGTTCATGTCAGAGAGCCAATAGTAGAGGGAAAAGAGTTATCCAAATGGTCTAATCCCATCAAGGTTGTGGAGGTTTATGATGGGGCTGTAAAAGTCAAAGGAAGACAAATTTGGATTATGAGCAGAGTTTCTGTCTGTAGAAGTCCTCTTTGTGCTGGATTTGGTGATATTAAGCCGCCCTCTAAGAAAGTGGATGAAAGTAATGTCTTCATGGATGTGTCACTGGGGAATAATGTTGTGGTGTTGAGAGAATGTGACTGTGCTCCAAAACATGGAATGCATTCGTAGAAAGTTGAAGATGTATTAAGAAGAAGCTCACAGACTAAACGTTCACCTCCAACATGTTCAGAATATGTTGCTGTTGGACCTGGCTTTTTGACAAATCAAATCAAATCATTAACATTTATAAAGCGCGCTACTCACCCGTGCGGGTCTCAAGGCGTTAGGGGAAAGGGGGGGGTTACTGCTGCTCGAAAAGCCAGGTTTTTAGGAGTCTCCGGAATGCGGAGTGGTCCTGGGTGGTCCTGAGGCTGGTGGGGAGGGAGTTCCAGGTCTTGGCTGCCAGGAAGGAGAAAGACCTCCCACCCGCCGTGGAGCGGCGGATGCGAGGGACGGCAGCGAGCGCAAGGCCAGAGGAACGGAGGAGGCAGGTGGGGACGTAGAAGCTGAGGCGTCGGTTGAGGTATTCCGGTCCCTTGTTGTGGAGGGCTTTGTGTGCGTGGGTGAGAAGTCGAAAGGTGATCCTTTTGCTGACTGGGAGCCAATGCAGGTGTCTCAGGTGTGCGGAGATGTGGATGTTGCGGGGTACGTCGAGGATGAGGCGGGCCAAGGCGTTTTGAATGCGTTGCAGGCAATTTTGGAGTTTGGCGGTGGTCCCAGCGTAGAGGGTGTTGCCGTAGTCCAGGCGGCTCGTGACGAGGGCGTGGGTCACGGTGTTTTTAGTGTCGGCGGGGATCCAGCGGAAGATCTTGCAGAGCATGCGGAGGGTGAGGAAGCAGGCGGAGGACACAGCGTTGACTTGCTTGGTCATGGTGAGAAGGGGGTCCAAGATGAAGCCGAGGTTGCGGGCGAGGTCTGTGGGGGTCGGTGCGGTGCCGAGGGCCGTGGGCCACCAGGAGTCGTCCCAGGCGGACGGGGTGTTGCCGAGGATGAGGACTTCCGTTTTGTCAGAGTTCAGCTTTAGGCGGCTGAGCCTCATACAATCTGCGACGTCCTTCATCCCCTCTTGTAGGTTGGTCTTGGCGCTGGCGGGGTCCTTGATGAGGGGTCATCCCCAAACTTTTTGCCTCCTTCCTCCTATTTTTTCTGACCTGTTGTTGTTGGCTTTTGACCTCTGGGCACTTTACCACTGCTAACCAGTGCTAAGGTGCATATGCTCTCTGTGTAAATTGTACTATTGATTGGTTTATCCATGATTGGCTATTTAATTTACTTATAAGTCCCTAGTAGAGTGCACTATATGTGCCTAGGGCCTGTAGATTAAATGCTTCTAGTGGGCCTGAAGCACTGGTTGTGCCACCCACTTCAGTAACCCCTTAACCTTGTCTCAGGCCTGCCATTGCAAGGCCTGTGTGTGCAGTTTCACTGCCACTTCTACTTGGCTTTTAAAAGTGCTTGCCAAGCCTAGAACTCCCCTTTTTCTACATATAAGTCTCCCCTAATGTGTTCCCTAGGTAACCCCTAGAGCAGGGTGCTGTGTGGGTAAAAGGCAGGATATGTCCTGGTAGTGTAAAACTCCTAAATTCGTTTTTACACTACTGGGAGGCCTGCTCCCTTCATAGGCTAACATTGGGGCTGCCCTCATACATTGTTGAAGTGGCAGCTGCTGATCTGAAAGGAGCAGGAAGGTCATATTTAGCATGGCCAGAATGGTAATACAAAATCCTGCTGATTGGTGAAGTCGGATTTAATATTACTATTCTAGAAATGCCACTTTTAGAAAGTGAGCATTTCTTTGCACTTAAATCTTTCTGTGCCTTTCAATCCACGTCTGGCTAGGTTTAGTTGACAGCTCCTTGTGCATTCACTCAGACACACCCCAAACACAGGGTACTCAGCCTCACTTGCATACATCTGCATTTTGAATGGGTCTTCCTGGGCTGGGAGGGTGGAGGGCCTGCCCTCACACAAAGGACTGCCACACCCCCTACTGGGACCCTGGCAGACAGGATTGAACTGAAAGGGAGACCTGGTGCATTTCTTAAACACTCTTTGAAGTCACCCCCACTTCAAAGGCACAATTTAGTATAAAACAGGGCCTCTCCCCTACCTCATCAGACATTTGCTGGAGAAGAAACCTGAACCAGAAACTACATCCTGCCAAGAAGAACTGCCTGGCTGCTCAAAGGACTCACCTGTCTGCTTTCTCCAAAGGACTGCTGCCTTGCTGTTGGCCTGCTGCCTTGCTGAACTCTTGTCTGGCTGTAAAAGTGCTCTCCAAGGGCTTGGATAGAGCTTGCCTCCTGTTCCCTGAAGTCTAAGGACCAAAAAGACTTCTCTTTTTCATTTGGATTCTTCGTGCGCTGAAAATTTTGACGCGCAGCTTGTTCCGCGGTGAGAAAAACAGCGCACACCGACGCTGATCGAAGCGACGCCTTCGGGGTGACCGGAACTTCGAAGCACGGCCTCGCAAGGACAACGCCGCCCGACTTCCAGAGGGGAAATCGACGCGACGCCTGCTGTGAGAGCGAAACTTCGACGCACAGCCCCGCGGAACGACGCGCAGCCGGAAAACAAGCAGGAGAATCCACGCACAGACCCGGGACATCTGGTAATCCCCACGACCCACAGAAAGAGACTGTCTGCGCGCCGGAAAACGACGCACGACTTCCCCGCGTGAAAAATAACGGCGCAAGTCTGTGTGTGCTGGGGAGAAATCGACGCACACACCATTTTTCCACGTATCTCTTCTTCTGCGGCCCTTTGCGGAGATTTTCCACTCCAAACCTGGTACTTCGTGCTTGAAAGAGACTTTGGCCCTCATTCTAAGTCTGGCGGGCGGCGGAGGCCGCCCGCCAGACTTCCCCCCTCCAAAATACCGCTCCGCGGTCCAGAGACCGTGGAGGGTATTCCAAGTTTTCCCCTGGGCTGGCGGGCGGCCGCCAAAAGGCCGCCCGCCAGCCCAGGGGAAAACAACCTTCCCACGATGAAGCCGGCTCGTAATCGAGCCGGCGGAGTGGGAAGGTGCGACGGGTGCTACTGCACCCGTCGCGTATTTCACTGTCTGCTATGCAGACAGTGAAATACTAGCGGGGCCCTCTTACGGGGGCCCCTGCAGTGCCCATGCCATTGGCATGGGCACTGCAGGGGCCCCCAGGGGCCCCGCGACACCCCCTACCGCCATCCTGTTCCTGGCGGGCGAACCGCCAGGAACAGGATGGCGGTAGGGGGTGTCAGAATCCCCAAGGCGGCGCAGCATGCTGCGCCGCCTTGGAGGATTCATTTGGGCAGCGGGAAACTGGCGGGAGACCGCCAGTTGTCCCGGTCCGACCGCGGCGTTACCGCCGCGGTCGGAATGCCCAAGGGAGCACCGCCGGCCTGTCGGCGGTGCTCCCGCCCCCGTTGACCCTGGCGGTTCTGTACCGCCAGGGTCATAATGAGGCCCTTTGTTTGCTTTTTAAAGACTTAAGACACTTTGGGGGTTATTACAACTTTGGAGGAGGTGTTAATCCGTCCCAAAAGTGATGGTAAAGTGACGGATATACCACCAGCCGTATTACGAGTTCCATAGGATATAATGGACTCGTAATACGGCTGGTGGTATATCCGTCACTTTACCGTCACTTTTGGGACGGATTAACACCTCCTCCAAAGTTGTAATAACCCCCTTTATATCACTTTTCAGTGATATCTTTACAAATTCATATTGCATCTTTGATCGTTTTGACCTGAAAATACCCAGATAAATATTATATATTTTTCTAAACACTGTGTGGTGTATTTTTGTGGTGCTATATCATGGTATTGTATGATTTATTGCACAAATGCTTTACACATTGCCTTCTAAGTTAAGCCTGACTGCTCGTGCCAAGCTACCAGAGGGTGGGCACAGGCTAATTTTGGATTGAGTGTGACTTACCCTGACTAGAGTGAGGGTTCTTGCTTGGACAGAGGGTAACCTGACTGCCAACCAAAAACCCCATTTCTAACAGTTGCATATTAATTTCTTGCATGAAATTGACCTGTGATATGCTGTATTGATTTATTTACTGCCTACTTATTGCATATATTGTTGTATAGTTTTTATTGCTCATTAAGTTTTAGTTGTTTACATTTTTTTGTTAATGTTGCTTTTTTCTCTGTAGTATTTGCTAAAGAGGAAAGGTGTGTTATATTCCGCATCCTGGACCCGGGGGGGGGCAGGATGTGGTTGGAATGATGTGGGTGGAATGGTGTGGGAGAGAAGGTTGGTGGGGTTCTAGGGAAAGCCGTTAGACAGAGAGAAAACTTGTTGCTGGCAGTGATCATTGTCTGCTCCTTATCTGTACTAATAAATTTACCTCTGTATCATTGAACCCGGAGGCCATCATTCTTACACAGACTGGGCATGGAACTGAATAGATAAGCTCACATCACTGTAATTGTGCTACAGTGGGTTCCTTTATCACAGATAATACATTTCAAAACAGTCTGCCTGGGGCAACTGGTAAAATCAATTCAGAAACTGGGACTCCGACTCCACACTCATTTGTAGCTCACGGTGAACAATACATAATAGTTTACACAGGTCATATTTACGTAATTCTAGTACAGGAGCAGAACTATGATAGAAGTGAAAATAAGGTGCACAAACTACAGACTAGAAAAAAGACAGAAAACGTAGCCAGAAATAAAGAGCATATTAAACTTCCTTACCACAAAAAGGAGGAAAATGAATTTGTAAGAATGAGTACATTTTTAAAGGGCTACATTTCTGTAGTAGGTATTGCTGAACAGCCCTTTTTTGCAGCCTACAGTTTTCTCTTTTTGTGAAGTTTGTATTTTCACATGAAAACAATTGAAAACTGAGTTTAAATGATTTTCTAACAGCTTTCACATGAAATTCAGAGGACAGAATCATGACAGAATTATTACGAGTTGAAAGTGACTCCCTTCCAATAAAAATGTGAATTGCGTTAGAACTGCAAGGGCTGCTTTGCCTTCTTTCAGAATGTGTACGCAAATGGCAGATTAAAAACTATTCTACGTTCAATACCGTGTCCACCGCTCCAACATGATAACGTCTCACTAATTGTGGTGCAGTATAACAGCACCCCCTATTACACATACAACATGTATCAGGATCCATAATTACTGTGTGTTAGAAATTGGGTTTTTGATTGGCAGTCAGGTTACCCTCTGACCAAGCAAAAGCCCTCACTCTAGTCAGGGTAAGTCACACACAATCCAAGATTATCCTGTGCCCACCCTCTGTTAGCTTGGCACGAGCAGTCAGGCTTAACTTAGAAGGCAATGTGTAAAGCATTTGTGCAATAAATCATACAATACCATAATATAACACCACAAAAATACACCACACAGTGTTTAGAAAAATATATAATATTTATCTGGATATTTGCAGGTCAAAACGATTAAAGATGCAATATGAATTTGTAAAGATATCACTGAAAAGTGATATAAAGTGTCTTAAGTCTCTAAAAAGCAAACAAAGTCTCTTTCAAGCGCAAAGTACCTGGTTTCTGGTGGAAAATCTCCTCAGAGGGCCACAGGAGATAAGATACGTGGAAAACTGGTGTGTGCGTCGATTTCTCCCCAGCACACACTGACTTGCGTCGTAATTTTTCACGCGGGGAAGTCGTGCGTCGTTTTCCGGCGCGTGGACAGTCTCTTTCTGTGGATCACGGGGATTACCAGATGTCCCGGGTCTGTGCGTGGATTTTCCTGCTTGTTTTCCGGCTGCGCGTCGTTCTGCGGGGCTGCGCGTAGAAGTTTTGATCTCACGGCAGGCGTCGCGTCGATTTCTCCTTGGAAGTCGGGCGGCGTTGTCCTTGCCGGGCCGTGCGTCAAAGTTTCGAGCTCACGGCAGGCGTCGCGTCGATTTCTCCTTGGAAGTCGGGCGGCGTTGTCCTTGCGAGGCCGTGCGTCAAAGTTTCGATCTCACGGCAGGCATCGTGTCGATTTCTCCTTGGAAGTCGGGCGGCGTTGTCCTTGCGAGGCCGTGCGTCAAAGTTTCGGTCGTCCCAAAGGCGTTGTGTCGATCAGCGTCGGTGTGCGCCGTTTTTCTTGCCGCGGAACAAGCTGTGCGTCGAAAAGTTTGGCGCACGGAGCGTCCAAGTGAAAAAGAGAAGTCTTTTTGGTCCTGAGACTTCAGGGAACAGGAGGCAAGCTCTATCCAAGCCCTTGGAGAGCACTTTCACAGCCAGACAAGAGTTCAGCAAGGCAGCAGGCCAACAGCAAGGCAGCAGTCCTTTGTAGAAAAGCAGACAGGTGAGTCCTTTGAGCAGCCAGGCAGTTCTTCTTGGCAGGATGTAGTTTCTGGTTCAGGTTTCTTCTCCAGCAAGTGTCTGATGAGGTAGGGCAGAGGCCCTGTTTTACACCCAAATGTGCCTTTGAAGTGGGGGAGACTTCAAAGAGTGGCTAAAAAGTGCACCAGGTCCCCTTTCAGTTCAATCCTGTCTGCCGGGGTCCCAGTAGGGGGTGTGGCAGTCCTTTTTGTGAGAGCAGGCCCTCCACCCTCCCAGCCCAGGAAGACCCATTCAAAATGTAGATGTATGCAAGTGAGGCTGAGTACCCTGTGTTTGGGGTGTGTCTGAGTGAATGCACAAGGAGCTGTCAACTAAACCTAGCCAGACGTGGATTGAAGGGCACAACAAGATTTTAGTGCAAAGAAATGCTCACTTTCTAAAAGTGGCAGTTCTAGAATAGTAATATTAAATCCGACTTCACCAGTCAGCAGGATTTTATATTACCATTCTGGCCATACTAAATATGACCTTCCTGCTCCTTTCAGATCAGCAGCTGTCACTTCAACAGTGTATGAGGGCAGCTCCAATGTTAGCCTATGAAGGGAGCAGGCCTCACGGTAGTGTAAAAACGAATTTAGGAGTTTTACACTACCAGAACATATAACTACACAGGTACATGTCCTGCCTTTCACCCACACAGCACCCTGCTCTAGGGGTTACCTAGGGCGCACATTAGGGGTGATTTATATGTAGAAAAAGGGGAGTTCTAAGCTTGGCAAGTACTTTTTAGATGCCAAGTCGAAGTGGCAGTGAAACTGCACACACAGGTCTTGCAATGGCAGGCCTGAGACAAGGTTAAGGGGCTACTGAAGTGGGTGGCACAACCAGTGCTGCAGGCCCACTAGTAGCATTTAATCTACATGCCCTAGGCATATGTAGTGCACTCTACTAGGGACTTACAAGTAAATTAAATAGTCAATCATGGATAAACCAATCAATAGTACAATTTACACAGAGAGCATATGCACTTTAGCACTGGTTAGCAGTGGTAAAGTGCCCAGAGGTCAAAAGCCAACAACAACAGGTCAGAAAAAATAGGAGGAAGGAGGCAAAAAGTTTGGGGATGACCCTGTCAAAAAGCCAGGTACAACACTGTGGGATTACAAGTGATCCCATAGAAGTCACATACCGAATGGGGAATAAGATGTGGAATTTACCCCAAGGCACATGCGGTAGGATCACAAGCGGTGCTTCTGCATGCCTCGTAATACTAATTTGGGCAGAACGCCTATTCCCACCCCATTCGGACATTCAGAGCCAACTGTAAGATGGGTATATGTCTGTATTTTGCATGTGGTTTGAAGAATAGGATTTTGTTAAATGAATGGGGAATGACTACGATTGCCAGCAGTCTGATCTGCAGCAGACACTCGAATGTGCATCATTTTGCTCATCTCAAGACTAATAGGTTCACAATCCTGCAGCAGTGTGTATGCAATTAAACCGGTTGCTTTTAGAGCGTTATTATGTAGAGCTAAAGCCTTCTCATGCACCAGTATTCCTAAATAGGACATTTTGGATAAGCCAGTGCCCTTTGTTTCGCTGATATACATCGACAGTGTTTTGCTTCAAATGGACCATTTCCAGGTGTATTCATCATTCCGTACTATGTGCATTAATTCAATAACACATTGAACAGAAGGTTCCATTTCAATGCAATCTTTGGCAACAACGTGTCGTTTTTTATTATATTAATGACAACTGTTTTTTGTTTCTTGAATACCGTGTGTTAATGTTCTTTTTCAGCAGGAAAATCAATACCTAAGATGAACTAACAGGACAATACTAATTGGCTACTCGCTCCTGATAATTCTTCCATCCGTACAGAACACACTGGAGGCTAAACATTCTTTTTACCTGACCCTTTACTACAGAAAGTTACATTTCAAACTTAATTGGTTCTATCTACTGTGGAGTACAAAGCACACTAACAATGGCATCAGCCTTCTCGGAAATAAAGCACTACATTTGTCACCTGAATGCCTTTAACAACTGCCTGCTCAAATGCATCCACTTGAAACATTGCTAGGCACCAAATGTAATTTTAATAGTCTTTTGGTAAATTGTCCTCAAGTGACTTTCAAGGTGCAGGGCATGGCTACTTTGTAGATTTCCATGACATAGGTATCAAAAAGATACAATACAATAACCTGAAATTGAGACTCTCGCCCCTTCGTGGATTAATTGCTCAAAGAAACTAATTAGTTACTAGTGCTTAATTTGCAAAAAAAGAATACGTTCCGTGGCCAAAATTCTGTTTAGGAGCCCGCGGCCGCTGCTATTAAACGTTGGCGCGCCGGACACCAAAGCTGCCCAGCCTTGCATATTCTTCAAGCCTCTTTAATCCATTACAGACACTCCGTGCTCCTTAATCCACAGTCACAGGTTCCTGCTTTCTCCCTTGGTAATGGGTTTTCCGTCTTTCTCTTTCCTGTTTGTCTGTTTGCATTTTCGTGGTCTCGGTAGATTTCTGATGGGATAAAATAGATGACTCCCTGTGGGCCCTTCCGCCAAACACCGCTTCAAATTAAGTACTGTTAGTCGCCGAAAATGTGAATACCTAAACAATATTTTCATAAAATTGTGAATCAAAAAAAAAAAAAAAAAAGTAATATTATTTGACTGAGGTATCTCTAAGGAATTATTCGAAATGAAAACATTCATTTTGAATTACAAAACAGCAGTGTTACAGGTCTGGATTAACAATTTAAGCTTTCTCATAGACATCCTGTCAGCATATTATAGAAAGATTAGCCTCTGGGTTAGTCTCCTTTAGGCTTTATTTTACATTGGTTCAGCCCGCCGTAGCCATTGCTTTGGGATGGTGGAAATCACATCTTGAATTAGACCAGAGGATTAATCGTCTTTACCAATCATGCTTTTGACTACTTGGTGTATTACTCCAAACCTAGGGAGTGCCTTCATTGCAGTGAATGATGTGCATTTTTTCACAAGCAACTACTGGCACGAAGTACCAGGAGAAGGCAGAAGCCTTGTTGAAAATAAGCCTTTCACCTGGTGTGAGTTGACCTAATCCTGCAGAAAAATTGATGTTTAACTGGCTCTAACACATGCAGTGTAGTGTGCCTGATAAACATTCAGGGTTGACATTACAACACGTTTACTTAGCTAGCTTAATTGCTAAGATTACTGTAGAAAGCTGGCCTGGTGTGTGGTGGGTACCTAAGGTACTTACACCTTAAACCAGGTCCAGGGATTCCCTATTAGTGTAGTGTAGGCAGTGTCTAGAAGCCAGGCTCTCTAGAAGTAGCTGTGGATAAGCAGCCAAGGCTTATCTAGGAGACATGCAAAGCTCATGCAATATCACTGTAGTCACACAGCACTTACACACATGAAAGAAAACATTCAGTGTTATGAAAATAAAGGTTCTTTATTACAGTAACACAGTACCAAAACACTAGATAGGCAATACTCCAATAGGAGGTCAAAAAACACACCAAATATGTACACTAGTAATCAGAAATAGCATAAATAGAGGTAGTGAACAGTGCAATAGCAAATAGACAATAGTGACCCAAGGGGGTGACCACCTATCATGAGGTGGCTCTGACGTCACCTGCCTGACCTGGTCACTCAGATGTTCCCGGAGGCCTCTGCCCACCTTGGATTCAAGATGGCAGAATCAAAGGACCCTCTGGAGGAGCTCTGGGCACCACCCTTGGGAGTGGTCACTTCCCTTTCCATTGTCCAGTTTCGTGCCAGAACAGGGGCTGGAGGTCCCTGAACTGGTGCAGACTGGTTATGCAAGGAGGACACCACATGTGCCCTTCAAAGCATACCAGTGGCTTGAGGAGGTTACCCTTCCCAAGCCATGCAACACCTATTTCCAAAGGGAGAGGGTGTTAACCCCCTCTCCCAAAGGAAATCCTTTGTTCTGCCATCCTGGGCTTGAGCCGAGGAAGCAGCAGGAGGGCAGAAACCTTTCTGAGGGTTGGCAGCAGCTTAGGCTGCCCGGAAAAACCCCAGAAAGCTAGTTGGAGCAATGCTGGGGGTCCTCTAAGGAGCCCCCACAGTGCATGGAATCATATGTCCAATACTGGCAACAGTATTGGGGTATGATTCCGACATGTTTGATAGCAAACATGCCTAGTTTTGGAGTTACTATTATGTAGCTGGACATAGGTAGTGACCTATGTCCAGTACACTGGTAAAATGGTATCCCTGCACTCACAAAGTCCATGAAAATGGAGCTGGAGTTTGTGGGGGTACCTCTGCTCATGCAGAGGTGCCCTCACACACAGGTACCTGCACCCTTTCCTCTGGGTTACGGGGACCTACCATGGGGGTGACTTACAGTTACCTGGTGTAGTGACCTGAAGTGAAAAGGGTGCATGCACCCTTTCACGTAGGCTGCAATGGCAGACCTGCAGATACACTTTGCATGGGCTTCCCATGGGTGACATAATACATGCTGCAGCCCATGGGGGACCCCTGGTACCTCAATGCCCTGGGTACCTGGGTACCACATTCTGCGGACTTATATGGGGCACCTGTATGCCAAATGTGGGGTGTGTTTGGTCCAAGCAACCAAGTTAATAGGGAGAGGGCATAGTCACTGGGGTCCTGGTTAGCAGGATCCCAGTGAACACAGACAAAAAACACTGACATCAGGCAAAAAGGGGAGGGGGTAACCATGCTAAAAAAAGGCTATTTTCCCACAATTACCCACTACTTAAACACTAGTCCTGGCAATTGGGTTAGTGGTTGGGATGGGGGCATTGAAATGCTACTCAAGCAGCAACCACAAATCTTGTCAGGGAGAAACACAAGCAAATCCCAAATCAGCCTCTGCTTAACCCTTTAGTATCTTGGCACAAAAGCAGTGAGGTTTAACTTAGAGGCAATCTGTTAAGTATTTATACTGCACTTGAAATAGTAATAAAGTGAAAACATAACAGAGGAAAAATCCCACACCAATTTGGAAAAATAGAGTAAAATGTAATAAACAACAAAAATCCAGTAGAACCAGGGATATGCAATTTTGAAGATTATAGTGAAAATAGTGCCTAAAAGGACCAAGCGGCAATTGTGGCTATCTGGTCACGCCGGACCGGGACAAAGTCACAAGTTCGGGCTGACTACGATAGAACTTGGGTCGGGTAGAGGGACCAGGTTAGGCCAGCTGAACAAAGTACCTTAAATCCAGATTGCAGAGCATTCCGAGATCCTACGTTGAGGATGCATCACACACGGGTGGCTGCAAGGTCCTGTGTCGAGGATGCATTGTGTAGTGGCTTTTCCAAGGAGCTGTGAGTCTGCAATGCGAGATCCTGGGTCAAGGATGCATCTCACTGTAGCGGTTCTGATGTGAGGCTGCAAGGCGATGTGCTCCACAGTATCAGTTCTGCCCAATAGACCACAGCTGAGTTAGCAGAGCATCTTCAGGCCCACTTCCAAAGTTCCAGGATTAGGGTGGCACGACTTGGGGGGCAAGACTCACAGAAAGAAGAGTGCAGGTGCTGTGTACAAGGTGGTTGGAGATTTTTCTTCCCTGAGTCTCTGATCAGGAGGCCAGCCAACTAGCCCTTGGAGTCACTCTGGTGGTTCTGGGTTCAAGATGTAGGTCCAGTTTTCACTCAGGCAGCAAGACAGCAGAGTACCAGTCATTGTGGTAGAGAAGGACAGCAGTCCTTATAAGTCGCCGAAAGGTGTTGAACCTGAGGATCCAATATTTATACCGGGTGCCAGCTTTGAAGTAGGAGAAGGTTCCAGACGTTTCACTCCCAGAGGTGTTAGACTTTCCTGCCTCTCTGCTCTGGCCCCAACATGGTTGGGGACACAAAAGACTATTGTCATGTCCTTTGTGAGTGTACGTAGGCAAAGGCCTTGTGTTGTGCCGGTGAGGTTGCTGAAAGCTCCACCCTCCTATCAAGTCAGAGGTGGCCCATCCGGACAACATTTATTCCCCCTTTGTCTCACTGTCAGGGAATGATATTCAATGACCAACTGTCAGCTACACCTAGTTATGGGACCCAAAATACAGGCTGCAGACAACAAGTGGTTTGAACACAAAAATGCCAACCTTCTAAAAGTGGCATTTTCAGAATTGTGATTTAAAATCCAACTTTACCATAAAAAAGCATTTTAAATTACAATTCCTCAGACATCAAACACAACATTCTTACTTGCTCTCAATTGAAAGTTATCACTTGTGAAATGTAATAAGGTAACTCAATGTTATCCTCTGGGAGAAGTATGCTTTTCAGTAGTGAAAGTCGAATTTTAGAGTTTTTCACTACCAGGACATGTAAGACTTAAAAGTAAATGCACAACCTTTCAAATACACTGCACCCTAACCTAACATCATTTTGGGACCTAAATAGGGGTCATCTATATGCATTAAAAAGGTGTGCCTATCAAAAAGTTTATTTCATCAGGTCAAAACAGCAGTTTAAAACAGCATATGCAGGCTGCAATGGTAGGCCTGAGACATGTTTTACAGGGCTACGTAACTGGGTAGCAAAATAATTGCTGCCAGCCATCTAGTAGCATGTAATTTACAGGCCCTGTGTACATGTAGTACCGCTTTACTAGGGACCTATAAGTAATTTAAAGATGCCAATTGGAGATAAGCTGATTTTACTGCGTTTAAAGTAGAGAGCACAAGCACTTTAGCGCTGGTTAGCACTGGTATAGCGTGCACAGTCTTAAAAGCCAACAAAAATATGTCCATAAAAGAAGAGGGTGAAGGCAAAATGTTTGGGGATGACTGTCGAAAAGGCCAAGTCCAACAACTATGTTTAGGGAAGGGTCACAATGAGAAAACAAAATTAACAACATATATAACTCTCTCAGGATATTTTATTGTTTTCAGTGATTTCAATGTATGTATAGTGGCTGCAATACAAAAAATGTTTCTTTAAAAGAAGTCCACCAGTGTTTTATATCTTGCTATGACCCCCTCAATTGCTTGGAATTGCTGGTTCCAAATCATGTTGTTTGCTCTTGTTGCTTCTTAGGCAGCAGGACAGGATCTTAGTTGGAAAGTTATTGGAAGCTAGAAAGTAAAAAAATCGAGGTTTGTGTAGATGCTGATAGCAGGAGCAGCCTGGCTGTCTTATCCAGTAACAGGAGCTGTTGATGACAGAGCCATTCAGTCTCCATTATGCAGAACCATTGTTAGCAGTTGCTTTTGCCACCAGAGTGAGCTTGTAACACATACTCCTTATGTGACCACTGGCACTTGGAGCGAGAAGAACATGATAACTACATTAGAACATTATGCACTCTGTTTATTGTCCCAGCAGTGAGTAAGATGGACTCTGTCCTCACCCCTCAGCAGCATCATGCACTCGTGTTGCTGCACTGCTTGCGCCAGCGAAGCTCTCTATCTTTCCCTTCTTGTCTGTATCGTAATCCACCTCGAATAAAACACAGACAGACAGTCAAAAAGTTCTGCTGTAGAGTTTTTGGTTCAATTTCTGGAAAGGCTGAGAAACATACAGGCATTAGAGTGCACCTACTAGGTTTAAAGGAGGCTCAGATCCCAGTGGGAAACTTTATTTCTGCAATGTTTTTGCCTCTCTAAACTAAAGACTGACAGTATCAGAATGCAAAAGCAAAACCAACACATGGTGAGCTGCCGTGACTCACAAGCGGAGATACACAATGGCACACACGTCATACGCCAAATATGTTTGTTGGGATGGAAAAGTAACATGGTAGCAGATGTTAACTTCTGACCTGAATACTGCAACTGCAGTGATATCTAGATCCTTTACCTGGGCCTGTCTCAATGATTGCTGTCTGGTTAGACTGAGAGGGTCTCACCACGCACTACCTTTATTAGTGGTGGAGGGCTAGTTATCATCCTCACTGGGAGCTCAGTAGCACAAGCGCGGTGCTGCAGTATGCTGTTTTTATGGAGAGTAATCAATCGTCTGACCTGTGTCATGGGAGTGGGGCATAATTGCCCAATTAAAGACATTCCACTGCTGTGCACTCATCTCTACCCTGGATTCCATCTGGGAAGATGTTGGGAAAGCATGAGATGTGCATGTTTGAGTGCACCATGCTGGTATGTGTGAGCCTACGTGTCAGCCAATGTGTGCTACAGTACATAGGGCAGCATGTGCGTGTGTGAGTGCACCGCACTGGGTTGTTCATGAGCGTATAAATGCTATCATACATAGGACCTTCCATGCATGTGTAAGTGCACCATGCTGGTATGTGTGTGAGCCTGTTAGAGGTAAGACACATGTGAGCTCCTCTAGTCACTCTGGCAGCCTGAGTATGTCACTATCAAGTGTGGAGACACATTTCTGCTGTGATAGACTGCTCTCAGAAGGAAGAGCACAATGGAGGAGAGGACATTTGAAAGTGGGCAACCCCCAGAACATGAACTTCAAAGACATAGGGCCTTATCGAACCATGTTGGTGGTCCCAAGAAGACAGCTGAGCCAATGGTCCCCAAACCACCATATTATGATGCAGACAGGCAGGACCACCCCCTGCCAACCGCCAAGCAAAAAAGGCAGACTGCCAGTGGCGCGGCAGATTGTATCT
The DNA here is from genome assembly GCF_031143425.1 of Pleurodeles waltl. Taxonomy (NCBI): domain Eukaryota; kingdom Metazoa; phylum Chordata; class Amphibia; order Caudata; family Salamandridae; genus Pleurodeles; species Pleurodeles waltl. The sequence continues at coordinate 1,674,884,329 of NC_090444.1, read as the reverse complement.
AGGCGGTCCGACCTCCAGCGCTGTCAGCACCGCAGCCAACCACTGAGCCTATTACAAACACACATTCGCTGTGGTAGTCTCCTTGCAGCGGTCAGCCAATGGCCGTTGACCACCGCAATATGTGTCTAGCAAAGTAACAGATATGGGCACATTGGATGAATTAAAAAACAACACAGCTGACACACACCTGCAAATCACACTACGTATAAAACACACCCCTTCACAGACCTCCATACTTTGCATTTCCACACTGAGCCAAAGAACCATGACCAGCATTTATTAAATTTTACATAGATTAGGCATCCCTTTTTCTGCCATCCCAAAGAACACCCTGCGCACACTTTTGTCCGTTCACTCCCTATTGAACTTCCCCTGTTAAGTAATTTCCTCTCACCCTCTTTTTTTGTCCTCCATGTCACGTTCCAAAAATCCCTGTTTCTCAGAAGATGAGTTGAGAGTCATGGTGGATGAAATTATAACAGTAGAGCTACAATTGTTTGAAGCCCAAGTCCAGCACACTCCTTTCAATAGGAAAATGGAAATATGGGGCAGGATAGTCGACAGATGAAAAGCTGTAGGCACCACCCTGCGCACAAAGGAAGACATTAGGAAGAGGTGGAACGACCTCAGGGGCAAGGTCCATTCCCTGGTCTCCAGGCACCAGCTGGAGACCAAGAAGACTGGCGGTGGCCTCCCAGTAGCCCATTATGACTCTTTCCCTGGGAGGAGAAGGTCTCTGCCATCCTGCATCTTGAAGACTTGACAGGAATACCTGGGAAGTAGAGTCTGGTAAATTACAACACAACATCTGTCACAAAACTGTAATGTCATGCATGCTTACAGCTCAGCTTTTGCCACTGTCTTGTTCACGTACCTCACCAACATTCAATACCCAAAGTATCTGAGTTTTAACAGTGTCTATGTGTATTATTGAACCCAATGTCACAGCTGCCAAGGCCCATCACATACCATATGTCCACATTTGGGTATTTAAACAGGGCCTCTGCCCCTACCAACCTAGACTCGTCTGTGCTAGACACTCTACCTCATAGACACTTCCTGGAGAAGAGAACCTGAACCAAAACCTGCAACCTGCCAAGAAGAACTGCCTGGCTGCCTAAAGGACTCACATGACTGCTTTCTGAGAAGGACTGCTGCCTTGCCATTGCCCTGCTGCCTTGCTGCTCTCTGGCTGTGTTGAGAAGTGCTTTCCAAGGGCTTGGCTAGAGCTTGTCTCCTATTCCCTGAAGTCTCAGGACCAAAAAGATTTCATTCCTGCAAGAAAAACTCCTTGTGCAGTGGAAATCAACGCACAGCCTGCTAGAAACGACACACAGCCTGCATCACAGTGAAAAATTCACTGCATGCCGAACTGGAACGACGCAGCCCGACTTCGCAATGAGAAAATCGACGCAGCGCCAGCGTAGCGTCCAAAAACCCTTTAACCCGAAGAGGGTCTAAGACCGAGCACCAAAAATCGACCCAAACCCTTCCCTGCATGAAAAATAAATGACGCATTACCGAGGGTGGCCCGAGAACTCGACGCACACCTCCCTGTTTTCCATGCATCTCCTCCTCTGCAGTTCTTTGTGGAGATTTTGAACGCAAACCAGGTACTTTATGCTTGCAAGAGACATTTATTGTTTTTAAGGGACTAAAGACACTTTATATCATTTTTACAGTGATATCTCAAAATATACTTATTGCATCTTAATCGTTTTGACCTGCATTTTACCAGATACATATTATATATTTTTCTAAACAGTGTGGTGTATTTTTGTGGTGCTATACTGTGTTATTGCATGATTTATTGCACAAATACTTTACACATTGCCTTATAAGTTAAGCCTGACTGCTCAGTGCCAAGCTCCCAGAGGGTGGGCACAGGATAATTTGGATTTTGTGTGTTTTACCCTGGCTAGAGTGAGGGTCCTTGCTTGGACAGGGGGTAACCTGACTGCCAACCAAAAAAACCATTTCTAACAGACTCATATTGAGTAAATGAACATATTAACAGGTACAGAACCCACTTAATTCATGTTGAAAAATTAGATTTGCATATTAGTTTGTAATTCTTTCTTTTTTCCTTGCAACTCTCAAGACTACTCCCATGTTGGGAATTAATTGCAAGTGAACTATTCTAAGGCTGTTCTTTTCTGCACTTTCCATGACGGACACCAATAAATGTACCTGAATCACAACACGTGGACTTGATGAATTTTATATGCAAATCTAATTTTTCAACATGAATTAAGTGGGTTCTCAACTCTAGCATTCACAAGCCCCCTAGGGATTACCCCTACTTGAGCTCCCACCCACAAACCTTTAGCCTTTTATCAGACATTCTCACAGGAAGGAAATTTGGACTGTCTCTATTTATGGTTAAAATATTAACAGGTACAGACCTCCGGACCACAGAAGGAAGGGATTTACCAGACATTGTCCTGTAGAATAGGTAAACATTAACGTGGTTGATGTCACCAGCTTTAGCCTTATCACAAGATTCAGACAGATGGCATTACAACATTTTCTGATCACAGGGTAATTGTAATCCAGTGCTCATGTATCTGGTGGAAAGACACAAACATACATCAGTGTTTTGGCACAGGCACTGTGGCCTACAATGCCACAGCTAAATACAGGTCATACAAAAAGAGTGTTTAGCCAATGTGAGAGGGGACTGACTTTGTCATGGCCTAGGACTATATATTTTCTGGCCACATAATGACACACATGATGCATCAGGGCCAACACAGGACACAAAACAAGTCCAATGGGCACGTCTGAACTTCCATCCAAACACTGTGCAAGCTGTCTTGCCACAGGTCACCTACACCCAAACTCTGTGACCTACATTACTTGGAACAATCCATGCCCACTTGGTATGTCAGAACAGCATCACATACCTGCCAGTATCACAACTCTGAAATGCCCACATGAAGATGTCATGGTGAAGGTATCTGTACAAGGAACACACAGGGAGTATAGGCATTAAACCATACATATGAAATGTCACATAGCAAGAATCTGGAAAACAAAGTACATTGCAAGAAATCTGACACACACAAAGCAACATCATCAAGGTGGGGATGTGTCAAAAGCTATCTCATCATTCAGCCTTTGGCTGATTTTGTAAGAGTATCAGCTCCTTAACTGTTCAAAAAACCTCAAGTCCACACATTCTCACAACTTCAGTACATTGTACAGTTACAGTCATGACATCACATGACACTCTTACATTCATGTGAGGTAGCCGTGGATAAGATCTTTTCGCACATCAGCTCCTTTCTCTTCAACACTGTCATCCTCAGTTGGCATTTCAAGATTCTTACCAGGTGACACTGCCGGCTTTCCCTTCTCTGGGATGCATGGGATATTCCTCCGCAAGGCGATGTTGTGGAGCACGCAGCATGCCACAGTGATCTGACACACTTTTGCGGGTGAGTAGAGGAGGGCTACTCCAGTACTATGTGGACAGCAAAATCGGACCTTCAGGAGCCCAAAGCCCACTGTCTGCCATGTTCTTCAATGGGCCTCATTGAAGCGGACTACCCCCGGCGTAATTGGATTCCTCAGTGGCGTCAATAACAAAGGATGGTTTGGATATGTTGAGTCTCCTTTTTAGGAATGGGACATGAGTGCAACTATGAGTCATTGACTTCATGATTGTAGCACCTGACATTGCTCACAAACAATCAGGGCAAACATGACTTACCAACCAGCCAGGCCCTCTCTGGTCAGCTGGAGTATTGTGCTGTTCTGCATTATAAAGGAATCATGGGCTGATCCAGGAAAAAGGGCACAGACGTTTGAGATGTAGAGATCCGCAAGACAACCTGCACATTGATGGAATAGATGTTTTTTCTTTTGCAATAGACTTGTTCAGTGTCCTGTGGTGGCACCAAGGCAAATTGTGTGCCATCAATGGCTCCAACCACATGTGGGAGGCGGGCAAAACCACAGAAATCAGCATTCACATTGGGTTAGTCCTCACGTTGGGATAACCTGGTATAGCTGTCAATGTATTTCAACATTGCTGAGAGGAAATCTCTCAAAACCAGACTGAACATAGGTTGGGACATACCACCAGATAGGGCCACTGTATTTTGGAAGGACCCTAAAGCCAGGAAGTGCAATACTGCCACGTCTTGAGTAATGAGTGGTATGTAGTATGGATTACTGTTAGTTGGCATCAGATTGGGCTCCAACTGATGGCATAAATCCACTATTGTTGGCTTATTCAGACTGCACAGCTGAATGATATGGCATTTCTCCATAGTCTTAAGTTCTGGCAATGGATGGGAGACAGGAGGTTGTTCGATCCTCCATTTCACAGGGTACCTATGTGTGAATAAACATGATTTAGAACATTAGTCACTGTGTCCACAGCAACATACATGATGCATACCAACAAAATCATGTGACAACGCATTTTTGGCTGAAAATACATTGCTCCCAGTACACATCACAGCTGTCAACTACATAAGGGTCAAAAATGACCCCATGGCTGTGAACACATGAGTCCATGACATGGATCTGGGTGACACCCAACTATCTCCTACTCAATTGCCTCTTGAAATATGACAGTCTTTTCCAACTGCCAAAAATACTATCAGTGGTGGTGGACAGTGCACCGCCATCATATGCCATCTGTGCCCTGCAACACACTATACTGGTGGTTGTGTAGTAGGACCCACACAACAAAACAGATTTAGGATGCTTGTGATGATCCTACAAATATTGTTGTTGTGATGCATTTAACAGGGCCATTTACAGTATTTCAAACAGCCAAAATTGTGGCTGCCTTGTCTACTCCACTGGACATCAGGTACTGCCCGGTTCCGCCAGCAGAAGTCGTCTAGGCGGTGGGCAGTACCAACCACAGCAGACACAGCCATAGGCTAATGTTGTTGCCTGTGGAGGTTGGGGGGCCAATGGCTGTGTCCGTCGACAGTGATGACCACGTACGTGGTGTACATGAAGGCTGCAATTTGCAAAATCAGTCACTTGACTCCTCACACTGGTGCCAGCAACATGTCCACCACTTCAGCTGCTGTGTGTCACCTCTTGGAGCAATCATGCCATGTCCAGCAGGTGAAAGGGACCCTGCCGTCTCTCCAGAGGAGTTGGAGAAGCTTATGTGTGAGGTCCTTCCCCTGTATGGTCAGCTCTATGGCTCACCAGAGGAGCAGGTAAGCACCTTATAGGCACAATTGACTCTGTTCAACACCATCCTTTCCCTCCTCACAGGCTACAATGTGCTCCTGTGTGCCAGTTAGACTTCTTCTGATCCTGTTGTTGCAGTTTGTATGGCATCCATGGGATGTACATGGTACAAGTATTGGAGACCAGTACTATAAGTTGTGGTCATTCACATTGTGCTGTGTGATGTCTGTTGAGGCCCTAGATCCTGCTTGTGTTGGATGCACATAACTAGGCAGGGAGACTTTACTGCCATACAATGACATTTCTTTGTTTATCATGGTTGTAAATGTTAGACAACATGCATGTGCACGACACCATGAGCTGTGTATGCATCTTGTCTGAGTCATTTGAGGATCTTGTAAGCAATGTGTGTTGTGCCACAGAACTTCCACCCCACATCTGGCCTTGCCAAACTGTTATCTGGAAGATATATCATGATTCACTGTACCTATCAGGTTGCCACACAAGCCACATTGCTGATGGCCACATGATGGACTGTCATGCATGGAAGTGAGGAAAATGTGAATGTCATGTGTGTTCTGTACGATCAGCCTGCAGAGACCATGGCCTGTCAAATGTGTTCACCAGTATGGGACATAGTCCAGGCTGTGGCTATGCAACTGTGGCACTGTGCCCACTCCTTGTACACCTGTAGATCCTGCCATGTGGCCAATATGAGGCTCTAGTGGCAAACCCTGCCCTGAATGCCTCAGTCCATTGACTAGATTAGAAATGGGTCCTGAGGTAAATCCATAAACTACTCTATATGCACATTTTGCATCAATGTCAATATGTTTCTTTGACTTATGACAGGTCCCTTACTCCCACAGCTCTGATGTCACCTTAACATAAGTCATATTTGACAAACTCACAGTGCAGATAATGTGTAGATTCCAGGGAGGCCATGACATATGACTCAGTAGCTTGGTTACATAGCAGACACTGAACCAAGCATACCATTGTATGTTGGACACCATCTCTGTAGGTTAGCAAAATATGTTCCTAGGTGTGTTCTGAGGTACAGATGCATACCATAAAAACCAACCCTGAAGTGGCATGAGTCAGCATTTGGTAGGCCACATGTCCACACATGCACTGGGAAAATACCTTCTGCACCCACCATGCCAGCCCTTTCCTTGTCACTCAAGTCTTAGGGTGAAGTCTGTACTATGGTAGTTGCCAGTACCGACAGTATCCATTGAGTCAATGTTGCAGAGTGCAAACATTTTTGTCCAGTCAGGCCTAAGGAGTTTCAGTTTACCCTTCAGAAACCACATTGGTGTGTAATGTTTCACTGTTGCTCACATCACAGTACATGTTGCTGGAATACGGGCTACCTGATGTGAATAGGCTTGCTTAGTGTTGGACTTTTTTCCCTTTGCAGGGTCATCTCCAATCTTTTTGCCTCCTACCTCCTATTTTTTCTGACCTGTTGTGTTGGCTTTAGGACTCTGGGCACTTTACCACTGCTAACCAATGCTAAAGTGCATATGCTCTCTGTGTACATTGTAGGGTTAATTGGTTTATCATGATTGGCATATTTGATTTACTAGTAGGTCCCTAGTAAAGTGCACTAGAGGTGCCCAGGGCCTATAAATCAAGTGCTACTAGTGGGCCTGCAGCACTGGTTGTTCCACCCACATTAGTAGCCCTGTAATCATGTCTCGGACCTGCGACTGCAGTGTCTGTGTGTGCAGATTTAAACTGTCAATTCAACTTGGCAAGTGTACCCACTTGCCAGGCCTAAACATTCCCTTTTCTTACATGTAAGACACCCCTAAGGTAGGCCCTAGGTATCCCCATGGGCAGGGTGCAGTGTGTGTTTAAGGTAGGACAAATACTAATGTGTTTTATATGTCCTGACAGTGAAATACTGCCAAATTTGGTTTTCACTGTTGCAAGGGCTATCTCTCTCATAGGTTAACATGGGGGCTGCCTTTAAAAATGATTAAAGCATTGATTCCCTTTGGGAGCAGATAGACATGTGGAGTTTGGGGTCTCTGAACTCACAATTTAAAACTACATCTTTTCGTAAAGTTGGTTTTAAGATTGTGTGTTCGAAAATGACACTTTTCGAAAGTGGGCATTTTCTTGCTTAAACTATTCTGTGACTCTGCCTGTTTGTGGATTCCCTGTTCTGGGTCAGTTTGACAGTTTGGCTGTTTGCACCTCTCTCTAGACAGTGACACAAAGGGAGCTGGGGTGTAGCCTGCATATCCTGATGAGCCATCTGTGCTAGGAGGGAGGGAAGGAGTGGTCACTTAACACCTGAAAAGGCTGTGCCTGCCCTCACACAATGCAGTGGCCTGGGCAAGGCAGGATTTCACAAACAAGAGAGACTTTCCTTTGAAGTTAGCTTACGTCAAAGGCCAAAAAGGGTATAAGAAGAGCACTCAAAACCACAGACTTTAGATCACTTCTAGACATCAAGAGGAACCTCTACCTGGAGAAGAGCTGAGGAGAAGTGCTGCCCTGCCTGTGACTGTGCTCGGTGGAGCTATCCTGCAGTTGCTGCTTCTGCCTGTGCAAGGGACAAAGACTGGACTTTATTGTGCATTCCTGCTTGTGAAGAAATCTCTAAGGGCTTGTCCTCAGCTTGCCTTCTGTTTTTGAAGTCTCAGAACCATCAAAGACTTCTCCTGCCAGCACCTGGACTCTTTGCTGGGACTCCTACCTTGCCAAGTGGTGTCCTATTCAGTTCCTGGGGCTTTGGAAACTGAAGCTGGCAGACTAAGACTGAAAATCCACACACGGACTGCCGTGTGGGGAAAATATTGCCGCACCTTCTGAGACGCGGCTGAAAAATGATGCGCTGCCGACTTTGCGGCAGAAATCGATGCTCCACCAGCATCTCAGCTGGAAGATCGACGCACGTAGCTGGAGAAACGACGTGCAACACCCGCTGACAGAGGCTGATAACGTCGCAACCCACATAGCGCAGTTTTGCTGACACCGTGCTGCAGGATTTTCGACAGAAACCTAGCAGGGTGCGGAAAAATGACACAACACCTGTCCAGACCCGAGTGCTTGCCTGGATTGACTCATTTCTCTCATGGGGAGATGGAAAACGATGCACCCCGACTAGATAAGGAGAAACAACGCATGGTCTCGCTTGCGGGTGAGAAATCGACGCATTGCTAAACTTTTTCGATGCACACTCGCCCGTGCATGTTATTTTGACGCTACCCAGGTACTTTTCAATGGTAACAGTGTTTTTACTGTTTTCTCAAGGATTTAAGACTCTTTTGCTTTTAAATTAACACCTTGACTTGTGTATGTTGGATTTTTTTAGTTTTCATCTTGTCTTGTTTAGAGAAATATTTCTATTTTTCTAAACCTGTGTTGTGTCATTTTGTAGTGTTTCCACTGAGTTACTGTGGGTGTTGGTACAAATACTTTACACCTAGACTCTGAAGTTAAGCCTGCCTGCTTGTGCCAAGCTACCAAGGGGCTGAGCGGGGGTTAACTAAGGGTGATTCTCCTTTACCCTGACTAGAGCGAGGGTATTTGCTTGGACGGGGGTAACCTGACTGCCAACTAAAGACCCCATTCCTAACACTTAGTTATTGTAGGCCATGAACAGGGTAGTGGGTTAGTCTGCAGATAGCTCCAAAAGTGTGTTGTTGTCATGTCCCTGTACTTATCAACATGTGTGCTTTACACTTGTGGTGTGTTGACAAATTGTCCATTTTGTACTTGGTGACATATGTATGACACAACCATTTGTGCTAATGCTTGTGTTTGTAATCTTTTGATTTACCTCTTGCATCCATACAGGTCAATGCCAATCAGAAGAAGGGGATTTGGAGAGCCATCGTCTGGAAGGTGCAGACCCTGGGGGTCCATAGCCAGCAGAGCACCCACTGTCGAAACAGGTGGGAGGACCTGAGATGCTGGGCCCAAAAGATTGCTGAGGTCCAGCTGGGGCTGTCTTCCCAACGTGGGCAGGGTGCACATGGGAGCATGACCCCCCTGATGGCCCAGAACAGCCACATGGGGGTGAATACAGGGCATATTCCTGCCTGTCACATAGCCAAGTTGATGAGTTAGGTTCTGACATCTCCCCCTGACGATTGGGGATGAGCCATGTGAGACACACAAGATGAGTAGCTGTTTGTGTAGGTATGGAATTTGGTGAATACTGATGTGCTTTGCCTATTAACATAGGTGCCTAGGACACAACCAAGTACACGCAACATTCCTTGTGCCTACATGTTAGCATGTGTTCTTTTTACTTTTGACAAAATATTTATACTGGGGTTTCATGCATAGTCCACCTGTCTTCATGGGATAATTTCTGTATTCCCTCACATCTATGTGCATTCCCACATGTGTTTGGATTTGAACATTTGAGATGGGGCTACATTTCATGTCGTGTCACATACAGGAGTGTGTCACCATTGATTCTTGGCTCACACATATTCTTACCCATCATTGGATGTCATTTGGCATGTACAACTGCAGTAGCAATGACGGACAGGACAGGCAGGAGTAAATTGTTTACCCACAATGGGCAAGGTTTGTTACCTGGCTACTTGCATGCATCATGGAGTGACTTGAAGTTATGTAGGAATCATATGTGGTTGGGTACAACCATTCATCCACGGATATCTGGGTTTTCAGGACCAAAATTGAGACAGTGTTGTAGCTTTCTACTGGGCAGTATGTTGAGGGCCTTCTACAAGTATTTGAGAATCCCTGGGCCTCTCCCACAATCAAAGGACTAATGGCTTCTACTGATGCAATCACAGTATGTCATTGTAAGGGGTGCCATACAGTAGCAGTGATTTCCCTGGGGCTAGCTGATTCATTGTGTTGTGCATTTTAAAGACATATCTCTGACAATTTGCACATTTTGTCTACAGTGTACAATTCAATGCCTGATGTGTAGTATATCTGAGCAACATGAGTACAACCTCCATGACTTCATTAAGACAATTTACACATGGTGAAGTGTGCATTGATGGTTTTTTTCCAGTGTGACATGGGTATTTCTATGTCACTTTCTTCAGGTTACTGCACTTCTGTCAGCAACATGCCAGGATTTTAGACCATCATTTCTCATTGTTGTGGTATTGTGTATGTGGCAAATAGATTTATCCATGACCTTGTGTGGGATCTGTGGGAATGAACTTGGCATTGGCCTACTATTGTATGACAACAGGTAACTGAGGTATGCTCTATGAGGCAAACCATTGAAGGTGATGAGGTCTCCTACTTGTTCAATGGTCACTGTGTTACACAACTTCATCCATGCAATTAGAGTTGTCTGAGATTCAGATTTTTCCTGTGGGCGACTGTTGACAGTTAATGTGGCATGCATGCATATGGTGTGGTACATGTAGGAGCAACTTTAATGTAGTTTGTTGCTTACTTGACATCATGGTAATGTTTGCTAATCACAGCTGTTGTTCACGTGTGATCAGGAGCATGTTGTGACAATATATCTTTTTGTATTTGCAGCAACCCAGGCAAGCGAAGGGGCCAGGGCGGAATCAAGTGGGGAGGCATCTGGCCACGGTACCTCCAGTCACGACACCACTGACACGGAGGGACAACGTGGCCCAGAGGGTGAGGGGAGTGCCATGGAGGACACAGGATCAACCTCATCATCTTCAGATTCTACCTCCAGTGGTCACTCCCTACTGGTGGCGGACCCATCAGGGCCTACTCCTGTACCATCCTTGTCCGGCTCCCCAGTTCTATCACCACCCTCCCTATTGTTCCCCACACAGTTGGCCATGCCAGCTCACCCAGGAGGGTGGGCGTTTTCTTCGCCCCAGGTACCTCGCCCCAGCCCCTGTTACCCCTGCTGCCCTGAGTGAGGAGGCTATTGCCCTCCTGAGGCGTATATCTCTGTGGAGCAGACTGCCATTGTGAATGCCATCCAGGGTTTGGCAAACCAACTTCAGCAGACAAATGCGTACCTGGAAGTCATTCATAGTGACATGTCTGGTCTACAGAGATCTATTCAGGGTCTGGCTTCCTCAATGACGGCAGCCACCACCCCCAACAATCCTCCCCCCACCACCTTCCTCTTCTCAATCCAAATTTCTAATTTCCCTACCTGTCCCAAGTGCATAGACACCTCTGAACGCACCCACCTCAACATACACAAGCAGCCCACATAGACACAAGCACCAGAAGACACATCGGCATACAGGCACTCAACAGTCACCCACAGACACCACAATAGCCACCATTTCCACAGACACCGTCATCATCCCCACTGGCCCACACATCACAACCACCACACCCACCTATACCACCACAACAGTCAGTGACACATCCATCACGCCCACCATATACCCAGGCAACACCTCACAATCCACAGATCTGTGGTACTGAAAATTCTGGACCCGTGTTATAAACATCGTCGTATCACAACGATTTTGGTATCAGCAGACCGAGAATGATTAGAATAGTATGCACAAGCATTGTATTCATATTCGGGTGACGAAATCACCTGAGTATCAGAGTTTCCGTCCTGAACCCTCGGGTTCCATTTAAAAACGACAGCCATTTTGTGATTGCCCTCACATAGGCCAATGACTAATGCCGAAAACGAGTCTGAAGGACACGTACATCTTTGCTGACTCCTCTGTGACCTGGGCAAGCTGACTCCACTGCCTGAAGCCAAACCTGTTCGGCCAGTTTCTTTCCCAGTGGCCGAATGAGATTAGTATCAAGGCACAACACATCATAAAACCTTTCATCATACACAAACCATGCCTAATCTTACACGCACCTGTCCCTGTTTCTTTCTTTATGACTTGCTTTACAAGGAGGAGGTGCCTGTTTATATTGGGGGTCCGTCGATATCTGATGAAAGTACTGAGCCTTGCCGGGTAATTGATTGAGGCCTGGACAAAGTGAAATATGGGCTTGTCATCATAACCCTGCTATTTCTTTGTAGTGAAAATATGTGAATGGTCAACTGTAAAATAAGGAATGTTTGCCTAAAGCATAATATTTTGTATAAAAGAGAAGGTTAGCTTTGCAAGGAAAGCAGTCTCCTGAGAATATACACCGTGTTGTACTTCTAGGATACCTGTTACTGGCTGCAGCCAATAAACAAGATCTTTGACTTCACCAAGAAGACTCTGAGGGTCATTCTGACCCTGGCGGCCGGTGGCCGCCAGGGCCACCGACCACGGGAGCACCGCCAACAGGCTGGCGGTGCTCCAATGAGCATTCTGACCGCGGCGGTTCAGCCACGGTCAGAAGCGGAAAGTCAGCGGTCTCCCGCTGACTTTCCGCTGCTCTTTGGAATCCTCCATGGCTGCGGAGCGCGCTCCGCAGCCATGAGGATTCTGACCCCCCCTACCGCCATCCAGTTCATGGCGGGAAAGCCGCCATGAACAGGATGGCGGTAGGGGGGGGAGCGGGCCCCTGGGGGCCCCTGCCGTGCCCATGCCAATGGCATGGGCACGGCAGGGGCCCCCGTAAGAGGGCCCCGAAAAGTATTTCAGTGTCTGCCTTGCAGACACTGAAATACGCGACGGGTGCCACTGCACCCGTCGCACCTTCCCACTCCGCCGGCTCGATTACAAGCCGGCATCCTCGTGGGAAGGTCGTATTCCCCTGGGCTGGCGGGCGGTTTTACTGGAACCGCCCGCCAGCCCAGGGGAAAACTCGTAATACCCGCCGCGGTCTTTTGACCGCGGCGCGGTAATTTGGAGGGCGGGATCCTGGCGGGCGGCCTCCGCCGCCCGCCAGGGTCATAATGAGGCCCTCTGTGTTTCTGTAGTCTGAAACAGGAAGGACTCGAAGTCTTAGGGTGTGTTCCCTGGCACCACTGGGTTCTGAAAAACCCAGTACTTCAGATCCACACCTCAGATACCATTCCCCCAGACATCACCACAACATCCACAGACACACATCCACCACATCAACCATGCCCCCAGATGCCACTCCAACACACACAGACACATCCACCACATTCACCTTACCCATACACCACTCCAACACACACAGACATATCCACAACATCCACCATACCCACAGACACCACCCCAACTGACACACACATCCACCACTCAATCACACAGCACTTCTACCTCAGAGCCCCAAGACACTCAAACACCCACACTCACACATGCAACAGACACCACCCAAACACAAGCATATCTCCCACACACACACATCCAAGGCATCAACACCCACAGACAAGACCACCACTCTCTCTACCTCCAAAGCCCCAGTCCCTTCTGATGACCCTATCCATTTTCCCAAGGAAAGTTTCCTTTTTGAGCTTGCCATTTTCCCTGTTCCCTCCACCCCCCTCCCAAACCCAAGAGGCCCCCACCCAAATCCCAACCCATCCCTTCCACATCGAAGTCCTCCCCTGTCACACCTGCCACCCCCTGCAAGCACACCCACCCTTCTGAAGAAAAAGCCCCCTCCCAAACCAATTGATCCCAAATCCGACCCCACACAAGCATGGTCCTTGAGGTGCCTGCATGCCTACTTGTTGCCTCTTCCTGTGGAGGTTCCCTGGCAATAACTGGAGTCAAGGTTGGGCACAGTACTGTGCATAGACAAATACTGATTGCCAATGGCCTTTGATCTACAACATTTAGGCCCTCATTCTGACCTTGGCGGGCGGCGGAGGCCGCCCGCCAAAGTCCCGCCGTCAGGTTACCGTTCCGCGGTCGAAAGACCGCGGCGGTAATTCTGACTTTCCCGCTGGGCTGGCGGGCGGTCTCCTTCAGACCGCCAGCCAGCCCAGCGGGAAAGAGGCTTCCACGATGAAGCCGGCTCGGAATCGAGCCGGCGGAGTGGAAGCTGTGCGACGGGTGCAGTTGCACCCGTCGCGTATTTCACTGTCTGCGCAGCAGACAGTGAAATACATTTAGGGGCCCTCTTACGGGGGCCCCTGCAATGCCCATGCCAGTGGCATGGGCACTGCAGGGGCCCCCAGGGGCCCCGCGACCCCCCCTACCGCCATCCGGATCTCGGCGGTCCGACCGCTGGGATCTGGATGGCGGTAGGGGGGGTCAGAATCCCCGCGGCGGTGCAGCAAGCTGCGCCGCCGCGGAGGATTCAATGGGGCCGCGGTACACTGGCGGGACCCCGCCAGTGGTGCCGGTCCGACCGCGGCTTTACCGCCGCGGTCGGAATCCCCATTGAAGCACCGCCGGCTTGTCGGCGGTGCTCCCGCGGTCCTCCGCCCTGGCGGTCAAAGACCGCCAGGGTCAGAATGAGGGCCTTAGTGTTAATAAACCCATGTTGTTGTTTTCACATTTGGGTACACATTTGTCCTCCCATTATTTTTCTACCTTTTTGTTGTTCCTGAGTAACTTGTGTTGTAAGTCTACAGTTGTGTGTGTTTCACCCTGATTGCTGATCCATTTGCTGTTGTTTGCAAAATCTGACTTTGTGGGCAGTGCTGGTGTCACACAGGACAAGGGTAGAGTTTCACTAAATGGATATGTGTTTGCTAATTCAATTGAGTGTCATTGCATTATATTATGTTTGCTATGGTAAATATTTAATCTTGGGTTAGCCAATGTCAGCATGTTCGGTGTTAGAATTGTCCCCATGATTTGGATTATACATTTGTCTCATGTGCGGAAGCTAGAGTTTTGTTTGTCCACACATGGAGGGTGTTCAATTGTGCTACCTTCCTTTACATCTGACTGACCCTGTGTCCTTGTTGATGTGTACCTTACAGCTACTTTATTTAGATGCAGGCCCCATGCTGGTGCTGGTGTATTTGCTTCTTTGACTTGCACTTACACATTATTCAGATAGGCATGTCACTTGGCTCTACTATTGTTTGTCCCTGAGACACATGTGGGACCAGTTCCTATGCAACTGGTGTTTTGGGGTATGTGCAAAGTGAAATGTGTCCCAGGACAGCATCCTTCCAGGAATGCTCCTGAT
Source organism: Pleurodeles waltl (assembly GCF_031143425.1). Lineage (NCBI taxonomy): Eukaryota > Metazoa > Chordata > Amphibia > Caudata > Salamandridae > Pleurodeles > Pleurodeles waltl. The sequence continues at coordinate 1,674,869,236 of NC_090444.1, read as the reverse complement.
GCCCCCTTCCCTAAAGTGCAGGTATTGTTTACATTGTGAGCTTTGGATATATGTCTAATAAAATATTGTGCATCCCATTGACCTTCCATTGTGTTGCAATGTGGGTGATGTGTGGGACATTACAGGGATGCTTCATGGGAGGGGATTTTTGTTCCATGACACATTCATACATATGTATCTTCAATCTGACAATAGCCAATGGCATGTGAGTAATGTGAGGTTGTCAGTTGAATTGATAGATGTGATGTAGATGTGTTGTTGCTGTTGCATGACACAATGTTCCATACACTTCACTATCCCTGTGCCTAAGATATTCAGATGTGTGTTTTTGTGGAGTGTGGCAGTGCAGTGTCTGTACCCACCCCAAAGGGGGCATTTAATGTCTGTGAATGTGTCATTTGTTGTGAATAACTCCGACCCGGGACACAATGTCAAGTGTACTTGCTCTACATAGCATGACTCCCATATCATGTGGATGATGGCGTGACAATCTATTGTTGAGCACACAGGTAGGTGTGAGTTCTTAACATCAGTTGTGTCCACAGTGGCTTGGATTTTGGGTTCCATCGATGAGCAGCGACAGGGGCAGCAAATGTGTGATGGGCTCCATGACAGCACAAGACGTGTGATGCTGCCTGCAGGTGAGTTCCTTCCTTTATACTCTCCATTTCTGCCCGAGGGAACCTGGTGGTTACACCGCCCCAGTCACATTGGCAGTAGGCAGCATCATAATGTGCCCAATGGAAACACTGGCTCCGTCGGCCTCATTGGCCTGTCTCATCACCGCGGTGCCCTGCACTGCCTGGCGGTGCTGCCAGGACTGTGGCGATCTTTCCTCTATGGAACCGCATGCATTGTAATACAGTAGTCTGACCGCCAAGCCAATGGCACTAACTCATATTTAGGTCTGGAAATGAATTATAAAAAGTGGAGTTTGAGACTCCTAATGGTCAAGCTGAATCTGCACATCAGTGGGGAGAAGCTTAGTATCAGTTCTGTCAGTTGTGACCTGGATAGGGGACTGAGGGTCTGCCCGTCTCCATTTTTGAATGAGGGAACATCACCCAGGAGAGTAAAAGACTCTTGCCTGGAGTCTGGATTAACAGCTTCTGCCTCACTCGAGACCAGAGGACCCTGTGAGGAGCAGGAAATTGCCTAGAGGGAATAAGGTCCAGGTAGGATCCTGCAAGGAGGATTATGGGAGCTGAGTGTGAGATTCTGGTCCATAAGGACCGCCACTTTTATTGAGTCATCTTCTTCGTGCGTGGAACGTGAACCTTGTATGTCAGGGGGCAAGGTGAATCTTAAGTGCAGTATTGTGGTAAAGATGTGCAGTGTTGTGACCTGATAAGGAATGTTACCGAGTGAGCGAAGCTCCACCCCAGCGGGGGGCCACAGAGGAAGCGAGGTAAATTGCCCATGAACAGTGTGCAACTGCAAACACAGAGCTGCTGCGCTAGCATCAGAACTCAAGTAGCAAACCCTGATCTGCCATCAGAGACAGATCATACTTTACAGGCAATGGAGTAGCCCAGTGAAGTTCCAGGCCTTGTGCTAGCTGCAACAAGACTATTGCAGGCACCAGCTGAAGTCGATCACGGCCCAGGGCCACTGAACACTCCCGGGTCTTCCGTCGCACCTCCTGGGGGTGTGGGGAAGACTGCTCTTTTTCTGGCTGCAAAGTGAGAGGAGTTTGAAAACACCAATGCCCCTGTTAACAGAATAAGCAGCAAAATGTTAGAAGACATAGCCTTACATCTAATCTCTGGCTTTGAAGCACATAAAGTGTGACACGATAAATACATATATGTTGAAGGCATCTTTACATATTTCTTGAACATATGAAAACCACCAAAAATTGACTTGTGACTCGTTGGAAATGCTGTTCTACTTTATTTGACATTGTGTGTATTAATATTACTTTTTATAAAGAGAGTATTTTGCCGGACCTTCATTTATTGAGGTTACTCAAACAACTTTGAGTTGTTAGCCTGTGTTGGCCCTACACAGACCTCCTCTCTGAGAAGCCTTGGACTGCTCAACCTGCGCTACCACAGTGTCAAATGGGGAAGGGGTACTTGGCCCAGTTACTCAGAGCGCATAGGCAGTGCCTGGAACATCAGAAGTAAAAGGCCTAAACCCGCACGGGTGGGCTCCTGCCAGCCCTGTGGCCCTCTGAAAGGGTTCTGACAATGTAACATCAGCCCTACAAGTTTTCCTAGTTTGCATTTCACGAGCCCTAAAAGTCCTCCTGTTGGCATTGTATTATCTTCAGTAGCACTGCTTTCCCAAAGATGAAACATTTACCACAGTCTGTGTATCGTGACATGTGACCTTTACTCCAAAAGACCTATATAAAGGTCTAATTGCATCTTTGCCAGGTGAAGAAGGGATTCTGATAGTAAATCTCTGTGAAAGTATTGTATTTCATTTCCAAAAAGAGCAGTACCAATTATCATATCTTGAAGTCCTAATCTAAGGCCCTCTGTTTTACTATTTGTGATAAAGTACTTAGTGGCTCTCTAAATACACGGATTAAATAGTTTTGGGGTCTAACACCACACATTGTTTCAAGACCACCTAATTAGGGGGGTGGAACCTGCTGATAGGACATCAAGAAGTCACAGGGGAGTTTGATAAAAAAATCCTAATCTCCAAGCAGTGGTGGCACACAGAAAACATGATTGTTTTTTAACATTAACTGGTTACCCTCATATGGGACTGAACTTCACACAATAAACCTGAGAAGAGGAGTGTGAATTATTGTTTTTTTTTAATTTTGCACACAAATATGCTGCAGTTTTTTTGTTTGTTTGTTTTTGTTTCTGGCTGATGCTTTGAGCCATCCACATGATCTGTCATTAATTCCATATGCCACATTTGCATACAGACCTTGATTCAGTTGACGAAAGGGGAATGCTACTCAGGCTCAGATATCTTGCTAAGATATTAGCTACCTTCAGAATCCATACTTGCAGTAGGATATAGCCCCAAATGAAGCCATCGTCTTCCATGAATTCCACGTTAGCCAGTCTTGTTTGTGGTTTCACAATGTCTGTTTGAAATTTGCCCTTTCTACAGGATCATCCCAGACATTTGACTTCTGGAAATGAACCTGTTTTTGCTAGCATTAGAACTCTGTGCACTTTCCCCTGCTAAAAAGTGATATAGTGCTTGTGCTTCCCCCCCCCCCAAAAACATGGTAAAATTGGTGTACACTTGATTGGTACATTTATTTTACTCGGAGGTCCCTAGTATATGATGTTACATGTACCCAGAGCCTGTTAATGAAATGTGACAAGTGGGCTGCAGCACTCGTGTCATGCAGTAAAGCATCACTGTAAAATATTTCTAAGGTTTGTCATTGTAGCCTTCAGTGCAGTTTTGAAAACTGCCATTTCGACCTAGCAAAATAAACATTTTGCCAGGCCTAAAAGTTCCTTTTTAATACCAAAACGTCACCACTAAGGTAGACTCAAAATGCTCATACTGCAGGTTGCTTGGTATTGAAAAAAACTAGGACCCTTATTGTTAGAAATGGGGTCTTTGGTTGACAGTCAGGTTACCCCCTGTTCAAGCAAGGACTCTCACTCTAGTCAGGGTAAAACAGAATCACCCTCAGCTAACCCCTGCTTACCCCCTTGGTAGCTTGGCAGAGCAGTAGGCTTAACCTCAGAGTGCTAGGTGTAAAGTATTTGTACCAACACACACAGTAACTTAATGAAAACACTACAAAATGACACAACACCGGTTTAGAGCAATAGGAAATATTTATCTAAACAAAACAAGACCAAAACAACAAAAATCCGACATACACAAGTCAAGTTATGAATTTTTAGAGATTAAACTCAAAAATAGCGCTTAGAAACAAAAATGCTTCGATGAGATGTTAACACGGCGTCGTGACAGAGTCGTTCCCAACAAGCCGACACCAGCGGCGCCGGACACGGAGTCGTGTAGACCCCCAAGTACAGTACCTTTGGTGAAGAGTGAAAACAAGCCGATGCGCGAAGTCGGGGATCGCGGCGTCTGTGCGAAACGTTGAATCCGTGCACTTCGAGCGGCGTCGGTCACGACGTGGTGCGGCGACTTCCACGGAGTCGTGGACTTCAGCGGGGCTGCTGCGGCGTCGGTCCGGAGTCGTCCAAAGTCGATTTCCTTGGATTTCCACCAGCTTTCCTTTCAAGGGCCCAGGGACTGGATTGGGCACCACTTGTCAGAGCAGGAGTCTCTCCAGAGACTCCAGGTGCTGGCAGAGAGAAGTCTTTGCTGTCCCTGAGACTTCAAACAACAGGAGGCAAGCTCTAACTCAAGCCCTTGGAGATTTCTTCACAAGATGGAAGGCACACAAAGTCCAGTCTTTGCCCTCTTACTCTGGCAGAAGCAGCACTGCAGGAAAGCTCCACAAAGCACAGTCACAGGCAGGGCAGCACTTCTTCCTCAGCTATCAGCTCTTCTCCAGGCAGAGGTTCCTCTTGGTTCCAGAAGTGTTTCTCAAGTCTGTAGATTTGGGTGCCCTTCTTATACCCATTTTAGTCTTTGAAGTCACCTTTCTTCAAAAGGGACTCACACCTACTTGTGAAATCCTGCCTTGCCCAGACAAGGCATCAGACACACAGCAGGGGGTTGGAGCCGGCATTGTCAGAGGCAGGCACAGTCCTTTCAGATGACAGTGACCACTCCACCCCTCCCTCCTAGCAGAGATGGCTAATCAGGAAATGCAGGTTACACCCCAGCCCCCTTTGTGTCACTGTCTAGTGCGAGGTGAAAAACAACCCAACTGTCAAACTGACCCAGACAGGGAATCCACAAACAAGGCAGAGTCACAGAATGGTTTAAGCAAGAAAATACTCACTTTCTAAACGTGGCATTTTCAAACGCACAATCTTAAAATCAACTTTTCTAAAAGATGTATTTTTTAATTGTGAGTTCAGGGACCCAAAACTCCACATGTCCATCTACTCTCTAGGGGAATCTACACTTTAATCATATTTAAAGGTAGCCCCCATATTATCCTATGAGAGAGACAGGCCTTGCAACAGTGAAAAACAAAATTGGCAGTATTTCACTGTCAGGACATATAAACCACATTACTATATGCCCTACCTTATCCATACACTGCACCCTGCCCTTGGGGCTACCTAGGGCCTACCTTAGGGGTGCCTTACATGTAAGAAAAGGGAAGGTTTAGGCCTGGCAAGTGGGTACACTTGCCAAGTCGAATTTACAGTGTAAAAATACACTTACAGACACTGCAGTGGCAGGTCTGAGACATGATTACAGGGTTACTTGTGTGGGTGGCACAACCAGTAGTGCAGGCCCACTAGTAACATTTGATTTACAGGCCCTGGGCACCTCTAGTGCACTTTACTAGGGACTTAACAGTAAAACAAATATGCCAATCATGGAGAACCAATTACGTACACATTTTACACGGAGAGCATAGGCACTTTAGCACTGGTTAGCAGTGGTAAAGTGCTCAGAGTTGAAAAGCCAACAGCAACAGGTCAGAAAAAAATAGGAGGCAGGAGGCAAAAAGACTGGGGATGACCCTGCATAAGCAAAAGTCCAACACGACCCCCTACCAGCCTAAAGCCAGGGGAGAACAATCAATACCTTGATGTACTTCCCTGATCGGGGCAATAGAACAAGGATCCAGGCACACAACAGCAGGGGCATGTTCCAGTTCTACGCCTTCCTGACTCCAGTTGGATCCCTCTGTCCATACTCTCAGGGCCCACTAAGCTAACCCATGGGGAACCCTTCTCCACATCTGCAGACACCATCTGTGCAGCGCCTAACTTTACTTTGCTCACAGATGTGTTGCAATGGGCAGATAGTACCACCAGGGCCAACACAGTGGTGTTGCTCACTCCACCCCTGGGGTGTGACTCTCGTTCCCCCCCCCAGGGGCAGATCTGTCCACGAGGACAGCAAGCCACAGTAACCCCTGACAACTGTCAGGGATGAGAGCCTGACCTCAGGCCTCTCCAACCACTGTGACTGTGGAGAGTGGGGGGCGGTAGCCCCAGGTGCCTGACACCCTTTGACCACTTTACCTTCCACCAGGTCAGAGAAGATAACCTGACCCTGGTCCTCCCCTCTGGGGCTCTGTACCCTCCCTCCAGGAGCGGCACCCCCAGAGTAAAAAATTGTCAGGGTGCTTGTAGAAGCAGTCCTGCACAATTCTTCCACCAGTGCAGGGATGTTAACCTGCAACTGATCCTCCAACCTGGGGTCTGCACCTTCAGGTTGGGCCAGGGGTGAGGCTTCCCTCCCCCTGCCCTCTCTTCTGGGGTCCTGAACCACCCAACTAGGAGTGGCCCCCCCAGAAGACAACATGGTAGGGGCACTGTTAGCAGTAACCCCTTCCTCCAGGTCAGGGGGGACACCCTGAACCTGGCCTTCCAATCCAGGGTCTGTACCCTTAGATTGCTCTGGGGTCAGAGGTGAGTCTTTCTCTCCCCTTCCCCTACTCTCAGGGTTCTGCACCCACCCCTCAGGGAGAGTACCCCTTGAAATCACACCAGGGGGGGTGATTGGGCAAACCGCTCCCCCCTTCAGGTCAGGTTTAATCCCCTGCACCTGATCCTCCAGTCCATGGTCTGTACCCACAGACTGGACCACTGCCTGGCAACCCAGGAATTCCTGGGGGGCATACCTACCCCCCACCAGGTCAGAGTTTACCTCCTGAACCTGATCATTCAACCCAGAGTCACCACCCTGCGGTTGAACCACTGCCTGGCACACCAGGACTTCCAGGGGGGCAAACTTACCCCCCTCAAGGGACACACTGTCCCCAAGGGCCACACAAGAGTCTGGCTGGCGCAGGTCTCCTGACCTCTGCCCATCTGACAGAGTCTGGATTCCCCCCAACCCAGAAATGGTCTCACCAAGGTCATTCCTGGGGGGCTCTGCTCTCAGAGCTGACCCCTGACCCTCCAGGTTCTCCACTGGGGTCCGCAACCCCCTCTCAACCCTCTGTCTGGACTTCTGCACCCCCTCACTGGGAGTGGTACTGCCAGAAACCAGGTCTGGTGGGACGCTGGCTACCGCAGCCCCCCCAAGTTCTCCTGACACTGTGGGGTCTCCCTCAACAGATGGACCTATGGTACAGGCTAGGCTCCCCTCCTTGTGTTCCCTCATGGAACCCTCCAGGACCTGGGACCGGATCTCGGGCACCTTGGACCTCAGCCCATCCCCATTCCTTCTCCTCAGAGACTGGACATGGGGTCCCTCACCCATCCCACTACACTGGGACCTACCTGGGACACTACAATCCTTCCCTACCTCACCTGGTTGGGAAATACCTAGACCACTCCTCTCAGGAGCCCCCCCAAATGCCTCTTCAGACTCTCTGGTACTCACCAAGAGGTCTGCCTCCATTGTAAGCTCCCCGGGGTCAGAGAACTCACACTCCACCTGGTGTTGGGGTAGCTCTAGAAAATAAGGACTAGACATATGCTCTCCAGCAATTACATCACTCAGCCCCTTACATGAATTAACCAAAGTACCCTTCACCCAACCATCCAGTGACTCTGCTTTGAAAAAGCACCCCACATCACCCTCCTGAGACTGGTGAGACAGTACCTGACTGTCCCTGACACTCAACCCACACTCTTCTGGGATGTCTTCACACTCCATAACCAGGACTTCTACCTGGGGGGAACCCCTCTCCCTGTCACTCTCACCTAGAGTCAGTAGAGTGTCCCTCCCACCAGTAGGAATATAACTCCCCATGCCAGTTCCCCAATCCACCTCAGGGACCCTGTGCATCACTGGAGCTACCTCATACCCCTGAACCTCCTGGCGTGTGTTAACTCCCTCCTTCAAGTAGGGCACCACATCTCTGGGCATGTGCACTTCTTCAGCAGTACTGGATACAAGATTTTTGCTGCCACCATCTGAACTGGACTCAGCCCTCATGGCCTCCAGCTTCAGCTCTTCACAGCTCAGCTCTTGAGCTGTAATCCTTTCTTTTTCCAGGACGAAGGCTCTCTTCTCCTCAGCCCTCTCAAGCTCTGCATCTAGCTCTTCCAGACTCCGGATTCGAGCTAGGAGCCAATCACCTCTTTGTGTTCCCTCCTCAGGGCCACTGCCCTCCTCCTCAGAGTAGTCCTCCTCCTCAGAGTAGTTATCCTCCTCAGACTCATTTGGTGGTGTTGCCTGACAACGTTTCAATTCATACTGAAACAGGGCTGACTCAAGATCCTCCCTTCTGGATTTCTTGTTCACAGCCAGTCCCCTTTCCATGCAGAATGATTTAAGCTGCCACTTTTTATACATAAATAGGTGCCAGAAATTGACTTCCATTCTGCAAAGGCTTCACAACCAAAAACCAAAGTCCAAAAATATTAGCAATACTTCCAGGAGGACATCAGAGAACAAAAAGCAGAATCAGAAGACAAGTAGTATGTGGTCACGTAGTGGTCTGAACTCAAAACAGTAGTGTACACTTAATCACTGTATGTCGAGTACAATTACAAGTCCAAATCCCAACCGCTGCTCACCAATGTTAGAAATGGGGTCTTTGGTTGACAGTCAGGTTACCCCCTGTTCAAGCAAGGACCCTCACTCTAGTCAGGGAAAAAGAGAATCACTCTCAGCTAACCCCTGCTTACCCCCTTGAGAGCTTGGCAGAGCTGTAGGCTTAACCTCAGAGTGCTAGGTGTAAAGTATTTGTACCAACATACACAGTAACTTAATGAAAACACTACAAAATGACACAACACCGGTTTAGAAAAATAGGAAATATTTATCTAAACAAAACAAGACCAAAACGACAAAAATCCGACATACACAAGTCAAGTTATGAATTTTTAGAGATTAAACTCAAAAATAGCGCTTAGAAACAAAAATGCTTTGATGAGATGTTAACACGCCGTCGTGACGGAGTCGTTCCCAACAAGCCAACACCAGCTGCGCCAGACACGGAGTCGTGTAGACCCCCAAGTACAGTACCTTTGGTGAAGAGTGAAAACAAGCCGATGCACGAAGTCGGGCATCGCGGCGTCTGTGCCAAACGTTGAATCCGTGCACTTCGAGCGGCGTCGGTCACGACGTGGTGCGGCGACTTCCACGGAGTCGCGGACTTCAGCGGGGCTGCTGCGGCGTCGGGGCTGCGAAGAGCGTCGCGTTCCAGCGAAGGTCACGGCGTCGGGTGCAGGCGGCGTTACCGGATTCAGCAGCGGCGTCGGTCCGGAGTCGTCCAAAGTCGATTTCCTTGGATTTCCACCAGCTTTCCTTTCAAGGGCCCAGGGACTGGATTGGGCACCACTTGTCAGAGCAGGAGTCTCTCCAGAGACTCCAGGTGCTGGCAGAGAGAAGTCTTTGCTGTCCCTGAGACTTCAAACAACAGGAGGCAAGCTCTAACTCAAGCCCTTGGAGATTTCTTCACAAGATGGAAGGCACACAAAGTCCAGTCTTTGCCCTCTTACTCTGGCAGAAGCAGCACTGCAGGAAAGCTCCCAAAAGCACAGTCACAGGCAGGGCAGCACTTCTTCCTCAGCTATCAGGTCTTCTCCAGGCAGAGGTTCCTCTTGGTTCCAGAAGTGTTTCTCAAGTCTGTAGATTTGGGTGCCCTTCTTATACCCATTTTAGTCTTTGAAGTCACCTTTCTTCAAAGGGGACTCACACCTACTTGTGAAATCCTGCCTTCCCAGGCAAGGCATCAGACACACAGCAGGGGGTTGGAGCCGGCATTGTCAGAGGCAGGCACAGTCCTTTCAGATGACAGTGACCACTCCACCCCTCCCTCCTAGCAGAGATGGCTAATCAGGAAATGCAGGTTACACCCCAGCCCCCTTTGTGTCACTGTCTAGTGCGAGGTGAAAAACAACCCAACTGTCAAACTGACCCAGACAGGGAATCCACAAACAAGGCAGAGTCACAGAATGGTTTAAGCAAGAAAATGCTCACTTTCTAAAAGTGGCATTTTCAAACGCACAATCTTAAAATCAACTTTACTAAAAGATGTATTTTTTAATTGTGAGTTCAGGGACCCCAAACTCCACATGTCCATCTACTCTCTAGGGGAATCTACACTTTAATCATATTTAAAGGTAGCCCCCATATTATCCTATGAGAGAGACAGGCCTTGCAACAGTGAAAAACAAAATTGGCAGTATTTCACTGTCAGGACATATAAACCACATTACTAAATGCCCTACCTTATCCATACACTGCACCCTGCCCTTGGGGCTACCCAGGGCCTACCTTAGGGGTGCCTTACATGTAAGAAAAGGGAAGGTTTAGGCCTGGCAAGTGGGTACACTTGCCAAGTCGAATTTACAGTGTAAAAATACACTTACAGACACTGCAGTGGCAGGTCTGAGACATGATTACAGGGTTACTTGTGTGGGTGGCACAACCAGTGCTGCAGGCCCACTAGTAACATTTGATTTACAGGCCCTGGGCACCTCTAGTGCACTTTACTAGGGACTTAACAGTAAAACAAATATGCCAACCATGGAGAACCAATTACGTACACATTTTACACGGAGAGCATAGGCACTTTAGCACTGGTTAGCAGTGGTAAAGTGCTCAGAGTGGAAAAGCCAACAGCAACAGGTCAGAAAAAAATAGGCGGCAGGAGGCAAAAAGACTGGGGATGACCCTGCATAAGCAAAAGTCCAACACTTATCTTTAAAGTTTTACAAGTCCTGTTAGTGAAAAATCACCAAAGTCGATTTTACTATGGCAAGGCTGGCCTCCCTAGGAACAGCTAGGGAAATACTTCTTCCACTCATTTCACTTGCAACTTTAAATCCTATAATTTTAAATTACTATTTTGAACATTCCACCTTTAGAAAGTTGGCATTTTTCTGCCTACACCAAATGTGCTTTTCTGACATTGTCAACCTGATTGTTAAAGGCTCTCCTGTGGTGTGAAATATATTCCTCCAAGACATTAGGGCCTTGGGTGTTAGGAAGGGTGTTCTTCCCCTGAGCAGGATGGCTGGGGTTGTGCCCAGTCCCTTCCTGGGCCTTAAACGACAGCCTGAGGGCTGTACCAAGCCCCTTCCTGGTTTCAGAAGATGCCTACTCTGTCATTGGCAAAAACAGCTCACATAGGGGCCTGCCTGCTGCCTTTTGTTTTCCTAGACAGACTAGAGCTAAACCGAGGGTAAAGGGAAGAATTGATCAGCACCAGTTTAGGGCTAGACAAAAGGGTTTCCTCCACCCAAAAGCTGGCAATGGATACAAAAGTGTAATCACCAGAACCTGAAATCAGAAACCTCCTAGGCCTGAGAGAGATTCTGGAGAATGAAGACTGGACCTGCTTGCCCTGAAGCCAGAAGTGATTCCAAGAGTCAGTTGGCTGACGTTCTTTTTGAGTTACAAGGACACACCAAACTTCCAGAGGTCCTTCCTGCTTTCCAGTTGACTAAACCAAATGAGCCTTCCTGGGAGGAAACATGGAAAAACTAGAAATGTATCATTGGATATTCATACCACAGTGACTGTAAACCAGTGGTGAAGCAGAGTGCTTCACGTGGACAATCAACAAGACCATCCCGATTGGGGAGAAATGACAGACAAACACTGAACAGCAATCTTTCAATGTTTGCAGTTATACAGACTAATTCTCCCATTGTACGACCCAGTGCTTCTGAACCTTCTTAATTTTGGGGGTGCCTCTGAGAGATGCACTGCCTTTTGACACCAGCTGGATCCTGTCTCTACCACGTAACCAGCAATTTCAACACCAGTGGTCACAAATCAATGAATATGTCAGACATAGACAGAGATACCAGCGCAACCGACAGAAAGAATGAATCTCGCTTCTCATTCAAAACCATTCCCCCAGGAAGCCAAATCAGAACTCTATCCAAATACACTCCTTGAGAAGTGGTAGAGGTACAAGGAACTATGATATCAGCCAAATGCAATGGCACTAATGTGACTTGAAATGTATCTGTTTTCAGAAAGATGAATCTCCCATGAGTTGCCATGAATCTCCCCAGGCAGTGAAGTGACTTTACCTTAAGCTGGATGACATCACCATAATTGACATCACTGAAGTTACATTATGACTGTATTTAATATAAAAATTCAACACAAATGTCTCTTTTGGATCCACCTACTGTAGGGCGCTGACCTAACATTTGAAATTGGCTGTCTGTATGTAATACAATACTTGCCCTAAATTGTACAGAGCAAAGCAAATGAATCAACGCTCTTCTGAATGGGTTCCGGGGTAAGGGGTTCTTCCCACAAAAACATTTTAAAATATGAGTCACATAGTGCATTTTACAGCAAACATTTCATATACATTTGCTAATAAGTCATGGGCTTTATGTCCTTTCGTGGTGTAACATGCCAAACAAACCTGACGTACCAAAAGAGTTGACCCCCTCTTTCATGGATTGCAATAGATGCCCCCATTTGCCTAAAATAACCACCATTGTGCCAGGGCCAGCATTTTGCCCTGGGCGCCCCCTATAAGCCAAGGATACACCCTTAGGCCAACAATTACATATAATATGCCAAACCTCGAATGTTGCTATTGCTGTTAGCCATGTACCATTGGTGACTCATATCAAAATCTACCTTTAGTATGATAGGACCAGAATTTTGACGTTTGACCCCCTTCTACATGCCACAGCTGTCATCTTTTGTGCCATGAATAACCTCCAGCATGCTAGTCGGAGCCTTTTGCCATGGGTGTCCCATACCAAGAATTACCTCCAATATGCCTGTGACAGGCTTTTGCCAATGATGTCCTATATATCAAGTATTATCTCTAGTATGCCAGGGCTCTGTCTGCTTATAAATGCATCCAGTATGCCAACACCGATATCTTGCAAGGGCCAAAAGCAGACGCATAAGCACCACATTATCACTCATGCTAATTTACATTCACTACCTCATTCTCACCTACTCACTCTTACTGAACCATCATGACTCACTTGTACTCATTCATGCTCACTCTCTTACACTTGTTCACACATTGTCACTCGTTTTTACACTGATCAACTTACAACTACCTACACTGACCTGCATTCAGTTTTACCCTCACTCTTATCATTTTCACTCACCCTGACCCACTAATACTCAGTGACATATGGGCCGTCATTACAACCCTGGCGGTCGGTGTTAAAGCGGCGATAAAACCGTCAATAGGCTAGCAGAAAAAAAAATTGAATCACGACCATGGCGGAAACCGCCAACATAGACAGCCACTGTCACACTCCGACCGCCACGGCGGTACAAACAAACACCGCGGCGGTAACCGCCAACAGACAGGCGGAAGACAATGTACCGCCCACAGTATTACAACAGGCCCATCTGCCACCTTTTCCGGGGTGGAAACAGGACTTGGAAGGGAAAACGCTCACCTCTACACACCCCACGAGGAACCAGGACGCCATGGAGCCAGAACTCCATATTCTACCTGACTTTGTCTTCCTGCTCCTCTACCAGGAGCACGAACGCCGGCGGCGAAGACCACGGTGAGTACTGCACCTACGACACAGGGGAGGAGGGAGGGAAAAGAGAGTGACACACACATGCAAAACACGCAACATCCCCACCCCCACCCTCATCCACAAAAACACACACACTAATACATGTTGATACATTACAGTTACACCACCAACCCCCCCCCGGAAGTATGCAAAGACAAAAGGAAATTATTGTAACAATTGTAATCAATTAAAATCCAGTACTCAAAAATATATATACACTATTAACAAATATATACACCAATAATACAAGTCCAGGTACTACACCATTTATAGTCCGTGGACCACTGGGCCCAAAATGCATGGGCGAAGCTCACACAAGATACCCGATCAAAACGGAGAGAACACTGCAGGGGCCTCAGATCGAAATACAACAGGCACCTCAGGGGGAATGGAAGGGGGGGCACCTCAGCCGGATGACTGCACGACGCCAGATCCACGAGGGGGCTCCATGCCCACTGTTGTATCCTGGGGAATGCAAAGCCACAGTCTCTCAAGTCTCTCCAGTGGGTGGTTTGCCCACTGCTTTATCCTGGGGAGTTCAAAGCCACAGTCTCTCAAGTCTCTCCAGTGAGTGGTTTGTCCACTGCTTTATCCTGGGGAGTGCAAAGCCACAGTCTCTCAAGTGGATAACAGTCTCCACTGGTTCTGGAGGGGGCTTTGTGCCCAGAGTGCTTCATCCTGCCAAGGACTGAGGTAGTGGGTGCCTTTCTCCACTGGTTCTGGAGGGGGCTTTGTGCCCAGAGTTCTTCATCCTGCCAAGGACCGAGGTAGTGGATACCTTTCTCCACTGGTTCTGGAGGGGGCTTTGTGCCCAGAGTGCTTCATCCTGCCAAGGACCGAGGTAGTGGATGCCTTTCTCCACTGGTTCTGGAGGGGGATTTGTGCCCAGAGTGCTTCATTCTGCTCATGGCGGCCTCAGTAGCGGCGGTGCTTGCGGCGCTCATTGGCCTGCGGTGCTGGTGAGTGGCTCAGTGAGTGTGCTGCTGGCGGCGGTATCCTTGGCAGCGGTGCTGGTGTCGGCGGTGTCTTTGGCAGCGGTGCTGGTGTCGGCGGTGTCCTGGGCAGCGGTGCTGCTGGCGGCGGTGTCCTGGGCAGCGGTGCTGGTGGCGGCGGTGTTCTGGGCGGCGGTGCTGGTGGCGGCGGTGTACTTGGTAGCGGTGCTGGTGGCAGTCTTGTCTGCCGTGCAGGTTGGCGGCGACTTCCCTTTCTTTCTGTGCCCCTTCCCCACCTTGGATGGTGGCGCAGCCGTCTTCCCACTCCCAAAGGTAGTCCTGGGAGAGCCCTTGGTGGCAGGTGTTTTACCCTTCTCCCTTTGGGCAGTGGCCAACTTCTTATGCTTCTGAGGTGGGGGTCTGTACGTGGTCTGGCTCCTTGGCACACTGGCTGCCTTGCTGCTTGGCGCACTCCAGAAGCCGGTTACTGCTGGCACCACTGTTCCCGCTGACGTCGTGGCTGAGGTGCTGGGTTGGGACCTGGAAAGGCGTGCCCTAGGGGACTGAAGGGGTGGGGGAGGTGAGGGGAAGAGGTCAAGGTTGGACAGGAAAAGATTTTTAGACACACTGGGATGGGTAGATGGAGGGGGTTTGGGAGTGCTTGTAGGAGGTGTACTTTTGCTGACTTTGGGTGAAGATGCATGGGCTGGAGGCTGTCGTGAGGTGGATGGCTGTTGGGTGGGTGTGTGACTGCGTTTGTGTACCTTGGGAGGTGAGCTCACAGACACACTGGGAGAGGACACAGAGGATGTGTGAATGGTAGTGGGGGTGGTGAGTGCACTTGAGCGGTGTGTGGTGATGGGTGTGCTGGTGATGGACGTAGTGGATGAAGATGTAGTGCATGCAGGTGTGAGTGGAGACGTGACAGGGAGGGAGGAGGGAGACGAGGAGGAGGGGGACACAGTGGAGGAAGTGGATGTTGGTATGTCTGCATGGGTATGATGCTTGTGTGAGTGCCTGTGGGATGTGTGGTGCTTATGTTTGCCAGAGCTTCCATTGTGTGTTGAGGTGTGTGCATGCTGGTCTGATGGTGTGCTTGGGATAGGCTGAGGTACAGGGGTTTGGGTCTGGGTGGAGGAAGTTGGAGGGGGAGGCTGGACACAGAGACAATGGCTGCCATCAGTGCTGAGGCCAGAGTCTGAAAAGCTCGCTGTTGGGCTGCTTGACCAGAATGAATGCCCTCCAGGTATGCATTGGTCTGTTGCAACTGCCTCTCTACACCCTGGATGGCATTCAGAATGGTGGACTGCCCAACAGTGAGGGATCTGAGGAGGTCAATGGCCTCCTCACTGAGGGCAGCAGGGCTGACAGGGGCAGGGGCTGAGGTGCCTGGGGCGAAGGAGATGCCCACCCTCCTGGGTGAGCGGCCACGGGGCACACGCTGAGGGGCTGCTGGGAGGGCGGTGCTGGTGGGGGGGTGGCGGCTGTACCTGTAGATGCAGGGGGCACAGAGGGGCCCACCACTGCAAGGGAGCTCCCATCAGAGGAGGAATCCGTGTCGCTGGTCTCAGCTCCTGTACCCGCCGTGGAGCTCCCCTCGCCCTCCGTCCCACTGGTGCCTTCAGAATCCGTTGTCTCGCCCTCCAGGGCCATGTGGGATGCAGCTCCCTCCTGCTCCGGTGCCACTGCTCCTCCGCCTGATGATGCTATTGCACACAAGAACAGGGAGACCAAAAAAAGGGGGGGGGAGACAGAAGAAAGACATGTTCAGTGCATGCAATACCGCTACCGTTGGCGGACACTACAGACACAGAAGACCTCTGCACTACGCCGTGCACTTAGAGTTCCCTAATTAATCACAGGGACATGGGGTACAAGGCCTATGCCCGATTGCTGCACACATGGAAGTGACACAAGCCTGATTAGGTGTAGTTGGCTCTGAGCACTGGTGGGGTGGGGTGCCACATGGCCTGCCTTACGAAGGGACCTTGCCTACTAAACTCGCCCTGGCCTAGGGGAACCCACAGCCCACCTCCCCCACCCAGACACCTCGTAATGCGCGCTGATTCAGCTGAATGAGAGTGTACTCACCCCCTTGTGGCTGCTGTGATGCTCTCAAGCGCCCATCCAACTCGGGATATGCCACCGCCAGGATCCGGAACATCAGGGGGGTCATGGTGTGAAGGGCACCCCTCCCACATTGGGAGGCCATCCCAAGCTGGACCTCCGCCGTCTTCTTGCTCCAGTGGCGAATGTCCTCTCATCTTTTCCAGCATTGGGTGCTCTGTCTGTGGTGGACCCCAAGGGTCCGGACTTCCTTGGTGATGGCACGCCAAATATAATTCTTCTGGTGGGCGCTGACCTACAGGAATAGTACAGGAGAAAAGGAGTAGATATAACCGTCCGGACCATCACAGTCATTGGCCCACGTTCCTACCCTTGCCATGATGCACATGCACTCACCGTTGTTTCATGCACGCCTCATTCTCCCCCCCCCATCTTCCATCCACACCACTCCACACAGGCATTGCCCATACAGCATGCTAACAGTGTACTTACCTGTTTGTCTGGAGGACCGTAGAGTAGCGTGTACTGGGGGAGGACCCCATTCACTAGTTTCTCCAACTCCTCCGTGGTGAAGGCAGGGGCCCTTTCCCCAGACACATGAGCCATTGTCTCTTCCAGACTGAGGTCACAGCAGCACTTGCAGTGTAGGTCCTCTCCTATCAAAGATCAGGTATCAAGTGAGTGAACAGATAGAAAATGGCAGTCACGTCCGCGGCCGTGCGTACCTTCAACGCCGGCGTACATGGTCATTGGCTCCTGGGACCCATAGGATCCAATGTTAACCAATGCAGGATTGCGCTGAGGTCTTCGACTGCCTACTGCAACGGTGTACAATGCCAGCGCAGTTACCTCATATCCCCTTGTCCCACATTACAGGTCAGGCAGCTGCCATTTCAGGGGGCCACATGGCGTTATTTTTAAATGCGTCACACATATCTAGGCCTTGCATACACATTAAGACAGGGACATAGCGGATTGACAAATGTGTGGAATAAAGTTGTGTTTTTGTACCTTAGTGTTGGCTGACCGTCTGCTCGCTGTTCTCCTCCATAGGGCACGTCCGCTGGGGCAGGTAATGAGATGGCGGCATCCTCCGGTGTACAGACCGCTGGTGGACCTGTCGACAACGGAAGAGCGACATGTAATTGTCACCAACAGACTGGACCGTGCCATAATCCAGGAACCGTGTGCCCAGTTGGAGCCGGAACTGATGTCAGCTATCCGCCATTCCACAGGTATCCCCCCTCTAGTCCAGGTGCTGTCAGAATTCCATTTCCTGGCAAGTGGCTCTTTTCAGATGACAGTGGCCATATCATCAGGGATGTCCCAGCCTAGGTTCTCCAACGTGTTGTCCAGAGTGTTGTCTGCCATGCTGAAACACATGCGCAGCTACATCGTTTTCCCTCAGGTGGAGGATTTGCCTACAGTGAAAGGTGACTTCTATGCCCTGGGACATAACCCCAACATCATTGGTGCCATTGATGGGACACATGTGGCCTTGGTCCCCCCCGCAGGAGTGAACAGGTGTACAGAAACCAGAAGAGTTACCATTCTATGAATGTGCAGATGGTGTGTTTGGCCGACCAGTACATCTCCCATGTGAATGCCAAATTTCCTGGCTCAGTGCATGACGCTTACATTCTGAGGAATAGCAGCATCCCTTATGTGATGGGGCAACTCCAGAGGCACTGTGTGTGGCTATTAGGTGAGGACATGGACCCTATACAGTGTGACTAGGTGTCTGGGTCTGGGGTTGTCCCTAAGGGTTAGTGTGTGTCTAACAGTTGTCCCTCAACATTTGCAGGTGACTCTGGCTACCCCAACCTGTCAAGGCTACTGACCCCAGTGAGAAATCCCAGGACCAGGGCAGAGGAACGCTTCAATGAGGCCCATGGGCAAACTAGGAGGGTTATAGAGAGGACCTTCGGTATTCTGAAGGCCAGGTTCAGGTGCCTCCATATGACAGGTGGTTCCCTCTTCTACTCACCAAAGAAGGTGTGCCAGATCATTGTGGCCTGCTGTATGCTTCACAACTTGGCTTTGCGACAACAGGTGCCTTTTCTGCAGGAGGATGGTCCAGATGGAGGTCTTGTGGCAGCTGTGGAGCCTGTTGAAAGTGAAGACGAGGAAGCAGAAGAAGAGGATATCGACAACAGAAACACGGTGATTCATCAATACTTCCAGTGAGACACAGGTAAGAAGACATCACTACCTGCTACATCTGATTTAATTCTTCTACCTCTCATCTGTCTGTCACTTTCACCCAGTGTATGGACCCTGGGTTGTCCCTTTCCCTTTCGATTTCACAGATGTGGGTCACACTGTGTGACATCTGCTTTGTTTCCTCATGGACTAGAGCTGTGTGACATAGGTATGTTGACAATACAATGGATATTGCACTTTTCCTCAGTTATTGCAAATACAAATTTTCAAAAGCACAGACTGACTCCAGATAGTTTTGTTATTTAAGGGTGTTTATTTAAGTGCTAAATATTGGAGGGGGTTGTAAAATGGTCAGGGGTGATGGTGGAGGAATGTCCATGGCAGAGTCCAGTCTATTAGTCTCACAGGTGCATTGTCCAAAGGGGCATAGGAAGTGGAGCTGGGGCAGTTGATGGATGGACAGGGTGACAAAGTGGGACAAAAGGATGACAATCAGGGTGGTCTCATTTCTTGGCGGGGGTCTTGGCAATGTCCTCTGTCTTTGTCCTGGATCTCAGGGACCGCTTGCGGGGTGGTTCTCCATCTGCAGGGGGTGGGGTGCTGGTGTCATGGTCCTGTGGCGGTGCCTCCTGTCCACTGGCGCCGGCGGAGGTGGTGGGCAGTTCATCGTCCAGGCTAGTGTCAGGGGCCCCTTGTTGTGCCACAGTGTCCCTCTTGGTGTTCACGAGTTCCTTCAGCACCCCTACAATGGTGCCCAGGGTGGTATTGATGGTTTTTGAGTTCCTCCCTGAACGCCAAATACTGTTCCTCCTGCAGCCGCTGGGTCTCCTGAAACTTGGCCAGTACCGTTACCATCATCTCCTGGGAACGGTGGTAGGCTCACATGATGTTGGAGAGGGACTCGTGGAGAGTGGGTTCCCAAGGCCTGTCCTCCCCCTGTCGCACAGCAGCCCTCCCAGTTCCCCTGTGTTCCTGGGCCTCTGTCCCCTGAACTGTGTGCCCACTGCCACAGCCCCCAGTTCCCTGCTGTTGTTGGGGTGGTGGGTTAGCCTGGGTTCCCTGAAGTGGTGGACACACTGCTGCATGACGTGTCCTGGGGACAGAGGTATGGGCCTGCTGGGTGGGTGCTGTGCTGGTGTTTCCAGAGGGGGGAGGCTGTGTTGTGGCTTATGCCAGTGTGAGGGGAACCGACTGTCCCGAGGTCCCAGATGGGCCGGGCTGATCATCTAGATGCAGTTAGACAGAGCTGCTGTCATCACTGTGGGCCTCTTCTGTGGGGGGAGTGGACATGTCTGGAACCTCCTGTCCGGTGACGTTGGGTAGGGGTCCTGCAGGGGTGTAAATGCATAATTATTGCATCTGTGTGTGCCATGGTGTGCAATGGGTGGGTGACCCTGTACCCCAATGCTTGCATTCTTGTGTAGGACATTGTGTGCTAATTGTTTAGGGGGGTGTGTGGGTATGTGCAGTGGCCATGCATTGGTGATGGGTGTCCATGCTTTGGTGTTGCATGCAGGGCTTGGTGTTGGGATGGGTGGGTTGTGATAGTGGGACATATATGAGGAGTTGGAGTGATGAGAGTGAGGGCGAGGGTGGGGGCATGTGATAGCATGCAGGTAGGGTGGGGGATGAAGTAGTGAAAGATTTGACTTACCAGAGTCCATTCCTCCAGCTACTCCTGCGAGGCCCTCAGGATGCAGTATAGCCAAGACCTGCTCCTCCCATGTTGTTAGTTGTGGGGGAGGAGGTGGGGGTCCGCTGCCAGTCCTCTGAACCGCGATGTGGTGTCTTGAGACCACAGAACATACCTTCCCCCGTAGGTCATTCCACCTCTTCCTGATGTCATCCCTAGTTCTTGGATGCTGTCCCACTGCGTTGACCCTGTCCACGATTCTGCACCAAAGCTCCATCTTCCTAGCTATGGTGGTGTGCTGCACCTGTGATCCGAATTGCTGTGGCTCTACCTGGATGATTTCCTCCACCATGACCCTGAGCTCCTCCTCAGAAAACCTGGGGTGTCTTTGCGGTCCCATGGGGTGGTGTGGGTAATGTGTGAGGTGGTGTGTGGGGTGATGTTTAGGGGTGTGTGGTGTTTTGTGCGTGGATGTGCATGTGTGATGGTGTTGTGTGCCTCTTTATGGTGGGGTTGTCTTTGCTGTGCTTTCTCTCTGGCCTTCATCTAAATTTCTGGTCATAAGGGTTTGTGGGTGATGTGGGTGGGTGTTTTATATTGTATTGAGTGTGTGGGTGTGGTGTGTGTATGTGTATCAGGTGTGTGTATTTGGAATTGTCCAATGTGGTAATGTTTTGTAGATGTGTGTGTATTTTGAGCGCGGCGGTGTGTACAGCCAATGGAATACCGCAGTTGAAAGACCGCCGCATGGATTCGTGGGTCGCGATAGTGTGGGCGTATTCCTGTTGGCGTGATGGTGGAGGTTTTGCTATCACCTGTTTATCACTGACCTTTGGTGTGGCGGACTTGTGTGGGTGTCTGGATTTTGGCAGATTCCGAGCTGTGGGTCGTAATAGCTGTGGCGGAATTCTGCGGCAGCAGCGGTGTGTTGGTGGCCTTTTGCACGGTGGTAAGCGCCATTTACCGCCAATGTTGTAATGACCCCCATAATCTCATTTATTGCTACTCCTATCACTGACTGCAAGTTTTATACACATGCTCACATAAATACACGCTTGAACATAAACACTCCCTTTCTCACATAAACACACTCTCACCCACAAGCACAAACACAATATACAATTAGAAACATTTTCAATTATCTGATGCTCCAGTTTTTATTACGATAATAGTGCATAATATACAATTATTAACTGTTAGCATAATATAATCAAAAATGAGCTGAAAATAACCAGGGCCAAGACCAGCCTTTCTCCTTGGTACTGATTTTGCCAGCTCTGATGCCAGGGGTTGCAAAGCCAGTGCAGGGGTCGCAGGGAGCAAGTCAGGGGTCCATCTGCGACCCCTGTCGACCCATAAATGATCTCTATGCTAACAGGTCTGTTTGTAATGTACTAATGCCTGCAAGCAACATATGTGAAGGTTGTGTTTTCATCTATAGGTTCTTTAATGTTAGACCTATTTGCTCTGCAGATGCCGGTTACTCTCCCTGTTTGAACAAGGGAAATTCCTTCCCACTCCCTTGCTTTTGATACGTTTCAGACCATCTTATAATAGGAGGCTGGCTGAATTCCTACTACTCTATCACCCTGATTATAAGTTGCGTGGTATTGGGGTAATGGTAAAATCACTTGTGATGTTACTAATACAGTGCAGTAATTTCACTCCAGTACTGTGCAATTATGAGTAAAATCTTATGGAATGTGGAATAACCACGAGGAACTGAATTTTCTGATGTAAATCCTCATGGAATTCACCAATTCGCGGGGTTTTACTCCACACATTAGCACCTGCTCTGAGTAGGAGGTACATGTATTTGCAGGCCTGTGAATGGGGTTGGGAGGCGCAAAAGTAGAGGAGGGAAGAGAAAAAAACAGAAATGAAACATGGCTTTTACTGCAGGCCAAAATCTCATGATTTTCCCAGCAAGTTTTCCCGGCAATAAAAATCAAGTCATCTCTCCTATACCCGGGAAAACCAGATGTGGAGAAAACTAACTACTCGGAACAGACGAAGTGGAATTCCATAAGGTAAATCCGCTCATACTTAGGGACCCCTTAAATGGCACTGGCCGGAGAAAATTAATCAGGAATGGAGAATAACTTTTACTAATAAGGAGTGCTATTTTGGGATCGCAATAGTGTTAAAATAAATAAAGACATGTGTTTTGTCATTAGTTATTTTAACATTATTGCTATTCCAAAATACCATTCCGTATTAGTAAAAGTTATTCTTCATTCCTGATTAGTTGTCTCCGGTCAGTGCAATTCATGCATCTTCACTCAGAGGATTTTTCAAGGAGTTACCATCAGTCAGAGTGGCATGGCACAGTTTAATATAGTATAACAAATACTTTTGTGATCCATAGCACATGCCATCTTATAGCATGATCTCCATGTTTTTATACTACACTTTTCATCAACAGCAGCCATCAAGAGAGATCGTGCAGCGCTTGTTTTTCTTAGCTGAAAGTCAAATAAGGCAATTTCCATTAACTTGCTAGGAAAGGAAATTACGACCGAATCTGACCCCTCCTAATGTTAGAAGATGCTGGTGAGGCAGTCCGATAAGGCGCCCAGTAAAATAAATGTTTTCCAATCTCTGCCCCTTCGTAGCATGCCCTGATTGCACATTCAGCAACCAGGCAGCAGTTGGCAGCCTCAGCTGAAGAAAGTTAACGAGAGAGAGAAGCGCAGTACACATCTGGAAAGCGCTTATCTGTTCCAATTAGGTTGACCTAAACTAGCTTTCACTTTCAGTGAAATTGTCTAAGAAAGTAGTAAATGGTTAATGCGGCTCATTCTACTTTGACTGAATTTTGTAGTGTATAGTTTTCATTTGGGGAATCCAAAACTGAAAACAATACAACAGTGGTTCTCAACCTTTTCACTTCTGTGGACTCCCACTCTACCATTACTGAGCCCGGCGACCCCCACTGAATCATTATTGGAACCCAGGGACCCCCACTAGTCATTACTGGAAGCCGCTGACCCCAGCCTAAACACTGTCGACGATTTGAAACGCAAAATAATACATAAAAAATACAGAAACAAGAATTCAGCAAACACATAGACAAATGAGAACACATTTTATTTAATTAGCAAAAATTATAAATACAAAAATAAAAACAATATTTTTAATAGGAAGGTTGGAGCTTTTCTAAATTCAATTGAAGTCACACATTGTCCATACTATATTCTGTTTGATACACCTGAACTGCTCCCACAAATCAATCTGAGGATACTAATTTAATTTTTACTTTCCAATTTCAAAATACTTGACATTTACAGTATGTTTTAACATTTTCAATTCTACATTTAGCCACTTTATTTATATACACTTTATTAATCTGTTAATAATATTAATTATCTAAGTAATCGCAGACCCCCTCAAGAGGCTTCGCGAGCCCTCAGGAGTCCCCGGACCACAGGCTGGGAACCACTGCAATACAACATAACTTGATACAGTGCAAAACAGAATGCCCCAAAGGCTACACGATGTAAAGATACAAGCCGTGGGGTTAAAAGAAGTTATTAATGGTTTCATGATACAGAAGGAGGCATACCCTTTTTAGGCTAATATGGAAATGTATGCATGCTGTTCAACAGAATGAAACACACTAATAGCTTATATCATGAAATGAATTGTGAATTTTCCATGGCTCACACTGAGCACGTTGATCTTATTTTCATTGCACTGGACGTTCATTGAAAAGCAAAAGCCTTGATCTGGCCTGATTTCCTGAAATGTCATATAGACAAAAGAGAACACCTGATTTTTAGGGTCCCGCACAAGCGCTCTAGACCATATTGTAATCTCTATGTGGGCTCCTAACCGCACCCATGTCACGCCCGTCACTTTCATTAGTTCCTGCGCTTACCTTTTAAAAATCGATTGATTCCATTTATGAAAGGCATGCATGCGTCATGCCTTTTCCGGTGTTTAGCCCTCCTTGAGCGC
Source organism: Pleurodeles waltl (assembly GCF_031143425.1). Lineage (NCBI taxonomy): Eukaryota > Metazoa > Chordata > Amphibia > Caudata > Salamandridae > Pleurodeles > Pleurodeles waltl. The sequence continues at coordinate 1,674,845,012 of NC_090444.1, read as the reverse complement.
ACCAGTAAACTATAGAAAACATATGAGGCTATGTGTTTTCAGCTGGTTTCTGGACCACTTTATCTTTTCATTTCCTGCGATCAAGCTGTGCAGACGTTTAGCACTTTGCCTGATATCGACCCTGTTACATGGATAATTGCACTTTTGCCGGTCACGTGGATAATTGCACTTTTGTTGATAAATTTCATTGCGAGTAAAATTCTGTTTGTTTTTCTGTGTCTCCTTCACACTCATGGCGACCATCAACTTGCATATGTGAAACCTTTTTTACTTGTCAATATTAGTTTATGTGGCAAGAAAAGTCTGGTTAGGAGTTTACAACACCATTAGCTCTAACGAGAGCAAACGCGAGACCAGTTGTATTGCAAATGCTTGTTATTGCATTCTGGCTGCTACACTGTTGAATGTGTCTCCTATATTATTTTAAAGGAATACTTAATTACCTATTTATTTATTTCATCTTTTAGAGAGGTCAAAAGAGGGCATGAGGCAGTAGTTGCGTCTGTTGGTCTTTTGTTTTATTTTATTATTTTTAATGATGAGAGAGAGGAAAGTGAAGGCCATAGAATCATGATAGTACGGAGTGATAGGCATAGGTCTCCTAGTCTACTTATTTTGGAACTAGACTCCCTAATTTTCTAAAATGTATAAAAAATGTCGATAAAGCAATACTTGTTATACAGTGTTCTACCCTGCTTCGATTCTTACTGGGCTTAGTGAAAGAGCAAGTACTTTGTTTCCTGATGACCACCCTGAACTGATCTAATTGGGTTTTATCCGTTCAATGGTGATACATCTGTTTTTTCTTTTTTTATCAAACGTTCGCTGTTTTTGTAATTATTGTTAGCCTTTCCTTTCTTTTAATTGTTGGTTGACTTATCTTGAGAGTATAATTCATCCACTATCAGTCACAGACCCCCTGATGTGGCTTTGTGGACCTCTTGGGGTCACCAGACCACAGGTTGAGAACTACTTACTTACCAGATACACAGGGGTCCTGACTCAGACAAAAAGACTTGATTCGGGGTAATGAAGCTTACCAGTAAGTATTAGTCTTCCTCGTCCGTCATTCCAAGATATGGAATGCATAAGCCCCCAAAAAGAAATTCTGTCCCACCTCTAAATTCTAGAATGATTTATTATCAACAAACATTACATCTATGCTGATTTTACAACCATTGAATACAAATGATCAGAAACAACACCCGACACATCTAATCTACCATGTTTAACAAATGTATGGTGATACTCGCAGGTGGACGCTCTGCTTATCTCCTGAATGGACACTCTATTCACCTCCGTGCATGATATTGAGATCGGCCTAGTAGAACAGCCTTGGATATATGAAGGAGGAGTATTTCCTACTGACTTGAAGGCTTGCAAAATTTCCTGGCAGCTCCATCTATTTAAGATAAGAGAGGATACCTTCCTTCCCTCATGAACATTTGTTTGAGAGTGGCCTGGTGTGTCGTGGGTACCTATGGTATTTACACCTTATACCAGGTCCAGTTATCCCTTACTAGTGTAGTGTAGGCAGTGTCTAAAAGCCAGGCTCTCTAGAGGTAGCTGTGGATGAGCAGCCAAGCTTATCTAGGAGACATGCAAAGCTCGAGCAATACCACTGTAGTCACACAGTACTCACACACATGAAAGAAAACACTCAGGGCCTCATTATGACCCTGGCGGGCGGCGGAGGCCGCCCGCCAGGATGCCGCCCTCCATAATACCGCTCCGCGGTCAGAAGACCGTGGAGGGTATTATGAGTTTTTCCCTGGGCTGGCGGGCGGTCTCCAAAAGACCGCCCGCCAGCCCAGGGAAAAACTCCCTTCCCACGAGGATGCCGGCTCGTAATCGAGCCGGCGGAGTGGGAAGGTGCGACGGGTGCTACTGCACCCGTCGCGTATTTCACTGTCTGCTATGCAGACAGTGAAATACTAGCGGGGCCCTCTTACGGGGGCCCCTGCAGTGCCCATGCCATTGGCATGGGCACTGCAGGGGCCCCCAGGGGCCCCACGACAATCCTTACCGCCATCCTGTTCCTGGCGGGCGAGCCGCCAGGAACAGGATGGCGGTAAGGATTGTCAGAATCCCCTCGGCGGCGCAGCGAGCTGCGCCGCCTTGGAGGATTCTTAGGGGCAGTGGAAAACCGGCGGGAGACCGCCGGTTTTCCCGTTCTGACCGCGGCCAAAGCGCCGCGGTCAGAATGCCCAAGGGAGCACCGCCGGCCTGTCGGCGGTGCTCCCGCCCCCGTTGGCCCTGGCGGTTCTCTACCGCCAGGGTCATAATGAGGCCCTCAGTGTTACAAAAATAAAAGTACTTTGTTTTGGTGTCACAAATACCAAAAATACCATAGAGTCTATACTCCCTTAGGAGGTAAGTAATACACAAATTATACACACTAGTATGCAGAAATGGGCATACAAAAGTTAGAAAACAGTGCAATTCATGAAAATCACAATAGTTAGAAATAGGCCTGGGGAAGCACAAATCATATACTATGAAAGTGGAATGCGAAAGTCTGTCCCCCACCTAGACAGGTTTAGTGTTTAAAGGGAAACTAGGAGTACTAGAAAAGACCAAAGGTAAGTACCACAACCCACCCCAGCGACCAGGAAAACAGGAGTAAATCACAGTAAGTTTCCCAGAACACACACAGAGAAGTAAAGAACTATGCAAAACCCAGAAGAGACTTCAAGACACCAACAGTGTATTCATGGACAAGAAGACCTGTGGAAGAAGGGGACCAAGTCCTACAAGCACAGAAGAGTCTAGGAAGAGCAGGAGCCCCTACTATTTTGGATGATGGTGAAAAAATTAGAACCACCAGTGGAGAAGAAAAGTCAGTACTGCACCCAAGAAGATGAAGTTGGGTTCCTAGAGGGTGCAAGTGATGTCCCACGCTGGATGTAGGATTGAAGAGGGGTTTGCGTCGTCGGAGGCCACTAACAAGCCTTGGCACACGCAAAGTTTGCGGTTAGCGGAAAAGGGGCTGCCGGTGACCAGGAAGGACCAGGTGGACTCTACCCAGGAAGGGAAGTCAGAGGGGGCCCTCAGGAACTCAGAGAGCCCACAGAAGACCAAGTAGCACACACAGGAGACCCACAGGACAGGGACAAAAAAGTTGCAGAAGAGGCCCACCAAGACAAAGGCTCCCCCGGCCGTGGAGAACCACTCAAGAAGCTGTGTGTCACAGGATAGAGTGCTGGGGGGATGGAGCTACAAGATGCATGAAAGACTTGGAGGAAGGATGACAGCGAGCCTTGGCAGCTGCAAAAGACGCAGTGCATGGGGCACTGTCTTGCGTGGGGAGGCAAGGACTGGGAAACTGTTGCAGTTGCTGGCAGGAGCCAGATATACAATGTTGTAGGAGGTGTCTTGCTTTTTTGTTGCAGCTTGTAGGGTTCCTGGAGGGTCCAGATGCAGTTTCTCCAGTGAAAAGTCAAAGCGGAGAGTGCAGAGGATTCCTGCTGGAGTCTTGCAATCTGAATCTGAGGAACCACCCAAAGGAGAGACCCTAAATAGTCCTGAAAGGGGGATTGGTCACCTGACCAGCTAAGCACCTATTGGGCGAGGGCTCTGATGTCATCTGCCGGCACTAGCCACTCAAATGATCCCAGAGCTCCCTGCCAACCTTGAATCCAAGATGGCAAAATCCAGGGACCCTCTGGAGGAACTCTGAGAACCACCCCTGGGATGGTGATGGACAGGGGAGAGGTCACTCCCCTTTCTTTTGTCCAGTTTCATGCCAAAGCAGGGACTGGGGGTCCCTGAACCAGCGTAGACTGGTTTATGCAAGGAGGGCACCAAATGTGCCCTTCAATGCATTTACAGTGGCTTGGGGAGGTTACCCGTCTCAAGCCTGTAACACCTATTTCCAAAGGAAGAGGGTAAACACAGGAAATCCTTTGTTCTGCCTTGTTAGGCTCGAGCTTTTCATGCAACAGGATGGCAGAAACCTGTCTGGGAGGTGGCAGCAGCTGGGGCTGCCTGGAAAACCTCAGAGGCTGAAATGACAATAATGGGGGTCCTCTAAGGAACCCCCAGAGTGCATGGAATCATACAACCAAAGCTTGCAAAATCCTTGGGGTATGATTCCAACATGTCTGGTACCAAACATGCCTATGTTCAGAGTTACCATTATGTAGCTGGACATAGATAGTGACCCATGTCCAGTACATGCGTAAAACGGCGTCCCTACACTCGTGAAGTCCAGGAAAATGGGCCTGGAGTTCGTGGGGGCACCTCTGCTAGTGCAGGGGTGCCCTCACACAGAGGTACTTTGCACCCTGCCCTCAGGGCTGGAGGGCCTGCTATAGGGGTGACTTATAAGTGACCTGGTGCAGTGAAAATGGCAGTGTAAGGGTGCTTGCACTTTTTCGCGCTGGCTACAATGGCAGTCCTGCAGAAGCCTTTGCAAGGGCTCCCTATGGGTGGCAAAATATATGCTGTAGCCCATAGGGGACCCCTTGGAAACCCCATGCCCTGGGTACCTAGGTACCATACACTAGGGACTTATAAGGGGGCACCAGTATGCCAACTGTGGGTGAAATGCAGACTTTTGGGAGAGAGAGCATAATCACTGGGGTCCTGATTTACAGGATCCCAGTGAACACAGTCAAACACACTGATATCAGGCAGAAAATGGGGGTAACCATGCCAAGAAGAGGGTACTCTCCTACAACATTGCTAAAGGAAACAAAAAAATGAATGGGAAACTCTCTAAACCTTAGTGCGGTGTAAGTAAGGTAACAAAGCCCTTTTGACATCTAACAGTGAAGGATCTTGCTGCTGTAAATCTGCAGGAAGAACAAGAAGAATTATTTCCTGTTGCAGATGCAGCTTAGAGTTTAGCTTAGGTATGAATCTGGGATCAGGTTTAAGGATCTGTTTGTTAAGATGTTAAGATAGAGACATGAGACCACTATTGACCCTAACTTCCTAAAACTGATCACCAACAACAAAGCCATCTTCACAGATAGCCAGATCATTTGAGCTGTTTCCAAAAGTTAAATAGTAACATTGTACCCCTCCTTAATATTATAGACAAATCCCAGGGTAGATCTGACACTGTGGTGACTGGTTTTCATAATGAAAATTTTGTAAAAATCTAAAGACTAGAGAAGATAACTTAATTAGAACCCCACTAGCTTCTCTGAATGTTTTAATGAAAGCCCATTTGCTGTCAGTGTTGAAGGAGCTAGATGTTTGAGTAACCCCTCTCTCAAGAATTGCTAAATCTAGTAAGGGTCTCTGTTAGAAAATGGGTCTCTTCCTGGCAGAGCTATGCACCCTGTCCAAGTAGGGACCACAACCTAGTCAGAGTAAGTTGCACACTATAAATTAACCAATGGTATCCCTCTGGTACCTTGGCACAAAGCAGGCAGGCTCAACTTAAGAGGCAATGTGTAAAGTATTTGTGCAACACTTAAGACTGTAAATTAGTGAAAACACTACACAAAAAGAATCCATACTGGGTTAGAAAAATAGATATTAATTTAATGAACAAAACAAGAACAAAACAACAAAAATTCCAATAAGTAGAAGTCGAGATAAGAATTTTTAAATAATATCTGCAATTGTTGGTCGCACTAGACTGGGGGAAATTCAGAAGTTCAGGCTGACTACGTTGGAGCGTGGGTCAGCTACAGGGACCAACTGTGTTCTGCTGAAAAAGTAACTTGTGTGAAGGGTTGCATCAACATAGAAGATACAATGTGAGGAGCAGTGGAGATGATGCAAAGGTGATGCGTCGGTTCCAATCCGCAAAGTCTGGGATGTGTTGTTGTCGAGTCGCTGGCGCATTGTCATCAAGGTGCTGCATCAAACCCTTTACAGTGAAGGCAATGCGTCAACGTCAAGCCGCGCAGCTGCCAATTTGAAGGCTATGCGTCAGGGCTAAGAGTGATGCGTCAATTCCGAGCCATGCAGTCTGTGCTGAGATGTCCTCAGTGGCAACAGCAATGCACCTGCATCGAGGTGTGATTGGTGCAGTGATGAAAATATGTGGACTGCTGTAGAAGGCAGCTGCAGAACACACTTCCCTGAGCTGAGGACTAGATTGGCACCACTTGGCAGTGTAGGACACACATTTGGCAGAGTAAACGAACTGTAGCATAGTTGGATGAAATTCCAGAACGTGTGTCTGGCTCCAGACACACTACAGGCGGGAATTCAGCTCTTTGTGTGGGGACAGACACAGCCCTTCTAAAATGCTAGCTCCTCCCTCCCATGCTTCCCAGGATGGCCCATCAGCCTGGTGATGGCCCATCAGGATGTGAATGGCCCATCAGGTACACCTCAGCCTTTTTTGTGTGTGACTGTCTAGAGGGAATGCACAAAGCCCAGCTGTTGCCTCACCAAGATTTGTATTGGAGGCAGGCAGTCGGCACAAAGGGCTTAAGAGCAGAAAAATGCCAACTTTCTAAAAGTGGCATTTTGTAACATTGTAATCATACATCCAACTTAACCTTTAAACATGTAGATAGGTACCAAACATGATAGTCCTACTCCTTCTCAATCAGGAATTATACTTAAGAACTGTATTAAGGCATCCCCAATGTTATCCTATGAGAAGGGTAGGCCTAACAGTAGAGCATAATGAATTTGAGCGTTTTTCACTACTAGAACACATAAAACTAAGAAGAATATGTCCTGCCTTTTACCTACGCAGCACCCTGCCCTTTGGGCTACCTATGGCCTACTGTATAGGTATCTTTTGTGTAAGTTTAAGGCTTGTTAAGGGGTTTTAATTGTCGAGTCAACTATGCAGTGACACTGCACATACAGGTTCTACAGTGGCAGGCCTGAGACACATTTAAAGGGCTATTTAAGTGTGTGGCACAATTAGTGCTGCAGGCCCACTAGTAGCATTTAATTCACCGGCCCTGGGCATATATTATGAACTTTACTAGGGACCTATAAGTAAAATGAATATTCCAATTGTGGATACACCGATGTTACCATGTTTTAGGGGAGTGAGCACAGGCACTTCAGCACCGGTCAGCAGTGCTAAAGTGCCCAGAGTCCTAAGGCCAACAAAAACAGTTCTGCAAAAGTGAAGCAAAGCAGCCAAAAAGTTTGGGGGGAGGCCATCCTAAGGCTGTGAGGTTTCAAGTCATCAACAACTGTATCTAAACCAGTGGTTCTTAGCCTATGGTCTGGGGAACCCGATGGGGTCCACAAAGCCTACTCATGAGGTCTGCAATGCTTAGGAAATTAAATAATAATAACAGATTAATAACGTGCAAATAAATAAATAAACAGAATGCATAGTGGAAAATTGTAAAACAATCTGTAAATGATTTAAATTAGTTTGAAATGGAAGCTAAAAATTATGGTAGCATTCTCTGATTAATTAATGGGAGCAGTGGCAAGTGCATCAAACGCAATATAGTGAGGGATGAGTTTCTGCATTGTTTCTGAATTAATTAAATATTTCAGCATTTGAATATTTGTATGGTGAATTCTTATGTACTGTTTTGCAGCTCAAATCATTGAAAATGCTAAGGCCAGGGTCACCCGCTTTCAGTGATTATTCAGTGGAGATCCCCGGATTCCAATAAGGATTCATTGGGGGTTCCCATGTTCCAGTAATGATTAAATGGAGGCCTACAGAAGTAAAAAAAATGAAGACCACTCAACTAAACCAAATAGATGATCATCACTAAGAGAAAGAGATTCATTGCTTTTTGCAAGCAGCAAATGTGGATTTCTTCTGAATTGATGGAATATATTTTGCTTAACTTGTGCCATCAGTTGCAAGAAACCTTATGTCTATAAGCCCAGTCTTTTAGGCGTCAAGCTGGCTGATTTCGATGCTGTAACTGACTCGGGCAGAATCAGGAACTGTAAGGGATAAAGATTCATCAGGAATTCGTCACCCTTGGGCAGACTAATGAGGAGAGAAAAACAGTGAAACTCTCTCTTCCTCCACCCCCTAATCTGTGGAGGAGGGGAATCTCGGGGTAAGAGTATAGGAGCCTGTTTGAAATTTGGTCTTTGGTTGGCAGTCACGTTTTCTCCCTATCCAAGCAAGAACCCTCACTCTAGTCAGGGCAAAGGAGAAACATACACGGTTAACCCACACTTACCCCCTTTGGTAGTCACTTTGTTAGCTTGGCGCAAGTGTATATGTGTAAAGTATATGTGTGTACCAAAAAAAATAGCCAATATTTATCTGAACAAAACAAGACCACAACGACAAAAATCCAACATAAACAGGCAAAGTTATGAATTTCTACAGATTAAACTTCAATATAGCACTTAGAAACATAAATGCTTCGAATTGGTGATTTCACAGCATCGTGACGGAGTCTTTCCCAACAATTCAATGCCAATGGCACTGGTCACAGAGTCACAAAGACCCCCAGGTACAGTACTTTTTTGAAAATGAGGAAACAACCAGTGCACGGAGTCGGGGATCGCAGTGTCGCTGGATCCGAGGCGGTGTTGGTTCCGGTGCTGCAGAGCAAAGGAGTGGAGGTGTTACAAAGAGGTATCAGGTCCTTGCTGCGGAGCGGTGGATGTGAGGCGGCGCCATTGCATAGCGTTGAATTCGCTCACTTCCGGCGGAGTCGATATCCGGCGGCCACAACGTGGTGCGGCGATTTCCATGGAGTCGCAGACTTCAGCAAGGCAGCAGCGGCATCGGCCTGCGGGGTCGTCGCACTCCAGCGAGGACCACGGCTTTGATTGCAGGCGGCATCACAGGATTCGGCACCTTCGTCAGTCCAGAGTCGTCTGAAGTCGGTTTCCTTGGATCTTCTTGATTTTCCACCAGCTTCTCCTTTCAAGGGTCCAGGGACTAGATTAGGTACCACTTGGCAGGGCAGGAGTCTAAGCAGAGAGTCCAGGTGCTGGCAGAGAAAATCTTTGAAGCCCTGAGACTTCAGAACCGGTGGCAAGCTCAGTCCAAGCCCTTGGAGATTATTCTCAAGCAGGAATATACCACAAATTACAGTCTTTGACCCCTTTCACAGGCAGAAGCAGCAACTGCAGGATAGCACAACAAAGCACAGTCACAGGGAGGGGCAGCACTTCTCATCAGCTCTTTAGCTCTTCTCCTTGGCAGAGGATCCTCTTGGCTCCTGAAGCAAATCTTGAAGAAATCTAAAGTCAGGGGTTTTGGGTCCAATACTTATACCCCTTTCTGCTTTGAAATTGCCCAACTTCAAAGAAAAGTCTCTGCTGTTTACTGGATCCTGCCTTGCCCAGACCAGGCCCCAGGCCCCAGACACACACACACTGCATTGTTTGAGGGCATGCACAGCCCATTCAGGTGTAAGTGACCACTCCTCCCTCCACTCTAGCCCAGATGGCTCATCAGGATATGCATGCTACACCCCAGCTCCCTTTTTGTCAACGTCCAGAGGAGATTCACAAACAGCCCAACTGTCAGTCTGACCCAGACAGGGAATCCACAGACAGGTAGAGTCACAGAATGGTTAAAGCAAGAAAATGCCTACTTTCTAAAAGTGAAAGTGGCATTTTCAAACTAACAATCTAAAAACAACTTTACCACAAGATACATTTTTAAATTGTGAGTTCAGATACCCTAAACCCCAAATTTATATCTGCTCTCAAAGGGAAACTGCTCTTAAGAGATATTTAAAGGCAGCTCCATCTTAACGTATGAGGGAGATAGGCCTTACAACAGTGAAAAATGAATTTTGCAGTATTTCACTGTTGGGACATGTAACATACATCAGTACATGTCCCACCTTCAACATACACTGCACCCTGCCCATGGGGCTACCTGGGGCCTACCTTAAGGGTGGCTACATGTATAAAAAGGGAAGGTTTGGGCCTGGCAAGTGGGTACACTTGCCAGGTCAAATTGGCCGGTTAAAACTGCACACACAGACACTGCTGTGGTAGGTCTGAGCCATGTTTACAGGGCTACTCAGGTGGGTGGCGCACTCAGTACTGCAGGCTCACTTGTAGCACTTGATTTACAGGCCCTAGGCACCACTAGTGCACTTTACTAGGGACTTACTAATAAATCAACTATGCCAATTATGGAAAAGACAATTACACATACAATTTCACATAGGGAGCACTTGCACTTTAGCACTGGTCAGCAGTGGTAAAGTGCCCAGGGTAACAAAAACAGTAAAAACAGAGTCCAGCACACAGCAACAACATGGGAAGCAGAGACAAAAAGCTAGGGGAAGATCACGCCAAGGATGCCAGGTCTAACATGTGCCCCCCCAGCTAAAAGTGTGGAGAACTACCCAACCTCATGGGTGCTCTCTTCACTAAGGCAGAAGAATCTGTACAGACCATCAGCATTGGGGTGTTCTGTTCCAAGGTGGTGTTCCACTTTAAATTCCATCCCCTGTAGGGAAATGAACCACCTCAACAGTTTTGAATTCTCACCCCTCATCTGCATCAACCATCTGAGGGGCCTGTGGCCAGTCTGAACCTAGAAATAAGTCCCAAAGAAGCAGGGTCTTAGCTTTTACAAGGCCCAGACCGCAGCAAAAGGCTTCACGCTCAATTGCACTCCACCTACATTCCTTGGGAAGAACCTCCTACTGATGAAGGCTACAGGTTGATCTAGGCCCTCTTCATTTAGCTGTGACAACATTGCTCCTACACCATACTCTGAAGCATAAGTCTAGACGACAAATTCTTGAGAGAAATCAGGTATCTTCAGCATGGGTGCTGTGCACATGGCCGCCTTCAGGGCATCAAAAGCTGCCTGGCAAGACTCCGTCCAGCTGACTTTCTTGGGTTGCTTCTTGGAAGTCAACACTCTTAAGGGAGCAACAATTGTGCCATACCCCTTAACAGACCCCTTAACAAACCCCCCATAGTAGCCTGTGACATCTATAAACGCTCTCACCTCAGTCTGGGTCTTGGGGCATTCCCAAGCCACAATACTGTCCACTCCCTACCTGGTGTCCCAAGTAAACAACAGAACCCTGCCCTATTTGACACTTACTCGCCTTAATAGTGAAGCCTGCCTTCCGCGGGCCTCTAACACTTGGCAGATGTGCTGCAATTGTTCCTCCCAAGTGGAGCTGAACACAGCAATGTCATGCAGGTAGGCTACACTGAAATCCTCCAATCCAGCCAACACCTGGTTAGCCAGCCTCTGAAAGGTGGTAGGGGCATTTTTCACACCAAAGGGCATCACCCTAAACTGGTAGTGCCCATCTGGGGGTAGAAAATGCAGACCTCTCCTAGGCCCCCTCATTCAGTGCAATCTGACTGAGGGGGAATGGGGGATATTTCCAGATGTTAAGTCAAACATGCTGAGATATTTGGCAGCCCCTAACTGATAAATGAGCTCATCAGCTCGGGGATGGGGTGCGAATCATTCTTCGCGACCACATTGAGTCCCCAGTAGTCCACACAGAACCTGAGTTCTGGAGTGGCACCAGGAGCAGCAGCTTTTGGGACCAAGACCACAGGACTGGCCCAAGGGCTACTGGATAACTCAATAACCCCAAGGGCTAACATTTTGGAAACCTCCTCCTTTATGTTGGCCCTGACCTTGTCAGTCACTCTGTACACTTCATGTTTCACAGGAAGACTGTCTCCAGTATCCACATCATGCGTACACAGATGAGTGACTCCTGGAATCAAGGAAAACAATGAGGCAAACTGTCCCAACACCCAGCGACAGTCCGTCTGCTGTGCTGGGGTCAGGGAGGCGGAGAGGTTCACACACTCCAACAGATCCATCTTCCTCCTTAGCAGACAGGAGGTCAGGAAGAGGCTCACTCTCCTCCTCTACCCCATCATTTGTTGCTAGGAGCATTGTCACGTCTGTCCTCTCAAAGTGAGGATTGAGGTGGTTCACATGTAGGACCCTTAAAGGGTTCCTAGGGGTTCGCAAGTTCACCAGATAGGTGACCTCACTCTTGCGCTCAACCACCTCAAAAGGCCAAAGGCTCCTTGGGGGCCATCACCCACACTTTCTGGCCAGGCTGAAACTTAACCAGAGTGGCATTCTGATCATACCAGCATTTCATGCCCTTCTGGCTTGCTTCCAGGTTCTCTTGAGCAAGCTCCTTGAAGCATGCTGTCTGATTTCTAAAAGCCAGCATGTAACTGAATACATCCTGCGGGGGCTTACTGGAGGCTTTCTCCAAGCCTTCCCTAACCAGACTCAAAGGTCCCCTGACAGGGTGGCCACACAGCAACTCAAAAGGGCTGAATCCAAGACCCTTTTGTGGCACCTCCCTGTAGGCGAGCAGAAGGTATGGCAATAGGACGTCCCACTTATGCCTCAAGAGCTCTGACAGGCTCATGATCATGCCCTTCAAGGTGCGGTTAAATCTCTCAACCAGACCATTTCCTTGGGAATGGAAAGGAGTGGTAAACTTGTAGGTTACCCCACGTTCCTTCCATAGAGACTTTATATAAGTAGATATGAAGTTGGTACTCCTATCAGATATCACTTCCTTGGGGAACCCCATGCAGGTAATACCCCCAATCAATGCACGTCCCACCAGAGGGGCATTGATTGATCTCACGGAATGACTTCTGGCTACCAGGTGGCATGGTCCACCAAGAATGGATAAACCTGTTGCCCATGGCTGTCTTGGGATCCAGAGGCCCCACAATGTTAATATCAACCCTTTCAAAGTGGATGCTGACTACAGGAAAAGGTTGGAGGGGACCCTTACCTTTCCCCCTGCTCTTGCCACTTGCCTAACAAGTTTGGCAAGACTTACAGTGTGCATCAGAGTGCCTGCACATTTGGGGCCAAGAAAAGTGGGCGACAAGCTGTTCAAAGTTCTTGTCCTGTCCCAAATGTCCATCTAAAGGCACATCATGAGCCAGACCCAGACCCAGTAGGAAGGCTCTGAAGCACTGGGGTACCACCAGCACACCAGCTGACCCAGGCTCAGTAACTTTAGGCTCACTACAAAGGAGGCCGTCCTCCCAGTAGATCAAGTGTGATCCAGACTCCTTGCCTGATGCCTGGTCTGCAGCCTGCTGCCACAAACCCTCTGGAGTAGGGCCTCACAGAATGCTTCCCTGGTGGGTCCCCCTTTGTATCGCTACATGCACTACGTGCAAGGTGAACAGTGGTGCAGGGTATGGACCATTGGCCTCTGCTTCCATTTTGTCGAGTCTGGTTCTGTGTTTTTCCACAAGCTTCGGCAAGCTGCAGGGTGGGGTGTTTTTCTGCTCAACTTCGCTCCATCTGCCTGATACGAAGGGCACTATTTTCATTCCAAGAGCTATCAGTTAGGACAACAGGGGGATGCGCCTGTACTCAAGGAGGAATGCAAGCTTCACCTTGGAGCCCTCTTCTGGGAACCTGGCCCGTTCCGAGGAGACGTCTCGAAGGGTGAACAAGGTACCGCCGATTGCACAATTTGTAAAGGAGGGGGTCTTTTTCTAGAAAAGACTCCTGGGCGTTAGTAAATACTATAAAGGTCAGGAGCCTTGATGGACTGGGGGAGGAACTCTCTTCTGGGTTGGACGCAACGCCAGGAGGACTGATTGTCCCGAAGGAGACTCCCTGTGCCAGTCGATTTGGGTTCCCCAGCTTTGTGTGCGGTGGAGGGATGCAGAATCTCTTTTCGGTGAAGCCTTTCAATTTATAAGCATTGAATCATATTGTGTGTGTGTGTGTGTAATATGCACTTATTCTTGCAGTTACTTTCGTGTTATTTTTCATGATATCACAGAGTGTTTATATTCTCACAGCCATTCTCAAGTTATTTTTCATGACATATTAGTGTGGTCAGTTTTGCTATATGAGAACTTGCCTCTTAAATAAACTTGATTATTCTACCTACTAAGGTATTTGAGAGTGATTGTTTCACATTGTGCCCTAAACTATCCTGAAGTGCATAGTTCTGTTGTTCTGAAGAGTGAAGCAACACACCCTTCCTGCAGCCACTGAGTCAGCTCAGGAAACTCCCCAGTTCAGCCACCTGTTCCCCTGAAGGCTCCAGAGTGTCTGTAGGAAAGTACCCTCTTTTTTGGCATGTTTACCCAATTTTTCTGCCTGAAGTCAGTGTGTTTGACTGTTTTCACTGGGATCCTGCTAACCAGGACCCCATTGATTATGCTGTCTCTCCCAAAAAACGGTATTTCTCCCAGAACTGGCACACTGGTGCCCCATTGTAAGTCCCTAGTATATGGTACCTAAGTACCCAGGGCATTGAAGGTCCAGTGGATTCCTATGGGCTGCAGCATATAGTTTGCCACCCATAGGAGCCCAAGCAAAGTTATCTGCAGGACTGCCAATGCATACTGCATGAAAAGGTGCAGGCACCCTTTCACAGCCTCTTTTTAACTCACCCCTATGGCAGGCCTTTCAGCCCAGAGTGCAGGGTGCAAAGTACCTGTGTGCTAGGGCACCCCTGTGCTAGCAGAGTTGCCCCCACGAACTCCAAGCCCATATTCCCAGACTTTGTGAGTGCGGGACGCCATTTTACGAGTGTACTGGACATAGGACCATACCTATGTCCAGCTACGAAATGGTAACTCTGAACATAGGCATGTTTGTAATCAAGCATGTTGGAATCATACCCAATGCTTTTGCAAGTATTGGTTGTATGATTCCATGCACTCTGGGGGCTCATTAGAGGACCCCCAGTATTGCCATTACAACCTTATGAGGGTTTCCAGGCAGCCCAAGCTGCTGCCACCTCCCAAACAGGTTTCTGCCCTCTTATTGCTTGAGAAGCTCGAGCCCAGGAAGGCAGAACAAAGGATTTTCTCGGGGAGAGGGGTGTTACACCCTCTCCCTTTGGAAATAAGTGCTACAGGCTTGGGAGGGGTAGCCTCCTCAAGCCACTGGCAATCCTTAGAAGGGCACATATGGTCATTTCTTGCATAAACAGGTCTACACCGGTTCAGGGACCCCCAGTCCCTGCTCTGGCGTGAAATTGGACAAAGGAAAGGGGAGTGACCACTCCCCTCTCCATCACCACCCTAGGGGTGGTGATCAGAGCTCCTCCATAGGGTCCTTGGGTTTTTCCATCTTGGATACAAGGTTGGAAGGGAACTCTGAGAGCATCTGAGTGGCCAGTGCCAGCAGGTGACGTCAGGGCCCCCTCCTGATAAGTGGTCACCCAGCTAGGTGACCAATCCCCCTTTCAGGGCTATTTTGGGTCTTTCCTTTGGGTGCTCAGATTCGGATTGCATGACTCCAGTAGGAATCCTCTGCAACCTCCACTTTGACTTCTGACCGAAGAAACGGCATCTGGACTCTACAGGACCCTACAAGCTGCAACAAAGAAACCAGATGCCTCCTGCAACATTGTATCTCCGGCTCCTTCCATCAAATGCAACATTTCCCCAGTCATGCATCCTCTGAGGACATCCCATCTTCAGCCTGGATCAGAAGGACGAAGGAATCTCCCTTGGGGTAAAGGAGTCACTTCCCTGCTTCTGCAGGCACCGATTGTGATGATGACCGGCTGCGTGGAGCCCCTCTCCTGCTGAGCTGTGTGGATCCTGCATCACAGGTGATTGACTAAAGTGGTCCCGATGGTCCTCTCTTACAGCTGTCCATCTTGGTTGCAGGTAAGCCCTTGCCTGTCCATGCAGGACAGTACCCCCATGCATTGCATCCTTTGCAGCTGCCAAGGCTTGTTGACATCTTTTCCACCAGACTTTCTGGCATCCTGAAGCTCCTGTCCCCAGCACCCCTTCCTGCAATGCACTGCTCCCTGAGTGGTACACCGGCAGCGTGGGAGCCTTTCTCGCAGTGCTGCATGGGCCTCTTCTGCAACTTTTGGGTCCCCATCCTGTGGGACTCCTGTGGGTGCTGCCTGGTCTTCTGTGGGCTCTCTGTGTTGCTGCCCCCCTTTGGCTCACCCTCCTGGTTAGAGTCCACCTGGTCCTTTCTTGTCTTTGGCAGTGCCATTTTCTGCTACCCGCGAGCTTTGCGTGTGCCAAAGCTTGTTGGCAGAATCCGAAGACGCCGACCTGATTGCAATCCTCCTTCTGACGTGGGAGACCGACTTTTGCATTCCATTTTTTTAGTATATAGTTTGTGCTCCCCCTAGGCCTATTTTCTCTATTGAGATTTTCACTACTTGCACTGTTTTCTAATAGTTTTATGCATATTTCTGCATACTAGTGTATATATTTTGTGTACTACTTACCTCCCAAGGGAGTATAGCCTCTATGGTATTTTTGTCATTTGTGTCACCAAAATAAAGTACCTGTATTTTTGTAACACTGTTTTCTCTCATGTGTGTAAGTACTGTGTACTGTGTGCCTACAGTGGTATTGCATGAGCTTTGCATGTCTCTTAGATAAGCCTTGGCTGCTCATCCACAGTTACCTCTAGAGAGCTTGGCTTCTAGACGCTGACTAGAATATACCAATACAGGATACCTGGACCTGGAATAAGTTGTAAGTCCCACAGGTACCCACCACATACCAGGCCAGCCTCAGGTTCAGCCTCCTCCTGAACCGTAGGAACTTCTGGAGCAGGTGTCCCATGCCCCTTGCCCTTGTCCTTCTGGCAGACACCTGGGCCACTCTTTCAGGCTGCAAGGTCTCTTGATCACCCCGATGGCCTGCCATCGGTTGGGTGGATAGGCAAACCCACCAAGGCAAACACAACTCCACATGAGATCTATGTTCCACCTCCTTCCAAACGGAAACCATCCAGGTCATTGGCAAGCAGAGAATCTACAGGCATGGTAGGACTCACAGCTACTCTCAAGGCACCTGAGACCCTCCCTCATTCAAAGGGAACCTGCGCCACTCTGCATAGGCGTCTTGACTTGTCTACCACAACTATTTGGTGAAGTGCATGGGGAACTACCTGCTCCTCAGATACCAGGTGACTTCTCACAGTAGTCACACTGGCTCCTGTGTCTCTCAGAGCCTCCACCCTCTGTCCATTGATGGTCACCCAACTGCATGTATGTTTTGCTTTCACTAATGACCGAGCTGAAGACAATCTCATATGTATGTATGTAGTGGGGGGTCTGGGGAGGTGGGGGAGAGTCTAGGGAGGGGCAGGGAAGGCCCCTATCAGTGACAGGGAAGGGATTCCCTGTCACTGATAGTGCCTACCACCATAGTTTTTGTGGTGGTAAGGAAGCCACAAAAACCTTGGCGGTAGGCGGGGTCATAATCCCGCAGGCAAGCAAGTGACGGCCGCCAGGCTGGAGACTGAAGTCTCCAGCCCGGCGGTTGTTACCACCGTGGCGGTCCGTGTGGTACATTGGCAGTTTGGCTTTGGCCAAATCACCAATGTCTTAATATGGAGAAAAGTACCGCCAGCCTGTTGGCAGTACTTTCCTCCATATTAACACCGCCCTTCAGGGTCATAATGACAACCTGTATGTCAAGTACAAATACAAGTTCAATCCTCACCACTGATCACCAATGTTAGAAATGGGATCTTTGGTAGGCAGTCAGGTTACCCCCTGTCCAAGCAAGGACCCTCACTCTAGTCAGGGCAAATAGAGAAACAAACCCCGTAAACCCCGCTTACCCCCTTTGGTAGCTTGGCATAAGCAGAAAGGCTTAACCCAGAGACAATGTGTAAAGTATTTGTACCAACACACCCAGTAATACAATGAAAACACTACAAAATGACTCAATACCGGGTTAAAACAATAGCCAATATTTATCTGAACAAAACAAGACCAAGATGACAGAAATCCAAATTACACAGGCAAAGTTATGAATTTTTACAGATCAAACTTCAGCATAGCACTTTGGAAGACAAATGCTTCGAATGTATGCAATCACAGCGCTGTTACGGAGTCGTTCCCAACAATCCGATGCCAATGGCACAGTTCGCAGAGTCACACAGACCCGCAGGTATAGTACCTTGTGAAAATGAGGAATCAATCCGGTGCATGGAGTCGGGGATCGCGGCGTCGCTGGATCGTCACGAAGAGGCATCGGGTCCTTGCTAGGGAGCAGTGGAGGTGAGGTGCATCAGTGCGAAGCAGTGGATCTGTGACTTCCGGCGGAGGCAATATCTGGCGGTCACAATGTGGTGGATGACTTCCACAGAGTTGCGGAAATCAGCAAGGCTGGGCGTTGGGCCTGCAGGGTCGTCACACTCCAGCAAGGACCACAGCTGCGGTTTCAGGTGGCGTCATGGGATTCAGCAGTGGCGTCAATCCAGAGTCGTCCAAAGTTGGTTTCCTTGGATCTTCTTGATTTTCCACAGCTTCTCCTTTCAAGGGCCCAGGGACTGGATTACGCACCACTTGGCAGGGCAAGAGTCTCAGCAGAGAGTCCAGGTGCTAGCAAATGAAGTTTTTGATAGCCCTGAGACTTCAGAACAGGAGGTAAGCTGAGACCAAGCCCTTTGAGATTCTTCTCAAGCAGGAATGCACAACTAAGTCTAGTCTTTGTCCCCTCTCACAGGCAGAAGCAGCTACTGCAGGATAGCCCACCAAAGCACAGTCACAGGCAGGGGCAACACTTGTCCTCAGCTTTTCGGTTCTTCTCCTTTGCAGAGGTTCCTCTTGGTTCCAGAAGCAAATCTTTAAAAAATCTAAAGTCTGGGGTTTTGGGTCCAATACTTATACCCCTTTCTGCCTTTGAAGTTTCCCAACTTCAAAGAAAAGTCTCTGTTGTTTACACGATCCTGCCTTGCCCAGACCAGGCCCCAGACACACACTAAGGGGTTGGAGACGGCATTGTGTGAGTGCAGGCACAGCCCATTCAGGTGTAAGTGACCACTCTTCCCTCCACTCTAGCCCAGATGGCTCATCAGGATATGCAGGTTACACCCTAGCTCCCTTTGTGTCACTGTCTGGAGGAAATTCTCAAACAGCCCAACTGTCAGTCTGACCCAGACCTAGGGGAATAGGGGATTTGGATTGTGAAGAGGTAGGTGATGTGGGGAGGGAGGTAGGGGATGCATGGCTGTCATCAGTGAGGAGGTCACAACCTGAAAACATCTCCAGACATGGCACTATGAATGCCTTTGCAAGCACACAACAATCTCCTGGAGTTGGCTGCCCTGCATCTGGATGGTATTTAGAATGACAGTCTGACCCACAGAGATACTCAAGAGCTGAAAAGCCTGCTTAGTCAGGGGAGCAGGTGTATGTATGCTACATGAACCGTCAACAGTTGGCCACAGTAAATTCAGAATCACAGACAACTCTCATTGCATGGATGAAGTTGTGCAATCACAGTACCCACTGAACAAGTCAGAGATCTCATCAGCTTCAATGGTTTGCTTCATGTAGCATCCCTCAGTTAGCTGTTGTCATAGTAAGGCAATGCCAAGCTCACTTACATAGGACCCACACAAGGTCATGCATCCAGCTAATCTTCATGTGCCCAATGCCACATCATTAAGAAATGATGGCCAAAAAAACAACGGTCACTTCACTATGTGCGCATTGTCTAAATGCTCAGACAGATAACACATCTTGCATGGAAATGTACACTGGAGACAAGTTGGGTGAAATGTCAGGGGGAAATGTCTACAAAATTCATACCACAATGAATCAGCTAGCCCCAGGATAACACCCCTCTTGATTGGTACGCTTAATAATACCATACTCTGATTACATCAGTAGAAGCTAATAGTCCGTTGAATGTTGCAGAGGCCGAGGGATTCTCACATACTTATAGAAGGCACTTAACATGTTGCCCAGTAGGAAGACATGTCATGGTCTCTTTTTGTCATGCAAAGACACAGATTCCCTTTGATGAATGGTTGTACACAACCACATTTGATTACCACATAACTTCAAGTCAATCCATGATGCATGTCAACACTTAGCTAACAAATCTTCCCCATTTCACATGTGCAAAGCACTTTGCCACATGATTCTACATCAATAGCATTGAAATGCACATTGTGGGTAAAAACTGTAGTCCTACCAGGGATGTCCTTCATCTGCTACTGCAGTTGTACCTGCGAAATTACATGCAATAATTGGTGAAATTATGTGTGACCCACCAATCAATGGTGACATACTCCTGTCTGTGGCACCACATTAACTGTAGCTCCATCACATATGTCCAATTCCAAACACATGTTGGCATGCACACATATGTGAAGGAAGTGAGACATCATCCCGTGAAGACAGGTAAGCCATGCATGAAACAGCAATGAAAATAATTTTGCAAAAATGAATGGAACATGTGCCTACATGTAGGCACAAGAAATAATGGCAACAGTGATGTCACAATATTCATGTCAATGGACATTCACCAATTACCAAAGGAAAGTATTGCTCTGTGACTGCACCCAAAGAGATATGTTTGCTTTGTCACATGTATGATGGCCACCTTCACATGACAGACAGCAGTGAGGCACCTGCACTCGTGGCACACTGAAGACAAGTGGTCTCTGGGGGACAGATGCCAATAGACTCAGTTGAGCAGACACATGGCTGAAGACAGTGATCTATTATTTCATGTCTGGGCTGTCACACTAAAGATTAGTGTACACATTACACCCACAGCAACAAACAACAGGACCTGATTGGTCACTGTACTCTGTCATGTGTTGGCTCTGGAGAGTAAATTGGTTGTGGACTGTACTCGATTGTGTCCTAGGTCACTCAGCTAATAGGCAAGGCACATCAGCATGCACCAACTTGCAGACCTACGCAGTTACTCATCTTGTGTGTCACACATGCCCCATCTCAGATCTTTAGGGGAAGAAGGCAGAACCTAACACATAAACTTGGCAATGTGACAGGCAGGAGTATGCCCTGGACTAACCCTCTTGTAGCAGCTGTTCTCCCCTTAAATGCTACAGGTAGGCCACCGCTGTTAGCCGGACCAGGCTCCAATGTTCGCTCCACCCATGTTGTGAGGACAGCCCCAGCAGAAATTCAACGATCTTCCGGGCCCAGCATCTTAGGTCCTCTCACCTCTTGCAACAGTGGGTGCTCCGCCGGCTGTGGACCCCCAGAGTCCGCACCTTCCGGGTAGGCCCGGGAGTAGAAATCCACTCAGTGACTAGAGTTTGTGGAATTTGGCTACTCCGTGCTACAAGAAATAGCATGGAACAGTGTGAAGTTCCTAAATTCTGCATCCCAGCAGAGAATGGAGTTCATTTGCGTGCACAAAATTGAGTTTTGGCGCTCTCTCGTGAGCGCCACAATACTCTCAGGCCACTAGCAAGCATGCACCTGAAACTTTGCATTTGATCATGCTGTTTCTGGCTGCAGGCGTGAGACTTCACACTCCTCACACTGCTTCAAGTCACGACGACAGGTAAAACAGTCCTGCTTGGTTTTTGATGGATTTGAGTGGATTTTCTTTTCCACTGGCCGCTTAAAGTTATTTTTTAATTTGAGAAGCCTTTTTTTCCAAACAGGAAGGAAGTGCCCCAGATATTCCAACTTCCTGTTCCTGTCCAGTAGGCTCCTCCCAGTGCTTTGTGACATCTGTCACTTTTCACTCAGATTTCAAGGTGGAAGGATCGCTCTCTTTGTCTCCTAGATCTACCTTTGAATTTAAGGACTTTGTTTTTGGGAAGTCACACAAGTCATTTAAAAAACTATTACATAAGGGTGTTGTTTGTTTGACTGGTCATGCACCAGTATTTCTTTGTACTTTAATTTGATTTTACAATTATAGTGGTGAATGGCCTGGAGTTTGAGTATGGGCCTAGTTATTTATTTTGCATTTCATTGATTTTTCATATTTTGTAAAGGAAAATTGTTACACAGCTCAGTACCTTTTCTACATGTTTCTAACATTTGCAAAATTATTTTACAATGTGGCCTAGATGTCCAAAGGGCCATCTAACTAGTCGGGCCAGTACAAGTAGTCATCAGTGCATGAAACAAATGTTTCAGTGATATATGTTTTTAAAATTTCATTTAGGGCGGGGATGGCATTGAATGAAACTAAAAATGTTGGGCATTTTTTGCATTTCATGTTTTTGCAAAAAGTGTGTATGTTGTGTGGTAATATCTGATGACATAGGAGGATGTGTGTAATGTTGTTGTGTATTTTTATAGCTTAGTAAATTTTCAGGTTTTGCATTGCTGAATTAATGTTAGTGTTTTCTTCAGTGTTACCACCATGCCTCCTCATTGCCACTTTGTGTGTCTGTGTTTGCCATCGTCCACTATTTGTCTTTGTTTTCCATGCCGTGCGGCCAGAGGCCATTTGGTGCCATTTTCGGCATCCAGCCAGTGTGTCTTTGCCAAAGACTTGCATGTGATCTTCTTTGTTCTCCTTGCTCTTTATTGTTTTTGTGTTACCATGCAGCCAGTGTTCTTTTTCCAAAGGCTTGCATGAGTTCTTTCTTTGTTCGCCATGCCTCCTTGCTCCTTTTTGTTGTTGTTAGACCATGTAGCTGGCGGCCATTTTGTCCATCCAGCCAGTGTACCTTTGCCATAAGCTTGCATGTGCTCTTTGTTTGCCATGCCTCCTTGCTCCTTGTTGTTATTTGACCATGTGGCTGGCAGACACTTTGTGCATCAAGCCAGTGTGCCTTTGTTGTAGGCTTACATACATTGTTAATTAGTGATCATTTGTTTTTTTTAAGTCTCTATTTTTTTAATTTTGTATTTTAATTTTTTGTTCCATGATTTTTTAATTAAATTGTTTATTTCTTCTTTATTTTATTTTTTTGTTTATTTAAATGTATTTCATTTTTATTTGCATTTTTTATTTTATTTTTTATTTTTAAATTTTAATTTGTTTAATGTATTTTTTGTCTTAAATTTTATTTTTGTTTTTAAAATGTTTTAAACATTTTTAAATTCCCTTTATTTAATTCTGCATTTAGCTTTGATCCATCCATCCACATCCATTTCTCCTTCCATCCACCAAAGACACACAACCACACTACAGCATTCAGTTTCTTTAGGTGTATAATAATTTCTTTTCCTCCTGGACACACTGGCTGTGGAGCACTGCAAACAAATCAGTAGCATAATTATTTTTTTTAATTACTATTCCATTTCCCATGGACCACCTTACCCCCATAGGTTTTTTAAAGGATTATTCCATTTACCCATGCACCGATCTCTGACTCACCCCTTTGGTAGCGGGGCACAAGCAGTCAGGCTTGTCTCAAAGGCAATGCATAAAGTGTGTGTACCAACACACACAGTAATGGAGTGTCCCCTTTAAAACAGATAAAGCTAAGAGCTCTATCTGCATGTTGCGCTGCCTGATTTGAAATTAAATTTTATGGTGTGGTGGAGTGGTTTGACTCTAAAATGTTTGATAAACCAAACTGCACTAAGATTGCATTTGTCTGTATTATTTCAACCTGCAAAAGTGCCAAGTTTCACTAACTACATGTTTTCTTGCTTGTTTGCTTATAGGTGCTCAACAGAACAGAGCTCACATCACCCGCAGTACTTCCAAAGAGAAGGCCTTACACTTACTTCAGTCACTCAAACTCTTCTGCTTGTGCACCTTAGAGCCACTGCTAACTTAAAGCTTAACATGGCCCCAAAGAAAGTTGCTCCCAAGAAAGTGGCCAGTGAGAAGAAGCAGCTTTCCACAAGTGGCATGCCAACCACAACCTTTCACAGGATAGGTGTGCCTGTCACACTATCCTCCGGGGAGGAACCTAGGAGCAGCTGTTAGAAATGGAGTCTCTGGTTGGCAGTCAGTTTACAATCTGTCCAAGCAGGGACCCTCACTCTATTCAGGATAATGGAGATACACACTTAAGATAACCCCTGCTCACCCCTTTGGTAGCGTGGCACCAGAAGTCAGTCTTATCTCAAAGGCAATGTGTAAAGTATGTGTACCAACACACAGAGTAATGCAATGAGAACACCACAAAATGGACACAACAAAGGTTTAGAAAAATACACTGTATTCATGTAAATCAAAAAAGACCAAAACGACAAAAATCCAACATACACAAGTAAAGTTATAAATTTCTAAATTAAAAAGAGTCTTACTTCATAGAAAACAATGGAGGCATTGATGTTACACAAAGTACCTTATTTGCGTGAAAATAAAGCCGCACGGATGAGCATGTGTTGGGAAAGTCAGCAATGCGTCCATTCCATACATGCAAGTGAGGTCATGCATCGTTTCTTCTCCGGCCAGGTAGGTGATGCGTCGTTTATCTCTCCAACAAGAGAGTGATGTGTCAATTTCCAGATGGGCAACCTGTCAGGAAAACTACTACCAGCATTGTTAAGTTCTTCCCTCAGAAAAAATGATTCCCCTTTTCTTTGTACTCACATTAGTTACAGTGGCGTCCTCACTCCTGGTGGCTCTTGCGGAGGCTGTTCTTAGAACTAGCTTCTTCAGGTTTAACTGCCACTCAAGATGGTAGCCGCAAATCCTTGTGAGGTCAGCGCGCTAGTGTTTCTACCTTAGTCTCGTGCTGAAGCTTTCCTCCAGCTGCTTCTGTCTGGGAGCCCTGCACTGCAATTGTCATCCTGAGGAGAATGAGCAGTGTTCCTGCGGCACTTCATTTCACAGAGAATTCTTCCAGTTTTGAGTAATTAATTCTTTTTCTTGTTATGGTGTGCACCCCAGCTACTTTTTCCCTTTTGAAGAAGTTACTTTTTCCCTTTTGAAGAAGCTGTATTTTTCCTTCTTCCAACAACTGGCTATAGGCTTTCTGAGGAGAATTCATTTTGGTTTAACAGAACTTCAAGCAACTGTTGTAAGGAATCCTTTTGTATGATTTCCAGACTTGTCAATATATATGTACATATATATTCAAGGACTCTTTGCTTTGCAGACTTGTCAGTCTCAGAGAAAAACCTCAGTGCTCAGACTAACTCCTAGAGACTGTGATTGATAAAACTGAACCTTGAGAAGGAGTTTTCGTTTCCTGTAAAAGACATTAGTAGTTTGTATATTGGTGAACTTCTGAACTGTTCTCCAGAGAACCTTGGAAACCTCTGACTCCTGGATAAAAGAAGATATTAAGTTAACGTTGTTCTCTTAGAGAGAGGCAAGTCTCTCAAAAGATCCAGGTTAGGAGAACGATAGAATTGGGTGAATGTGAATGGCTGAACAGTTGAATGCACAGATGGAATGTACTTATCTATGCTCTTATCACCCAACTGCAGGTTCTTCCTTTAAAGGAATCCCAATAAGAAGAAAGGTGCAGGTTTTCAGAGACACACACTGAATATCCTATCTTCAAGTAGGAAACACAGGCTGGAACTGGATCTGGAGGCGGTCTCTCTTTTTCTCTTCTCATTCCCCTTTTCCCCTAGCGGATGCAGTGTTCAGATAATCAGTTAAAGTCTGAGCACGCATCTGTTGGAGGGAGTTAGGTAAAAGGCATCTGGTACAGTGGAAGTCTTATTTAATGGGTAACCTTCTGACAGATTGAAGTGCCTAAAAATTCTTATTTCCACCCGAGCAGAATGGCTGAAGGTTTAGATTTTAATGCCTTGGCGGCACTTATGTACTAAATGCAAAAACAGTTAACCCTTTCCCTAGAACAGGGTTCTACAAAGTCAGTCCTGGAGAGCCGGGTCCATGCCAGATTTTTAGCATATCCACATTTAGAAAAAAGATGTTTCAGAAATCTACATTTTTCTAAATGTGGATATGCTAAAAATATGGCATGGACCCAGCTCTCCAGGACCGACTTTGCAGAACCCTGCCCTAGAAGAAAACAAAAACTTGAGAGAGGAAATAAAAAGACCCCATGTTGAGACCCAACAACTCATGGACAAATTAAATAACTTCACTTCTGGGAATACCGCATGGACCAGTGGGGTTTCAAGTAAACCTTCCTTACCTCTACCTCAGAAATATCAACACAAGTCATTAATTCCATCTCCCCTATCATTCCCCTGGCCCCACCTGAACATTTTAGTGGAGATCCTTACAAGGTGCAGATAGTTTTAACCCAGTGCTCCTTACACTTCCTTTGTCTTCCTGTTATTTTTACAGAGGATCAGTCAAAAACAGCGTTCATTTTGCCTTATGTGAGTGGAGATGTGGCTTTATGGTCCTTGCCTTGGATGTCATAAAATGACCCTTTATTATGTGATTTTAAAGTCTTAAAAAACAAATTTCTTCGAATCTTTGACCGTAGAACAATTTCCCAAGCCACAGATAATTAATTAGTAGACTTAAAACAAGGTCATAGGGATTTGATCTCTTATCTGGCCCAATTCAATAAATTAATTGTGGAGACTGGTTGGCCTGAGAGCGAAAGGGTTGCGTTTTTTTACTGAGGTTTACGAGAAGAACTAAAAGATGTGCTAGCCCAAATTCTATATCGACCTACTGATGTGTCAAAATTAATTGATCTAGTTTTACAGATTGATCAGCATCTGTTCGAAAGAAAAGCTGAATGCAAGAGAGAACCTCGTCCTATCCCACCACTTTTCAATAGGAATAAAGTGGAAAGTATCAAGACCTCCGAGAAACACTCTTCGGAAGAACCAATGCAAATCAGCAGTGTTTAGAGATCCCCTGTCTAAAGTGGAAAAGGGCAAGCGAAGATCTAAGAATCTGTGTCTCTATTGTGGGTTGTCTGGACATTTTGTAAGATAATGCCCAAAGAAGCCTAAACAAGATAATTCAGGAAAAGAGAAAACTCATTCTACCAAGAGAGTAGCCCTATTTGACTTACAACACCAACCAGCCCCAGAATCCCAATTAGTGGCAAACACCTCACAGTCTGCTTACCCTCATCTTACCATCTCTTTTGACCTCATCTTCAAAGAAAAGAAGCTGCAGGAGGTTTCTGTGATGATTGACTCAGGAGCTACGGGACATTTCTGCGACTTCCAGTATGCCACAAAAATGGGAATACTTTTTGTAAAAAAGAGAATAGCAGAGCCTGTTCGTGCGGTGGATGGAACAAACTTGTCTTGAGGTCCTATCACAGATGAAACTGAACCTATAGTTCTGAAAGATAATCTAGGACACCAATAAAAGAAATTTTTCAATCTCATAGATGCTCCTTAATTTCAGCGGATCTTGGGCTTACCGTGGCTTGCGGAACATAACCCTGAAATCAATTGGGAAAAGAGGACTGTCCAATTAAATTCAAGTTACTGTCGGAAGCATTGTTATGGTCCTCAAGAGATGAGTAGTGCACCATCGTCCGCTCAAGTTTTAGCTACTAAATCCAATGTGGTTTGTCCTATGGAAAAGGTTGTCATTCCCCCCGAATATAAAGAATTGTCTGCAGTGTTTGACCAAGCAGAGGCAGAGAAGCTACCTCCCACAGATCTTATGATTGCAGGATCGAACATGAGCCAGGTGCGAATCTACCTTGCAGTAGAATCTATGTACTTATTGAAAAGGAGAACAAGTTCCTAAAAGAATTTTTAGAAAAATATTTGCCAAACTGTTTTATTCGTCTCTCTCAATCCCCAATCTCTTCCCTCCTTTTTTTCATCCAAAAAAAGAAGAATGAAGAGTTAAGAACTTGTATTGATTATAGAGCGTTAAATTAAGTTATGGTGAAGAATCGATATCCCCTGCCCTTGATTTCAGTACTGCTAGATCAGGTAAAAGACGCAAAAATCGACACCAAACTAGATCTTCGTGGAGCGTACCATTTAATTCGAGTTGCTAAGTGAGACAAATGGAAAATGGCCTTCCACACCTGGTTTGGTCTATACGAGTACCAAGTGATACCTTATGGACTATGTAACGCGCCAGCCGCTTTCCAGCACTTTGTGAATGATGTTCTGAGAGAGTTTTTAGATCAATTTGTAGTAGTCTACATTGATGATATTTTATTCTTCTCCCTGAATTTGTGTATCCACGTGGATCATGTGAGAGCAGTTCTAAAGAAATTGTTGGAAAATAACCTATATGTGAAGTTGGAAAAGTGTGACTTTCATGCGAAGGAAGTAGAATCTGGGATTTGTCTTATCGGAAAATGGAGTTGCCATGGATTCTGCTAAAATTCAAGCAATCCTGGATTGGCCTTCTCCTAAAACAGTGAAGGAGGTGCAAAGATTTATTGGCTTTGCCAATTTCTACCTCCGATTTATAAAAGAGTTTTCTAAAAAGGTGATTCCCCGTTACAAAACTTTTGAGAAAAGGAGTACCCTTCCATTGTTTAACTGATGCTGAAGAATCGTTTGAGTTCCTCAAAAGAGCCTTTACGACAGCCCCGATCCTTCTCCATCCTAACCCTGAGGAGCCTTTTTTGTGGAAGCTGGTGCCTCCAACCAAGCGATTGGTGGTGTATTTTCTCAGAGGCAGACTTCACCCAGTGGCATTTTGATCCAGGAAATTAATTCCTCCTGAAAGAAATTATCCAATTGCTGATAAAGAGCTATTGGCAGTGAAGGATGCCTTTCAGGGATGGCGGCATTATTTATGAGGGGCTAGTCACGTTGTAACTGTGTTCACCGATCATAAAAATCTTCAGTTTTTAAAGTCTGCTAAGACATTAACTCCAAGACAATTGAGATGGTCCTTGTACTTTGCAGATTTTAATTTTACCATTACCTATCGACCTGGTTCAGCCAATGGCAGGGCAGATGCGTTATCAAGAATGATTAATACACCTGGAGTCGGACAAGCCGAAAAGATTCCAATTATTCCAGGAGACAGGTTTGATTGTACCTTACAATTTTCCGAAATAAAATGGAAGGTTCAAGAATCCATGTCTGACCAAGAAATTTCAGATTGGGCCAACAAAAAAGAAGGGTTTTAGAAAATCTTCCTTTTGTTGAAAATGCTTTATATTTGCCAACTCGTGAGTTGCAAGAACTAGCGCTACAAGCGTGTTATGATGATCCTTTAGCTGGCCATAAAGGAATTTTGAAGACTACTGAATTAATTAGGAGGTATTTCTGGTGGCCTGCCATGATCCCTCAAATAAGACAATACGTTCAAACCTGTGATAAATGCATTCTGGGGAAGACAACACGATTAGCTCCTGAAGGTGAGTGTCAGCCTCTTCCCATTGCACCATATCTCTGGCACATCACTACTGTGGATTTGATTGTAGATTTACCTTCAAGTCAAGGTTTTGACACAATCCTAGTTTTTGTAGAAACGTTTTCTAAAATGAGTCATTTCATCCCTCTGAGGAAGGTTCCTAGAGCCTCTCAGTTAGCACAGTTATTTTCACAGCACAGAGTGAGAGCTCATGGCCTTCCGGTGGTTGTAATCTCAGATTGAGGTCCCCAATTTGCTTCCCAATTCTGCAGGGCCTTTATGAAACAACTTGGAATAGACTCACGTTATTCTACCAGTTATCATCCAGAAACAGATGGACAGACACAATGAGTTAACCAGGAGATGGAACAGTACCTACGTTTAAATCTCCTGGACCAAGATAATAATTGGCCAGATTTCATTTGGACAGCAGAATTCGTGTACAACAATGCTATTCATGCCTCCACTGGTTATTCTCCTTTCTATTTGAACTCTGGTAGGCACTCAAACATTATCTTAAGAAGGTCTGGAGGCTCAGTCCCAGCTGCAAATGAATTCAGAAAGAAAATTCAAAAGACCTACCAATCCGCTAGAAGGTCTCTTACAAGAAACATGCTGACAAAAAGAGGAGAGGCAAACCTGGTTATTGTGAGGGTAAGAAGGTCTGGCTATCCACTCAACATTCACATTTAAGAGGGAACAAAAAATTCCAGCCTAGATATGTAGGACCCTTTAAAATAAAGAAAATTGTAAATCCAGTAACAGTCAAACTCGCCTTGCCCCCTCAGATTAAGGTTCATCCAGTATTCCATGTCTCACTATTTAAAAGAAGCCCTGCCAATGTTAGGACAACCACCCCTCCAGATACTATCCAAGTAGATTCACATTTAGAATATGAAGAGAATAGAATTTTAGACTCAAAGTTTAAAAAAGGAACATTATATTACCTCATTGATTGGAAAGGTTTTGGCCTAGAAGAAAGGTCCTGGGAAGTCTTCCAAAATGTGCATTGTCCAAGGTTGATAAAGCAATTTCACGACACTTTCCCCAACAAACCTTGTGTTGGAGGGAGTTCTTTGGAGGGGGTACTGTCAGGAAAACTATTGCCAGCGTTGTTCTCTCAACAAAAATGATTGCCCTTTTCCTTGTACCCACGTTGGTTGCAGCAATGTCCTCACTCCCGGTGGCTCTTGCAGAGGCTGTTCTTGGAACTAGCTTCTTCAGGTTTAACTGCCACTCAAGATGGTGGCCGCAAATCCTTGTGAGGTCAGCGATCTAGTGTTTCTACCTTAGTCTTGTGCTGAGCTTCCCTCCAGCTGTTTCTCTCTGGAAGCCCTGCACTTCAACTGTCATCCTGAGGAGAATGAGCAGTGTTCTTGAGGCGCTTCGTTTCATAAAGAATTCTTCCAGTTTTGAGTAATTAAATCTTTTTCTTGTCACGGTCTGCACACCAGCTACTTTTTCCCTTTTGAAGAAGCTACTTTTTCCCTTTCGAAGAAGCTGAATTTTTCCTTCTTCCAACAACTGGCTATCAGCTTTCAGAGGAGAATTTGTTTTGGCTTAACAGAACTTCAAGCAACTGCAGTAAAGAATCCTTTTGTATGATTTTCAAACTTGCCAATATACACATGTACATGTATATTCAAGAACTATTTGCTTTGCAGACTTGTCAGTCTTAGAGACAAACCTCAGTTCTCAGACTAGCTCCTAGAGACTGTGACTGAGAAAACTGAACCTTGAGAAGGAGTTTTTGTTTCCTGTAAAATACATTAGTAGTTTGTATATTTGTGAACTTCTGAACTGTTCTCAAGAGAACCTTGGAAACCTCTGACTCCAGGAAAGAAGATATTAAGTTAACGTTGTTCTCTTAGAGAGAAGCTAGTCTCTCTAAAGATCCAGGTTATGAGAACGATAGAATTGGGTGAATGTGAATGGCTGAACAGTTGAATGCACAGATGGAATGTACTTATCTATGCTCTTATCACCCGACTGCAGGTCCTTCCTTTAAAGAAATCCCAATAAGAAGAAAGGTGCAGGGTTTCAGAGAAACACACTCAATAGCCTATCTTCAAGTGGGAAACACAGGCTGGAACTGGATCTGGAGGGAGTCTCTCTTTTTCTATTCCCATTCCCCTTTCCCCCTAGTGGATGCAGGGTTCAGATAATCAGTTAAAGTCTGAGCAACCACCTGTTGGAGGGAGTTAGGTAAAAGGCATCTGCTCCTGTAGAAGTTTGATTTAATGGGTAATCTTCTGACAACCTCGGGTCACTGCAGGTTTACGTTGATTTTAACACTCAGCATTGATGCATCAGAAATCCGGCTGCATGGTAATGAGGAACTGCACTGCATGAGGGGTGCGTTGATTCCAGCAGCAACAAGTGGGTGTTGCGTCATTTCTCCAGCTGCAATGCAGGTGATGCATTGATTTCCCAGCCACGATGCTGGTGTTGCTTCACTTTCTCAGCCGTGATGCAGGTGGTGAGTCATTTTTACAGCAGCGTTGCAGGTGATGCATCAAATTTTTCCCCTCTGTGTGGATTTTGGTCTTAGTTCCTCCAGCTTCACCTTTAATGTGCCCAGGGACTGGAGTGGGCACCTCTGGGCAGGGTAGGAGTCTCAGCAAGGGAGTCCAGGTGCTGGCAGAGGAAGTCTTTGATGGCCCTGAGACTTCAAACCAGGGGTGAAGCTCAGTCCAAGCCCTTGGAGACACTTCACAAATAGGAATATACCACAAAGTCTAGTCTTTGTCGTCTTTCAGGCAGAAGCAGCAACTGCAGGCCAACCCAGCAAAGCACAATCACAGGCAAAGGGGCAGCACTACTCCTCCAGCTCGTCAGCTCTTCTCCTTGGCAGATGTTCCCCTTGACTCCAGGAGTAATCTAAAAGTCTGGGGTTTTGGGTCCACTACTTATACCCCTTTCTGCCTTTGAATTTGGCAAATGTCTAAGGAAAGTCTTTGTTGTTCACAAGATCCTCCCTTGACCAGGCCTCACCCCAGAGACACCCCAGAGGGTTGGAGACTGCATTGTGTGAGGGCAGGTACAGCCCTTTCAGGTATGTCAGCTACTCCCTCCCCTCTCTAGCCCAAGGAGACTCATCAGGATATGCAGGCTACACCCCATATCTCTTTGTGTCACTGTCCAGTAGAAATGCAAAAACAGCTCAACTATCAGTCTGACCCAGACATGGAATACACAAGCAGGCAGAGGCACAGAATGGTTAAGAAAGACAATGTCCACTTTCAAAAAGTGGCATTTTCAAACTGACAATCTAAAAACTACGTTTACCAAAATATGTATTTTTAAATTGTGAGTTCAGAGACCCCCAACTCCATATCTCTATCTGCTTCCAATGGGAAACTGCAATTTAAAAGATATTTAAAGGCCACTCCCATGTTAACCTATGAGAGAGATAGGCCTTGCAATAGTGAAAAACGAATTTGGCAGTATTTCACTCTCAGGACATGTAAAACACATAAGTACATGTCCCACCTTTAACATACACTGCATCCCTGCCCATGAGGCTACCTAATGCCTACCTTAGGGGTGGCTTACATGTACCAAAAAAGGACGGTTTGGATCTGGCAAGTAGGTACACTTGCCAGGTCAAATTGTCAATTTAAAACTACACACACAGACACTGCAGTGGCAGGTCTGAGCCATTTTTACAGGGCTACCTATGTGGGTGGCACAATCAGTGCTGCAGGCCTACTAGTAGCATTTGATTTAGATGCCCTGGGCACCTCTAGTGCACTTTAACAGGGACTTACTAGTAAATGATATATACCAGTCATTGAAAAAGCGAATTACACATACAATTTACACGGAAAGCACTTGCACTTTAGCACTGGTCAGTAGTGGTAAGGTGCCCAGAGTACCAAAACCACGAAAAACAAAGGCCAGCACACAGTCAAAAACACAGGAAGCAGAAGCAAAAAGACAGGGGAAACCATGCCAAGGATAATAGGTCTAACACGTGCCCCCCCAGCAGAAAGTGGGGAGATCGACCCAACATCATGGGAGTTCTCATCACTAAGCAGAAGAATCTGGACAGACCATCAGCATTGGCGTGTTCTGTTGCAGGGTGGTGTTCCACCGTGAAGTCTATTCCCTGTAGGGAGATAGACCACCTCAGCAGTTTTGTGCTCTCACTTCTCATCTGCATTAACCATCTCAGGGGTCTGTGGTCTGTCTGAACCCAGAAGGGAGCCCCAAACAAGCAGGGTCTTAGCTTCTTCAGCACCCAGACCACAGCAAAATATTCTCGCTCAATTATACTCCACCTACATTCCTGGGGAAGTGACCTCTTACTAATGAAGGCCACAGGCTGGTCTATGCCCTCTTCATTTAGCTGTGCAAGTACTGCTGCCATGCCATGCTCTGAAGCGTCAGTCTGCCCAACAAATTACTTGGAGAAGGCAGGTGCCTTCAACATGGGTGCCATGCACATGGCTGCCTGCAGGGCACCAAAAGCAGTCTGGCAAGCCTCAGTCCAGAACACCTTTTTGGTTGTTTCTTAGAGTCCAACTCAGTCAAGGGGGCAACAATAGTACCATACCCATTGACAAACCTCCTGTAGTATCATGTGAGACCTAGAAAGGCTCTCACCTTTTTCTAGGTCCTGGCAGGCTCCCAAGCCAGAATGGTATCAAATTTTGTTTGCAGGGGTGCCACATGGCCACTCCCTACCTAGTGTCCCAGGTAAACCACAGATCCCTGCCGTATTTGGCACTTAATAGCCTTAAAAGTGAGGCCTGCCTTCTGCAGAGCCTTCAACACTTCACATAGGTGCTGCAGGTGTTCTTCACAGCTCAGGCTGAATACTGCAAAGTCATCCAGGTAGGCTGAACTGAAATCCTCCAACCCAGCCAAAACCTGGTTGACTAACCTCTTAAAGGTGACAGGGGCATTTTGAATCCTGAAGGGCATAACCCTTAACTGGTAGTGCCCATTTAGGGTGGAAATGCTGACCTATCCTTTGCCCCATCAGTTGGGGCAATCTGCCAGGACCCAGATGTTCAATGGGCTCATCAGCTCTGGGGATGAAGAGCACGTCAGTCTTCGGGATGGCGTTGAGTCCACGGTAGTCTACACAGACCCTGAGTTCTGGGGTGGCACCGGGGGCAACAACCTTTGGGGCCAAGACCACTGGGCTGGTCCAAGGACTGCTGGAGAACTTAATAAACCCCAAAGGTTGACATCTTGTAAACTTCATCCTTGATGCTAGCACTGACCTTGTCAGTCACTCTGTAAATATTGTGTTTTACAGGTGGGCTGTCCCCAGTACCCACATCATGTGTACACAGATGAGTGACCCCTGGGGTCAAGGAAAACAAGGAGGCAAACTGCCCAAACAACTTCCTGGCAGGCACCTGGGCCACTCTTTCAGGCTCCAGGGCCTCCTGATCACCTCCAAAGGCTCCTATAGACTGGGTGGTCACACCCACCCACCCAGGCAGTCCCAACATCTCCAAGAATGATGGGCACTCCACCTCACTCCAAGGGGAATCTTCCAGGTCATTGCCTAGCAGACACAGACAATCAACAGGCATGGTTAGACTCACAGCTCCTCTCAAGGAACCTGGGACCCCCCCCCACTGAAAGGGAAGCTGCACCACTTTACACAGGAGCTGAGTTGTCTACTGCAACTACTTGGTGAAGTACATAGGGAACTACCTGCTCTTCAGACACCTAGTGAAACCTCACGGTAGTCACATTGGCTCCTGTGTCTCTCAGAGCCTCCACCCTCTATCCATAGATGGTCACCAACTGCCTGTACTTCTCAGTGTTCTCAGGCACGAGAGCCCTCTCAACCATCTCACTGTCCTCTAGTGAGACAAGGGTCATCTCAACTGGCTCCCGCCCTTTTCCTGGAACCAACTCCTCCCCATGCGCTACACTGGCCAAATTCTGTGACTGAGTACCAGTGGTTGCCTGTGTCCACATGGGACATTTGTGGTCCCCCCTCATGTGACCCACTTTATCACATATATAGCACTTGCGGGGACCTCTCTGCAGGTTTCCCTGTAGAGACCCATGGTTTCTTCTCAATGGGGTACTGGGAATCCTTACCCTGGGAATAGGTTGGGGTCCTTTAGAGACTTCCTCCTGTTTACCCTTACCCCTCCACTTCTGATTGGGACCCTGACCACCCTTGGTGGAGTCTCCCCATACCTCTTTTGGACCCTGGTGCTCTCCCACCAGTCCGCTTTCTGAACATGCTTCCTGGGGTCAGTCAGCTTGCTGCCAATTAGGTGCTGGTGCAGATCTGGAAAATAAAGACTATACAACTGCTTCTAAACAATCAAATTATACAGCCCCTCATAAGTTGTCACCTTACTGCCCTTTACCCAACCATCCAGTTACCTGCAGAAAGAATCTACACATTCCAACTAAGTTTGGGATTCCTTTTTCTTATATGATCTAAACTTCTCTTTGTACTGCTCAGGAGTAAGACCATATCTGGTGAATAAGGCATCCTTCATGATAGAATATATGAGTCCCTGAAGGTTGCCTAAGGATGTCCGGGTGTCCCTCCTCTCTACCTTAAGGTGCTTCCACCAAACGCCCCCCCATTGTGCTTCAGGGATCATGAGGAGACCTGACTCATACCCCTCAAACCACAGATAGATGCCATCCTCCTTCTTGTAATCCTTCACTAAGTCATTTGGAATGTGTACCCTCCTTTCTGGTTGCACTGAGTTACTGCTGCCACCATCTCCAATGGACAGGGTCCTTTGGTCCATCTCCCTCAAACTTAACTCATGGGCCAGAAGCATCTTTTTCTCCTCTATGGCTAATCTTCTCTCTTCCATCTCAATTTTAAGCTTCTTTAATTAAGCTTCTTTAATTCAAATTGGTGTACCCTCTCTGCCTGTCTGTCCTGCAACTCTTCAGGGGTCAGACCTTTGGAAGAAACATTACTGCCTACCCTGGAGTCCCTCCTCCCAGGCAGAACAGGATTACTCAAAACAACAACATATAGGTTTTGTACCTCCTCACCCCATCCCCTTCCTCCGTGTGCACCCCAGCCTCCTTAGATGCCATCCATGCCTCCAGTGCCTTTTGCAGCTCCTCGTTCCAAGCAGAACTTTTAATTGGGCAGGCAAGGTCTTTGCAAAATTGTTTAAAATGAACCACCGTATACTCCTCCAGTTTCTCCAACTCAAACACAACTTTTGTAGCCACAGCTGGTGGATTCCTAGCCTGAGACATGCTTGTGGGTGAAGTTCAATAAAGATGCAAGAGTTAAAAAAAAGGCAGAGAGTTCCCAAAGAAAACAAAAACAAAATAGGAGGCAGAACACATCCAAAGAGAAAAATAAGTAGTATGTGGTCACATAATGGTTTGCACTGAAAACAGTGGTGTACACTTAATCAATGTATGTCAAGTACAAACACAAGTTCTATCCTCACAGCTGATCACCAATGTTAGAAATTGGGTCTCTGGTTGGCAGTCAGTTTACACTCTGTCCAAGCAGGGACCCTCACTCTAGTCAGGGTAATGGAGATACACACTTAGGGTAACCCCTGCTCACCCCTTTGGTAGCTTGGCTCAAGCAGTCAGGCTTAGCTCAAACGCAATGTGTAAAGTAATTGCATCAACACACACAGTAATACGGTGAGGACACTACAAAATGGACACAAAACAGGTTTGGAAAAATAGCCAATATTTATCTAAATCAACCAAGACCAAAACAACAAAAATCCAACATACAGAAGTAAAGTTATGAATATTTAAAGAGTCTTACTCCATAAGAAAACAATGGGCGAGCATGCGTTGGAAAAGTCAGTAATGCATCGATTCCTTACTCGCAAGTGAGGTAGTGTGTCATTTCTCCTCCAGTCAGGTAGGTGATAACTCGGTTTTCTCTCCCGCAAGAGAGTGATGCTTCGATTTCTGGACGGGCAACCTTGGGTCTGTGCAGGTTTATATTGATTTTGACGCGACGATGCGTGTGAAGTCCGGCCGCATAGTGATGAAGAACCACGATGCGTGGGGGTTGCGTTGATTTCAGCAGCCGCAAGCGGGTGTTACGTCATTTCTCCAGCTGTGATGCAGGTGATGGGTCGATTTCCCAGTCGCGATGCAGGTGGTGCATTGGTTTTACAGCTGTGTTGCAGGTAGTGCATCAAACTTTTACGCGCGCAGCTCCTGTGCATGGATTTCGGTCTTAGTTCCACCAACTTCACCTTTCAAGGGCCCAGGGACTAGAGTGGGCACCACTTGGCAGGGTAGGAGTCTCCATAAGGGAGTCCAGGTGCTGGAAGAGGAAGTATTTGATGGCTCTGAGACTTCAAAACAGAGTCAGGCTCAGTCCAAGCCGTTGGAGACACTTCACAAGTAGGAATATACCAGTCTTTGTCCTCTTTCAGGCAGAAGCAGCAACTGCAGGCCTACACAGCAAAGCACAATCACAGGCAAATGGGCAGTACTCCTTCTCCTTGGCAGAGGTCCCTCTTGACTCCAGAAGTAATCTAAAAGTCTGGGGTTTTAGGTCCACTACTTAAAGTCTCTGTTGTTCACAAGATCCTGCCTTGCCCAGGCCTGGCCCCAAACACACACCAGGGAGTTGGAGACTGCATTGTGTGAGGGCAGACACAGCACTTTCAGGTGTGTCAGCTCCTCCCTCCCCACTCTAGCCCAGGAGACTCATCAGGATATGCAAGCTACACCTCAGCTCCCTTTGTGTCACTGTCTAGTGGAGATTCGCAAACAGCCCAACTGTCAGTCTGACCCAGACAGGGAATACACAAGAAGGCAGTGGCCCAGAATGGTTAAGCAAGACAATGCCCACTTTCTGAAAGTGCCATTTTCAAACTCACAATCTAAAAAACAACTTTACCAAAAGATGTATTTTCAAATTGTGAGTTCAGGGAGCCCAAACTCCTTATGTCTATCTGCTCCCAATGGGAAACTCTACTTATTTAAAGATAGCTTCAATGTAAACCTATGAGAGAGATAGGCCTTACAACAGTGAAAATTGAATTTGGCAGTATTTTACTGCCAGGACATGTAAAACACATCAGTACATGTCCTACCTTTGACATACGCTGCAGTTTGCCCAGGGGGCTACCTATGACCTATCATAGGGGTGCCTCATATGTACAAAAGGGGAAGGTTTGTGCCTGGAAAGTGGGTGCACTTGCCAGGTCGATTTAGCAGTTTAAAACTGCAAACACAGACACAGCATTGGCAGGTCTGAGCTATGTTTACAGTGCTACTCATGTGGTTGGCACAATCAGTGCTGCAGGCCTACTAGTAGCATTTGATTTACAGGTCCTGGGCACCTCTTGTGCACTTTAACAGGGACTCACTAGTAAATGATATATGCCAATCATGGATAAACCTATTACATACACATTTTGTAAAGGAGCACTTGCACTTAAGAACTGGTTAGCAGTGGTAAAGTGCCCAGAGTACCAAAACCAGCAAAAACAAAGACCAGCACACAGTCAAAAACACAGGAAGCAGAGGCAAAAAGACAGGGAAAACCACGCCAAGGATGCCAGGTCCTACAACATCACTCCCACATCAACAGCACCGCCCCAACCTCAGCCCAAGACTATGTCTGTCAGTGAGGCAGCCACTGCAATAATTGCGACACCGATGAGCAGTGACATTGACTTGGATTTGTCCCTTTTCCAAAGCAGTAACCAATTGTTTCAGGAAACGGAGCAAAGTAGACAGCAGCCAGCAACAGTACATCTTCCCAAAGTTGGAACAGAAGAGGAGGTCGAGCTTCCTGCCAAGCAAGGACCTCCTCTATTAGAATCAATGGCTCCCAGATCTTCAACAAGAAAAAGGAAGGGTACTACTCCACCATCTTCTCCAAGCACCACTTCTGATGAAGAATGAAGATAGGAATATGGAGTGGACCACAGCAGAGTCCGGGAGGCAAGGAAAAAGAAACGTTCCAGAAGGCCTTAGAATCATGGAAGGGGATGATGATGAGGAGGATGATGACAACAAGCCAGTCATTGTTAAAGCTGACACACAGGAGTTCGACATTTCTATCCAACCTTCTTCAAAGAATGTGGCACAGGTAGCACCACCAGCTCCCATATTTGGAAGGCTCCTGCAGAGACCTGCACCAACCTATACCTCAGAAGAACTATGCACTGTTGAGAGGAAATCAACACCCACCTACCTCCAGTTCTACTTCAGGCATTGGCAGTGCCCCAATAAGAAATTAAATGTACCCAGGTTCAGACTTTTTTACAGTTAGCAAACAGGAGGAGAACATTGTGATATGCTACATTTGAAAACACAAGTGTTCTTCGAGATATTAGCCTGGTTCACACTATGATCCTGGAGGCCAGACGATACATATGAAAAAACATCACGCAATCTGGTAGGAGAATTACCTTAAAATAAATTGCTGAAACTGGTTGCGGTGGTGAAGGTGAGGAGGGGTGGAAGCTAAAGGCATTTTCAAAATGCAACAGCAAGAACGTTGTCTCTATGATTAGTTGCCCCTGCAAACTCAAATACATTGGAATGACAACAAGAGGAGTTGGCACACGCATTTGTGAGCACAGGAGCATGATCCGCTGCAAACGTGATGCTACCAAACTTACCAGCCACTCTATTAGGTATAACCACTCAGCTGATGACATGGAGTGGTATATTATCGATAAAATAAATCAAACAGAAGCTAACATAAGCCAACAGCTCCTGCGATATGACCAGAGGTGGGTTTGGTGATTACGAACAGGTATTAATGGGCTAAACGATGAAATACAATGGTCAATGTTGCATAATTAGGGCTAGAACCCATGGATGACCACAATAAACTAATCACCTCAGGCCATATGATACATAGGGAGAATACTCAGTATCATTGGCCTCCCCTGTACTACAGTCTGATAATATAGCAATGCCAATGTCTACCCGACATCCACTTGAGAAACACTTGGCTACTTAGTAAATCATCTCAAACGATTGTGACTATGATGACCCATTTTTTCTCTCCCGCCTACCCCCTTATCTCTTTATTACTTTTTCTTTCACTTATTTTTCTTTGCCTCTTATCCCCTTAATGTGTCACCCTGCTCCCTTTCCTTCCCCTCCTTCCTCTCCTTTCTTCCTCCCCCTCTCCCCGTGTTTCCCCCTTTATTTCCCACTTGTTTCCCTTCTTTTCCTTCCATTACCCTACCACCCAACCTCCCCTTCTTCCCCCCTCTCTCCCTTCCCCTCTTCTGTTCCTCCTCTCTCTTTTCCCCCTTTTCCCTTTCTTCCTCTCCCCTCGTATGCATTTTCATATTTTCCTCATCCCCTCTCCTTCTTCCCTTCCCCCTCCCCACTGTTTTCCCCTTCCACCCTCCCCTCCTTATATCATCACACCTCTTTGATTTTTATGGATCCCAGTGATTGCCAATGCACTACTTGGATCCTCATATGCTCCAACGCCCTAGCGATCAAAGGCCATTTTTAATGACTACATTTCCTATGAGTCCCCACTCCAGGGACGCGCAGTGATAATGCGTCTTCCACGCACCCTGGAAAAAGTCGAGTAGTCATTGACCTTCTGTATAAAAGGGTGCTCCGTACCAGACCGATGATACAGGCAGCTGGGAGGGAGCCCAAATAGGTGTGCCAGATGACTGCTCCCTTTGATTAAATAAGTGCCGAGGGGGTGGGGGAGAGTACATTTCGCAGGCTCTTTGACAGCATTGTAGCCCCATGCTCCAAGTGGGAGCAAGATGAGTCTTCCCCCGTTTTTCAGGTCCCTTTTCATTTTCCTTTTCTCATTTCACTATAGATGGCTTACTATAATACAGGAATATGTGAGTGAGGAACTTCGGGAGTGCGGGGTCTGATATTACAGCTGCTGAGGCTTAATTGAAAACACTAGCATGACGAACAGTGGGTTTCCAGTAGTTAATACAACAAGTTTTTAATGTGGGCCTTCTTCCTATTAACTTAGAAAGACGCCCGGTGTGCGTGTTCGCCTATTTACACATACTGACCGCTGTACCTTTAATGATTTCACAGAGAAAATGGGCCTTTCCGCATATCTCCGCATTTCCTCCTGCCAGAGCACACTTGCTTCCAAGGGAGGAAGTCGGAGATTTTGCTAAGCGTGTAATTCCACCCAGTGGCATTTGTTTTTCGTTTCCCCTTGATTTATTTTACAGTGTTTGACTATAAGGGGCATCATCCCCACCACAGACCAGGAGTCAGTTGCCCTTAAAATTTAGATTAAGAGAGAAAAAACTGTTTTTTTTTCCACTACATATGGAGTGGATGCAATAAATAACGTTCGTAGGCTCTACATCCACAACAATAAATAAATGCATGGTTGTGATACCATTATTGGCATGCAATTTGACACCTTGTTTGCAGTGGTTTGCTGTGGTTGTGTGATAGATGTGTTCATATACATATAGCCACTTGGGCATTCTATAACTAAATCTTCCTTCCTCTTTCCCTTACATAGGATACCAAGGTAGGTCTTGAGCGTGTTATAGCTGAGCCTTCTACTATTAAGTCAGGATAGGCTTTTTCTTCACACTATACTTAGGAGGGATCCCAGGTCCTGAAGAATGTCCCAGACCAGTAATGGCTCCACGTCTGGGCAGAAACATATTGGCCATCAGGCTTAAAGTGACACAATGAGTCGTCATACTTAAAAACCGTCCCTACTTTGATTTTAATTTACCAGCAGATACCACTTTTAAAAGGTGTGATCCACACTTGTGATCAGCGTGGTAATTTTAGTCAAACAACTGGATCCCGATATTATCCAGAAAAGTATCATTTCAGCACTCCCTCTAGGTTCATTTAACTACGAGGTTGAGTCAGCCCAGGTGGTATTGTCCTGACTGGGTTGGGGTAGGTGGCCAAATGATGAAGCATGACACTATAATGTGTGTGAGACCATCTATTCCATAAGGAGGAACTCCTGAGATAGGTCCCTAATATTTGGTTAACACAAGCATGGTTCATTAGACTGTATCACGGAAAAGAGTAGTTCTACCACAGGATGATCAGGCCCTTTGGGTTTATTCTCCCTCCCATACTTTTTGTGTATACGGTTTTGATTTTGGAAGGCAGTATGGGGACTATAACCTTCCTTGTCTCTCTAAGTGTAAAAAGAGGAGAGCAAGGAAACATCAGTTACAACTGGTCAAATGACAGAGTAAGGTGAGGAATAAGAGGGTGACATCCTCATGCAAAGTAGCCCTGTGCCCAGCAGTGAACCAGAATCACCTACCTCAGCAACCTCAC
Source organism: Pleurodeles waltl (assembly GCF_031143425.1). NCBI lineage: Eukaryota > Metazoa > Chordata > Amphibia > Caudata > Salamandridae > Pleurodeles > Pleurodeles waltl. Next base: position 1,674,803,036 of record NC_090444.1, on the reverse strand, counting down.
AGCACAGAAAGACTCAGTCAGTTGGGGACACCACTGCATGCGGTGATTGCACCATGACGCACACTTAGGCCCCCATTATGACAATGGCGGTAAAAACTGCCTACCGCCGCGGCAACGGCCGCCAAAAGACCGTCGCCGCGGCTACCAGCTATCCACCATATTATGACCACAAGAAGGGCGGAAATCAGGCTGTGGCCATGCCGGCGGATGGCGGTAAGGTGGCCCTGCTACCACAAGCAGCGCCACACCAGTAGACGTATTTTGACAAATAATACAGCCTCGCAGTGTTCTGCTGGCAGGCGCTTCTGGTGAAAGCAGCGCCCAATCCCATGGATCCAGTTAAGTCGGGTCTCTGAGAGGGGAGGGGGTGGGGGTGTTGTGTGTGTGTGTGGGGGTGTGTGAATGTATGTGTGTGCAAGAATGTGGGTGTGTGTTGAGTGTTGAATTCATGTGTGCATGTATGGAAGTGTGAGTGTGTGTATGTTGTGAAATGTGAATGCATGTCTGTGTGTATGTTTGGAAGTGTGTGCGGATGTGTGTGTGATTGGTTGTATGCATGCGTGTATGTATGTGTGAATGAGTGTGTGCATACGTGTGTGTGTGTGAAGGGGGCTTGAATATGTGGGGGGACTTTGGAGAGGTGGGGGGGTGGAGGTAACTGCAGAGGAAGGGTGGGAAGACCCCTATCAGTGACAGGAAAACAATTCCCTTTCACTGATATGGCCTACCGCCATGGTTTTTGTGGTATTACGAATGCCACGAAAACCATGGCGGTAGGCAGGGTCATAATCCCGCAGACGGAACAATGGTGGCCACCGGGCTGAAGATGGATATCTCCAGCCTGGCGGCTGTTACCGCCATGGTGGTCGGAGTGGTACATTGGAATGTCATAATATGGCGGTAAGCACCACCAGCTTGTTGGCGGTATTTACCGCCACATTATCGCCGACTGCTGGGGTCGTAATGACCCCCTGAGTCTGCCACCACCTACATGTCAAAGGTGGCCTGACTCAGTGGCTCCACAAAACAAGACAATCCAGGCTACAATTACAGGCATGTTTAGGCATGAGGGGCCCTACGACCGCAAGGTCTTGGCCCTGAAGATAGTTTTAAGGGCGTTCAGTGGCATGCCACAGTAGTCATGTTAGCCATGGAGAAATCACACACAGCTGCAAACATCTTGGAGGAATTTTATATCAATGAGTCTGAATGGCTGTGACCCAGAGGTCTCTGAATTGGATTTGTTGCCACAGACAATGGTAGTAACATAGTCAAGGCCATGGCAGACGGTGGCTTTTTCAAGGTCCTGTGTTTGGTGCACTGCATCAACCTGGTTGTGAAAGACTTTCTCAAAAAAGAAGACATAGTCAGAAACTTACTGACCACCTGCAGATGAATCTGCACTCATTTCAGCCATTCTTTTTAAGCCTGGAAACAGTTGCAAATTATTCAGTGTGATAACAGAGTACCAGTTAAAGCCCTGATACAGGAGGTGCCGACACGCTGGAACTCATCTTATTATATGTTGCACCGTCTATTTGAGCAGTACAGACAGATCAATTACTATGTCATTCTAAGAGGAGGGGATGCAATTGGGAAAGCTATGACCAGGGATGTGGACAAATGGGGCCTGGTCAAATGCCTGACCCTGATCACTCCCTCTGGAGTTTTTCAAGTGGTAAGTTAACAAGGATGACAGTGGGATGGGCCAAGTTATCCTACTGTTGCAACTGTTACAGGACCAGCTAAAGAAGGTGTGAATGAAATCCCAGAAGCGCATGCCTTAGATGGGAGCCTAAGCTATTTCTTGACTTGTAATGTAAGGCTGCAAAATAAAATTAGCTCATCCAAAGAGTACATCTATGCCACCCTACTTGATCCACACTACAAAAAAGTCCTTCCTCTTTCATTCCTTTTTTCTGAAGGGGATGTTTCAAAATGCAAGAGCGGGATTGTTGAGCAAGCAGGAGAACCAGAAGAAGATTGGCTGGAACTTAGAGTCCCAATCCACAATTCTGGGGTGCCACCTTCACCTTCCAGAGAGGGCAGTCTTGTCTCACAGCAGCCAACACCAACAACAAGAACACTGGCAACAACAGCATCAGAAGAATCAGACTCAGCCTCTGCATTGGCTTGGCTTCAAGTGGTAGGTCTTAAGTCCAGTGCAGAGGCAAAGGTAAAAGAGGTCAAGCAAGTGGCATACCTATGGCACTTCAGAGGATGTTTCAGGAGTATCTGGATGACCCAAAAGAAGTGTATGTCGATCAAAACTCATTGGTGTATTGGTATGGAAAGAGGAACTACTGTCCAGAGCTCAACAGGCTGACAATAAAGTGTCTGGCTTGTCCCGTAGCCAGTGTGTCTGCTGAACGTGTGTTCAGTGAAGCTGGTGCAGTTGTTACAGTGAGAAGGACCAGTCTCTCACCTGAAAACATGGAGAGATTAATCATGATCAAAATGAACAAGAATTTTATACCACCTGATAACACTGCTCCTGAAACATCATAAGAGGAGGAAGAGAATGGTTGGTCAGAATCAAGTATGTTTGCTGACCAACTTCTAGGTGAACCGCCTGAGTTTGAGGACAAACTCTACTTCTCACACCAGTGTTACCATAGAACTTTTTTATTATTTCTCATTGAACTTCTTACTTTCTTTACAGAAAAATTGCTAGTGGAACATTATGTTTGATAATTGTTACACCTGATAGCCTTAGGGTGGTCACCCCTAACTTTTTGCCTGCCTCCCTCCACTTTTTAGATACTGTTTTTACTGGTTTTAAGACTCTGAACACTTTACCACTGCTAACCAGTGCTAAAATGCATATGCTCTCTCCCTTTAAACAAGACAACATTGGATCATACGCAATTGGATTACTTAATTTACTTATAAGTCCCTAGTAAAGTGCACTTTATGTGCCCACGGCCTGTAGATTAAATGCCACTAGTGGGCCTGCAGCACGGATTGTGCTACCCACTTAAGAAGCTCCTTACCTTGCCTCAGGCCTGCCATTGCAAGGCCTGTGTGTGCAGTTTCACTGCCAATTCGACTTGGCATTTAAAAGTACTTACCAAGCCTAAAACACCCCTTTGTCTACATATAAGACACCCCTAAGGTATGCCCTAAGTCCCCCATTGGGCAGGGTGCTGTGTAGACAAAAGGCAGGACATGTACCTGTGTAGTTTACATGTCCTAGTACTGCAAGACTCCTAAATTCGTTTTTACACTGCTGTGAGGCCTGCTCTCTTCATAGGCTAACATTGAAGCTACCCACATATACTGATTGAGTGGTAGCTGCTGATCTGAAAGGAGTAGGAAGGTCATATTTAGTATGGCCAGAATGGTGATACAAAATCCTGCTGACTGGTGAAGTTAGATTTAATATTGCAATTTTAGAAATGCCACTTTTCGAAAGTGAGCATTTCACTGCACTTAACGCCCGGAGGAGAGCCATACAACTTGTGAGAATGCAACAAGCAGAGTCAGATAAACAGGAAAGTAGGTACAACTGTGCAATGTATGAGCACATCGGTTAAGGTACTTACCTCTACGTTAGTCCTGAAGAGGCCTATATGAAAAGGGGCTGTAACACGTCGACTTGTCATTGGGAGAGGTTGCAAGGAAAATTGATTGAACCTTTAAGGATTTTGAATAACATCTCTGTTGAAATAATGATGAAAATCAAAAAGGACTAGAGATGTGATTAATTAGGCAACCATCTCCGTCATGTGGATTATTGTGATCAACAATGTATACAAACACATTGATTTAAATCAACATGAGTGTTGTGAAGGACCTTGTATATGTGTATATATGTACATTTGGTTGTCTGTCTGTCTGAACCTCTATTAGTGTGAACCTTTTTTTGTTGGCTATCACTGTTGTTGGAAAAATAGAATGATATAATGAATCAAGGAATTAAAGTGTAATCCCAATGATTGATTTATAGTTTCATTGGAGGAGAATTCATGTATGATTTATTCTCACTATTTGATCACTTTTGTTTACATATTGTGTACCCTACCCAGGTATAGTAGGGTCATTAGGGTAGACCCCTTTTTCTTTGAGAGTTACAATCCATGTCTGGCTGGGTTCAGTTGATAGCCCCCTTGTGCATTCACTCAGACCCACCCCAAACACAGGATACTCAGCCTCACTTGCATACATCTGCGTTTTGAATGGGTCTTCCTGGGCTGGGAGAGTGGAGGGCCTAACACTTACATGTCAAAGGACACAAAGGACTGCCACACCCCCTACTGGAATCCTGGCAGACAGGATTGAACTGAAAGGGGACCTTGTGCACTTCTAAGCCACTCTTTGAAGTCTCCCCCACTTCAAAGGCACATTTGGGTTTTTAAACAGGGCCTCTGCCACTATCAACTCAGACACTTCCTGGAGAAGAGAACCTGAACCAGAACTTGCATCCTGCCAAGAAGAACTGCCTGGCTGCCCAAAGGACTCACCTGACTGCTTTCTGTGAAGGATCGTTGCCTTGCTGTTGCCCTTCTGCCTTGCTGCTCTCTGGCTGTGGTGAGAAATGCTCTCCCAGGGCTTGGACAGAGCTTGCCTCCTGTTCCCTGAAGTCTCAGGACCAAAAATACTTCATCCCTAAAAGAAGGACTTCTTGTGCGGTGAAAATCGACGCATAGCCTGCCAGAAATGACGCACCGCAGTGAAAAATTCACCGCACACCGAACCAAAACGATGCAGCCCAACATCACAACAAGAAGATCGATGCATCACCAGCGTAGCGACCGGAAATTCCATGCATGGCCCACTGGATCGACGCACAGCCGAGTCAGAACGATGCAGCCCGACTTCCAGAGAGGAAGCAACGCAGTGCCTGCCGTGCGGTAGAAATTTCCACACAATGCCCACCGGAACAACGCAGCCTCAGTGACTTCATCCTGTCGGCGCCAGAAATCCACGCATCGCCCCGGGGAATCCGAAAAGCCCCTCTACCCGAAGAGAATTCACGACTGAGAGTTGGAAATCGACGCACAGCCGCCCCTGCAGGAAAACTAATTGACACATCTCTGTGTGCGGCCTGAGAAATCGACGCACAATCCCTTGTTTTCCACGCATCTCCTCCTCTGCGGTTCTTTGCAGAGATTTTGAACGCGAACCAGGTACTTTGTGCTTGAAAGAGACAATTATTGCTTTTAAAAGACTAAAGACAATTTATATCACTTTTATAGTGATATCTCAACAGATACTTATTGCATTTTAACTGTTTGACCTGCATCTTATCAGATAACTAGTATATATTTTTCTAAACATGGTGATATAATGTGTTATTGCATGATTTATTGCAACAATACTTTACACATTGCCTTCTAAGTTAAGTGTGACTGCTCTGTGCCAAGCTACCAGAGGGTGGGCACAGAATAATTTGGATTATGTGTGACTTACCCTGACTAGAGTGAGGGTCCTTGCTTGGACAGGGGGGTAACCTGACTGCCAACCAAAGACCCCATTTCTAAATCTGGTGACCAGCGGTGAGGATAGGACTTGTATTTGTACAGTGAAATACAATAGCTAAGTGTTCACTACGTACCCACAGTTGAAGGTCAACTTAATTTTTTATCTTTTTCTGCAATTTCGTTTTTCTACCTGACATTTTTTAACTAACATCCTCACTCAACATGTCTCTGGCTGGGTCTCAAGCTGGAAATGAAGATTTTGACCTAGCCATGCTGGAGACATATACTGTCAAACAGAAAGGCTTCTGCAGGGATATGGGGGTACCCACCCAAGGTGCCTCCAGAAAGGGTGAATTTCAAATGGCGCTGAGGGCCTGGGCAGAAGCCCATTCAGAGGAGGATGCTGAGGAGGAGGGTCCAGAGGATGGCCCCTCAGAGGATTTTTTGTCATCAGTGGATGATGTTACCACTGCAATTGTGCCCCCTGCCAAACCAGGGAGCAGTGTTTCCGATCAGGGCATTACTGCAGAGGAAAGGAAAGAGGAGAGAGAATTTCAATTACAAATGGCAAGGTTAAAAATTGAAGCTCAACAGGAGGAAAGGAGGGCAGAGAGAGAAGCCAAACAGGCTGAAGCTGAGAGAGCAGACAAGAAAATTGAAGCTGAGAGAGCGGAGGCTGCGCTGAGACAGCCTTGGCTGAAAAGAAACATTTGTTGGCTCATGAACTGAGTCTCAAGGAGCTGTAGATCAAGGCAAGACAGTCTGAGTCCAGCAGTGATGGTGGCAGCATACATGCAGGACCTGTTGGGGAGAAAAAGGTTTGTATACCCAAAAATGTGGTGCCAGGTTTTGTGGTGGAAGATGACACTGATAAGTGGTTGGCTGCCTATGAAGTTGCATTAAGGGCTCATGGGACCTCTGAGGATCAATGGGGGGGCGGCCTTGTGGTTTTATGTACCAGCAGTGGGGAGGAACACACTCCTTACACTAGCTCCACATAATCAGAATGTCTATACACCCATGAAAGCCGCTTTATTGGCCAAGTTTGGGCTGATCCCTGAAAAATACCATCAGAGGTTTAGAGACGGCACCAAACTTTCCACACAGACTTGGGTAGACTATTTTGATTTCTTCAATAAGGCACTGAATGGATGGGTGCGGGCAGCAAAGTAAATGATTACAAAGGATTATGGCCCTCAATATGACATTGGCGGTAAATCCCACTTACCACCACGCTGACTGCCGCCAACATACCGCCGTCGCGGCGGATATCTGTTCACCATATTGTGACACACACACACCAATCCGTCACTATGCATCCACACACACACAACTCCGCCACACCAAAGGTCAGTGATAAACTGGCGGTATCAAAACCCACACCGTTACGCCAACAGAACAATGCCCACCACATTATGACCCACAAATCACCACAGCAGACATACAATGACGGTAAACTATTGGCGGTACATACCACTGCGCTCAAAATACACACAATCAAACAAAACACCACCACATTGGAGAATTCAAACTACACATACAGGACACACATACACACACCACACCCACACCACTATAAAACCCACACCCACATTACCCACAACCCTTTACGAAAACAAATCATTGGCACAAGACAGACACCACGACCACAGACAAGACCAGAGCCACACATCACCATCACCTATACACCACCCACACACCTCACATCACACACCCCAACACATCACCCTATACACCCTCACCCACACTACTCACTCAACACCCCTGGCACCACAACGAAACCCCAGATTCTCTGAGGAGGAGCTAAGGGTCATGGTGGAGGAAATCATCTGGGTAGAGCCTCAGCTATTTGGAGCACAGGTGCAGCAGATATCCATTGCTAGGAAGATGGAGCTATGGCAGAGGATCGTGGACAGAGTCAACGCCGTGGGACAGCACCCAAGAACAAGGGATGATATCAGGAAGATGTGGAATGACCTACGGGGGAAGGTCGGTTCCATTGCAGCAAGACACCACTCGCTGTACAGAGAACTGGCGGTGGACCCTCATCACCTCCCACACAACTAACATGGGAGGAGCAAGTCTTGGCAATCGTGCATCCTGAGGAGTAGGAGGTGGACTGGACTCTGGTAAGTCAACTCTATACAACTACTACCCCCCCTAACTGCATGCCATCACATACCCCCACCCTCACTCCCATCACTCCACCACTTCCCACACATCCCACCATCACATTTCACTCATCCCAATACCAAGCCATGCCTGCCATACCAATACATGGACACCACTCACAGACCTGCATGGACACCTATCACTAAAGCATGCACACTAGAGAGAATCACCTAGCCCACCACATACCAACTCACACAAGCTAAAGCTGCCAGGGCAAATACAACCAAAGAGGGCAACGCACCCATGCACAATATGTCACACACAGAAACAATAACACTGCATTTACATCCCCACAGATATCCCAGCCAATGTCAGCTGAGAAGAGGTGCCAGCAGTTTCCAGTCCACCCCCCCCCACAGAAGAGGCCCACAGTGATGACAGCAACTCTGGTCGCCTGGATCAGGATGACCAACCTGGACAGTTGGTTACCCAGGCACAGTCACACCCCACCACAGAGCCTCCACCCTCAGGAAACACCACCACAGCACCCACCGGCGTACCCATGCCTCTGTCCCCAGGACTTATCAATCAGCAGTGTGTCCACAACTACAGGGACCCTAGGGCACACCTCACCCCCAAGACAATCAGGGACCTGGGGTCAGTGGCAGTGGGCACACGGTTCAGGGAACAGAGGCACAGGAGAACAGGGACACTGGGAGGACTGCTGTGCACCAGGGGGAGGACAGGCCCAGGGAACTGACTCTCCAGGAGGCACTCACTTAGATCCTGGGAGCATACCAATATTCCCAGGATACGCTGGGCCAGATCCTGGACAACGTGCAGGAGAACAGGCATCTGCAGGAGCATACCAACATTCCCAGGATACGCTGGGCCAGATCCTGGACAACGTGCAGGAGAACAGGCGGCTGCAGGAGGGACAGTACCAGGGGATCAGGGAGGACTTGCAGGCCATTAACACCACCCTGGTCTCCATTGTAGGGGTGCTGGCAGACATGGCCAACATTATGAGGGAGGCAGTCTTACAACAGCGGGCCCCTGCCACTAGCCAGACTACTGAACTGCCCTCCACCTCCGCTGCCACTAGTGGACAATAGGACCAACAGGCCACCAGCACCCCTCCCCCTGCAGAAGGTGAACCACCCCACAAATGTTCCCTGCGATCCAGGCAGAAGCCAGAGACTATTGCCAAGACCCCCTGCCAGGAAATAAGACTCTCCTGATTGTCACCCTTGTGTCCCACTCTGTCACCCTGTCCACCTTGAACTGCCATTGCTCCCCTTCCAATGTCCCCTTATACAATGCACCTGTGCTACCAATAGACTGGAACAATACCCTGGACTTTCCTCCATCATCACCCCAGCCCATTGCACTTTCCCCTTTTCGTCATAGCACTTCAATAAACCCACTTTGAAAAAATACAAGTATGGAGTATGTCAAATGATTGAAGTATGTATTCGTTTCACAAGGTTCAAGCATTGCAAATCAACTGTACAGTAACGTGCACATAGGATAGACCTGTAGTTGGCTGCAGTGAACACACCAGGAGCGATAATGGAGCACCAACATCTGCAAAAAGAGTTGCTAAAGGGTACAGTGAGTGGGCATAGAAGTGGAAAACTCAGCCTGCCAGTGACAATGTGAAACAAACAAATGACAATGAAATGTGAAGTTACACTGTCTTACCTGTGTATCATTGGAAGTATTGTCAAATCACTGCAGTTCTGTTGTCCTCATCCTCATCCTCTGCCTCCTCATCTTCACTGTCCACAGGGTCCACTGCTGCCACAAGGCCATCTCCAGCCTCCTCCTCCTGCAGAAACGGCACATGGTGTCTCAAGGTATGGTTGTGCAATATGCAGCATGACACGACTATCTGGCAGACCTTCTTGGGTAAGTAGCACAGCGATCCAGCTGTTAGATGAAGCACTGAAACCTGGCCTTCACAAGGCCAAAGGTATGTTCAATGGTCCTTCTTCTTCGCCCATGTGACCTTGTCCTGGGATTCCTCACAGGGGTCAGTAGCCATGATAGGTTGGGGTAACCTGAGTCACCTACAAATATTGAGGGACAACATTTAGCCACACACTATGCCATATGGCCCACACCATACCCATACACCAACATCCACTGGGTGGGAACCAGGGCTCACCTATTAGCCACACCATGTGCCTCTGTAGTTGGCCCATCACATTTGGGATACTGCTATTCCTCAGGATAAAGGCATCATGCACAGACCCAGGATACTTTGCATTGACATGGGAGATCTACTGGTCCGCCAGGCACACCATCTGGACTTTCATTGTGTGAAAACTCTTTTGATTTCTGAACACCTGTTCATTTAGCCGGGGGGGGGACAAATGCAATATGTGTGCCATCAATTGCCCCAATGATGTTGGGGATATGTCCCATTGCATAAAAGTCAGCCTTCACTGTGGCCAAATCCTCCACCTGTGGGAAAACAATGTACCTGCACATGTGTTTAATCAGGGCATCCAGCACTCTTGTCAGCACTATTGAGAACATAGGATGTGACATTCCTGCTGCCAAGCCCACTGTCACTTGGAAAGAACCAGTTGCCAAGAAATGGAGCACAGAAAGGACAAGAGGGGGGATCCCAGTGGGATGACGGATAGCAGATATCAGGTCAGGCTCCAGAAAGGCACACATGCCTGTGACTGTGGCCCTGTCAAGTCTGTAGGTGAGGATAATGTGCCTGTCCTCCATTGTTGTCAAGTCTATGGGTCTGTACACAGGGGGTATGTCTCCACCTCCTATTCATCCACAGCAGTAGCAATCTATGGGGCAAAAGAGTGAGGAGCCGGTCACAAACTGTACATTGTAGCCACAACAGTAGAATGCATGATGTTAATTTGAAATGTATAAGTGGCATCTGTCCTGTAGGTACAATTGTGAAGTGTGACGCAGTTATAATCCAGGGCCTGTTCCCCCCCGAAATGGTGTCCGCCTGTCCTGTGTGGAGGGACAGGTGGAAGTGAGGTAATTCCACTGACGTGCGCCGTTTTGGGAGGCAGTTGGGAACCACTGTGCAACGCCTCATTGGATAATATTGGGCCCTATGGTGTACAGTGGCCAATTGTGATGTACACCGGCGGTGATGGTATGCACCATCGCGGACGTGACCACCATTTTCTATCTGTTCACTCACTTGCTACCTGACCTTCAATAGGAGAGGACCTACACAGCATGTGCTGCAGTGACCTGTGTCTGGAACCGACAATGGCGCACGTGACTGGGGAAAGGGCCCCTGCCTTCACCTCAGGTGAGTTGGAGAGACTGGTGGATGGGGTCCTACCCCAGTACCATGGTGTGTGTGAAGGCTGCGTGTAGGGGCAGGGTTGGTGGATGTCCCCTGAGCAGCGTGCAGCTTGTGTGCTTGGCCAGGTCTGTGTTAATGGGGATGGGAAGGGGTATGGTGGGCCATGAGTGTAACAGGCAGGACTGTCTGACTAATACCTTTCCCAGTGTGTATTTCCTCTGCAAGTCAGCACCCATCAAAAGAAGGGTATATGGCGTGCCAACGCCAAGGAGGTACAGACCCTGGTGGTCTACAGCAGGCAGAGCACCCACTGTCGGAAACGGTGGGAGGACCTGAGACGCGGGGCATGGAAGACAGCGGAGGCCCAGCTGGGGATGGCCTACCAACGAGAAAGAGGTGCCCGTTGAACCCTGCCTCCCTGATGACCTGCACACTGGCAGTGGCCTATCCGGAGCTGGATGGGCACTTGAGGGCATCACAGCAGCCACAAGGGGGTGAGTACAGTGCCCATCATTACTACTTACGCCTGGTGGGGTGGTATCCGGGTGGGGGATGTGTATCTGTGGTGCCCCTAGGCCAGGCCTGACATTGCAGAGTAGGTCCCATGTCGGCCAGGGTTCTGATGTGATAGTCCTCCTACCTAGCTTGTAGGCATCCACTACTGGGCAGGGCTATGTGGGTACCAGGTATGCCGCAGTTGGCGGTATGTGTCCCTCCCCATGCCCTGGTGACTAGCATTGTTACTGGTAGTGCATTGTACAGTGCGTAGGACTGTTCCCTGTGTGTGAGTGTGCTGTGAACGCCAAAGGTGGTGTTTGTGCAGCCACTGACCCAGTGTATCCTTTGTCTCTCCCCCCCCTTTTTGTTTTGTCATCCTGTCCTTATGTGCATTAGCATCATCTGGCGGAGGAGCAGAGGCACTGGCGATGGAGGGAACTGCATCCCACAGGACCCAGGAGGCAGAGTCCACTGACGGTGAGGGCACCAGCGGGACAGAGGGCGAGAGGAGCACCAGGGCGGAGACTGGAGGGGACAGTTTGGACACAGATACCTCCTCCGATGGAAGCTCCCTGGTGGTGGCGGACACCTCTGTGCCCACCCCAGCTACAGGTACAGCCGGCACCCCGTACCAACCCCGCCCTCCCAGCAGCCCCTTAGCGAGTGTCCATGCCCGAACAGGAGGGTGGGCATCTCCTTCGCCCCAGGCACCTCAGGCCCTGCCCCAGTCAGCCCTGCTGCCCTGAGTGAGGAGGCTAGTGGCCTCCTGAGATCCATCTCCTTTGGGCAGTCAACCATTGTGAATGTCATCCAGGGGCTGTAAGCCCAAATGCAATAGACCAATGCATTTCTGGAGGGCATTCACAATGGCTTGGCGGCCCAACAGAGATCAATCCATGCTCTGGCCTCCTCTCTGATGGCAGCCATTGTCCTTGTTTCCACCCTCCAACTTCCTCTTCCCAGTCCCATTCCCCTCAGCCCCAACCTATCCCAAGCACACAGCCAGACCAGCATGCACACAAGACAACACACAAAAGTTGCACAGGCAAACACAAGCACCACACATCATCCCACAGTCACTCACACAAACACCATCCAGATGCAGACATACCAACATCCACTGCCTCCACTGTGTACCCGTCCTCCTCCTCCTCCACCTCCCTCCCAGTTCTGTCTACACTCACACCTGCAAGCATTACATCCACATCCACTATTGCCATCACCAGCACACCTATCAGAACACACACCTCATTGGCAGTCACCGCCCGAACAGCCATGCACACGTCCCCTGTGTCCTCTCCCACTGTGTCTGTCCCCCCCTCCCAAGGTACACAAACGCAAGCACTCAGACACCCAACAACCATCCACCTCACAACAGCATCCAGCCCATGCACCTTCACCCAAACACAGCAGACACCTCCCACAACCACTCCCTCTTCACCCACTCCCATACCTTCTCCCTCTCCCTGCCCCAATGTCCCTAAGCAGCTTTTCCTCTCCACCATTGACCTCCTCCCTAACGCTGCCCGTCCTTCACATCTGGCCAGGGTGGCTAAAACCCAGGCAAGCACCTCAGCCACCCAGTCCACGGGCCCAGTAGTGTCCACACCTACTCGTGGTGGTAAAGGATCCAGGGCACCAGGCTGCCTCACGGAAAGGGTGCCTGTCCCAAGTGCTGCCAGGAAGGGCTAGGAGCCATCCACAGCTGCTGCCAGGAAGGGCAAGGAGCCATCCACAGCTGCTGCCAGGAAGGGCAAGGAGCCATCCACAGCTGCTGCCAGGAAGGGAAAGGAGCCTACCCCAAGTGCTGCCAAGAAGCTGCTGCCAGGAAGGGAAAGGAGCCTACCCCAAGTGCTGCCAAGAAGAGCAAGGTGCCATCCCCAGCTGCTGCCAGGAAGGGCAAAGGGCCTACACCAGCAGTCAGAAAGGACAAGGGGCCTGGTGCTGGGACTCAGTCAGAATACCCACCACCAACCATGGTTGTGCAGCCATCCTAGGCTGCAGGGGATGAGCTGGAGCTTCCCCCCACCACTACCAGCAGCACCACCATCATCATCAGTGGGCAGCCATCCGAGGCTGCAGGGGATGGGCTGGAGCTTCCCCCCACCACTACCAGCAGCAGCAGCAGCACCACCACCACTGAACAGCCATCACCGGCGGCGACGGTCTGTAGTCCTGCCTCCATGGCAAATCCTGTAGGAATGACACCCAGCTGAGAGACTGTGACCTTGCACTCCCTAAGATCGGCATCACAGGGCACAGTGCCCCCTCCAGAACTAGTGGGATAGCCACCCACTCACCCCATCCTCCCCAGGATGAAGATCACAGGGCATGATGCCCCCTCCAGAACCAGTGGGGAAGCCACCCACTCACCCCATCCTCCACAGGATGAAGATCACAGGGCACAATATCCCCTCCCAAACCAGTAGGCAAGTCACCCACTTCATAGACTGTGGCCTTGCACTCACCAGGACAGCGCACAGGGAATGTTGCCCCTTCCAGAGCATGTGGGCATGTCATCCACTTGAGAGACTGTGGCCTTGCACTCGCCAAGACCAAGCACAGAGCATGTTGTCCCCTCCAGAACCAGTGGATTTGTTCCATCTGCCGGCTGAGGTGCCCCCATTCACCGTCCCCCTGAGGGACCTGCCTATTTTCGAACTGATGCTTCTGCAGTGTTCTCTCCATGTTGTTGCAGGAGACAAGTGGGGCCTTGGACTTTGTCATGTGGTCCTGTGGCCCACGCGCATTAAAGACTGGGTAGTGTCCCTTGAATTGCACATTTGTATATACTTTTAGATTGGATGTAGGTATTTATATTATTACACTCACTTTCATCTATTGGTGTTGTCCTTGCATTATTCCTGAGGGGTACAGGGTCAATATGTTTTCTTACTGCATCTGATTGTGTGTATGGTGTAGGGGGAGGGGAGGTGTGTGTTGTACGTGTGTGTGTGTCAGTCTCTTTTTCCTTCCCCCTCCCCTGTGCGCTAGGCGGCTGTACTCACCGTGGTGGTCTTCGCCGTCGTTGGTGTTCGTGGTGGAGCAGGACCTACAGGAGCATCGGAAATATCTGCAGCTCGGGCTCCATGGCGGCGTGGTTGTTACCTGTGTCTCCAATGTTGAGTCCTTTCCTTTCTGTGCAGTGTTTCCACCAGGCTTTTGATGTTGTTGTTACCACCCCGGAAAAGGTGGCGGATTGGGCTGTCATAATACGGTGTTTGGAACATTGTCTTCCACCTGGCTGTAGGCGGCTACCGCCATGGTGTCTGTTGTTTCCACCCTGGCAGTCGGTATGGTAAACTGGCTGTCTGAGTGCTTTCCGCCATGGTCATAATTTGACAGTAATTACCGCCAGCCTGTTGGCGGTATTCAGCCACTTTATCACTGACTGCCAGGGTTGTAATGAGGGCCTATATGTTTGATTCTGAGAGAGCATATGCTCAGTATTTCATTTACAGAGTTGCGCCAGCACTTAGTAGACAGTAAGCTGACTGATCCTAGGAAGCTTGCTGAGGAGGCAGACCTCTAGGTTAGCACCAGAGTGTCCACAAAGGTATGTGGGGGGGGGGGGGCACCAACAGAGGTGGTCAGGGTTCCCAACAGAAGAAAGAGGGGGGAGAAAAACTTAAAGATAAGGAACTTTCAAAAGGCCCCCAAAACAATTCCCAACGGGGTGGGGGGCTGGTAACCATTCCTCTTCTAAATCTGGGAAGAAACCATGGTACTTCGACAAGAAGATAGGGAAGTTCATCCCCAGATGCTTAGAGTGCTACCAGCATGGACACTTTAAGGGCGACTCCCAGTGTTCAAGAAAGCACAGCCCACTACTGGAGGGCAGACACCTGGGTTGGCTGGTGTAGCGCTTGGGGGGGAGACAGTCCCAGTTAGCTTTGGGGGGGCAAATAGAGGTGGGAGATAAGGAGATGGTGCCAAAAGCCCATATGCCTGCAAATACTTCAAACTATAGGCAGTGGGTCACCATTGATGGGCAAAGGGTGGATGCTCTGCGTGACAGAGGAGCCAGTATGACTACTGTCAAGAGTCAGCTGGTGTCAGCAGAGGAGAAAGTCCCTAATACATTCCACCAGGTCATAGTCGCTGACAATCGTGAGAGTCACCTACAGGTGGCTCTGGTTCCCTTTCAGTGGGGGGGGGGTCTCTGGTACTCTGAAAGTAGCTGTGAGTCCTGCCATGCCTGTACATTATCTGTTAGGTAATGACCTTGAGCATACTGCCTGGAAGGAGGTAGAGCTCAGATCCCACCTGGCGTTGTTAGGTTTGCCTGAGTGAGTCAGCATGACCACAATGTCCATGGCTGCCCGGGAAGGCCATGGAGCCTGGAACAATGGTCCAGACAGCTGCAAAGAAGAAGGGCAAGAGGCGCGGGAAAGCTGCCTTAGATATTCCCACGGTGGTGGACGGGTCCCTCAGGAGGAGGCTCCTCAGCCAACCGGAGAGGATATTGCTGACCTGGGCAACCTGCCTGAACTTGCTGGCTGGCAAGTAGAGCGTGGGCCAACCAGGGCAGAATCTGCAAGGCGCAGAAGGAATCCCTAACCTTGAGGGTCTGAGGCAACAAGCTGCAGCCCAAGCAGCTGGTGAAGCCACTGGCGATCACCATATCTACTAGGAGAATGATCTCCTTTACAGTGAGCTTAAGGCTCCAGCCATTGGGGCAGCACGTGTGCTGATGGTCCCCCAGTGTTACCGGGTCTTCCTACTGGGTCTGACTCACGACATCCCCCTGGCAGGACATCTGGGCCAAGACAAGACCTTTGCCAGGCTTGTCACCCATTTCCATTGACCTAGAATGCGGGTAGCCTCAGATAATTTCTGCAGGTCCTGCCCCACCTGCTAGGCTAGTGGGAAGACAGGGAAAAGGCTTAAGGCCCCCCTGATCCCACGCCCTGTCACTGGCACCACCTTTGAAAGGGTGGGCATCAACGTCATTGGTCTCTTGGATCCCAAAACTGCCTTGGGCAACAGGTTTATCCTGGTTTCGGTGGACCATGCCACCCGCTATCTAGATGCAATCCCTTGAGAACAGTAACGGCACCGGTGGTGACCAGAGCCCTAATGGGAATATTTACCTATGTGGGATTTCCTAAGGAAGTTGTGTCTGACAAAGGCACAAACTTCATGTCTGCGTACATGACGTCCATGTGGGATGAGTGTGGGGTGACCTTATCATCCTCAATCCAAAGACCCTCAAAAGGCATGATCACTGGCCTACCTGAGGCCATGAGGCCTAAGGGGGACGTCCTCTTCCCATGCCTTCTCTTTGCTTATAGGGAGGTGCCCCAGAAAGAGGTGGGGTTCAGCACCTTTGAGCTTCTCTATGGTCACCCTGTTAGGGAACCGCTAAGCATTGTGAAAGAGGGCTGGGAGAAAGCTCCCAAATCACCCCCCAGGATGTGGTTAGCTACATGCTGGCCCTTCGCAACCAAACCCAATGCTTCTGGAAGCAGGCCAAAAGTAAATATGAGGCCAGTCAAGAGGTGAAGAAGCAGTGGTATGACCTGAAGGCCACTGTGGTCGAATTCTCACCTGGAGACAAGGTTTGGGTAATGGAGCCAGTAGAGCCCAGAGCTCTCCAGGACCACTGGACTGGCCCATTTGAGATCAAGGAGTGGAAGGGGGAGGCCACTTACCTAGTGGCCCCTAGACACCCCCTAAGGGTTCTCCACCACAACCGACTCAAGCCCAATTTTGAGAGGTCTGAGGTCCGTGTGCTCCTTGTGACAGATGAGGGCATGGAAGAGAAGAGTGAACCTCTCCCCCACCTCCTTGCTTTCAAAGAAGGTGATGGGTCAGTGGAGGGTATAAATCTCTGACTCCCTGACTCTAAATCAGAGAGGAGACTGCTACGAGTTGTTGGAGCAGTTCTCTTCTCTGTTTTCCCTTACTCCTGGACTCACCCAATTGTGTATCCATGATATTGACACGGGAGACAGTCCCCCTGTAAAAAACAAAATTTACAGGTTGTCAGATAAGGTCAAGGCCAGCATCAAGGAGGAAGTTGTCAAGATGCTGTCCCTACGGGTTATTGAGAAGTCCAGCAGTCCCTGGGCCAGCCCTGTGTTGCTGGTGCCTAAGGCTGCTGCCCCCGGTGCAAAGCCAGAAGTTCTGTGTGGACTACTGGGGTCTCAACTCAGTCACACGTACTGGCGCTCACCCCATCCCCCAAACTGATGAGCTCGTAGACAGGCTAGGCGCTGCCAAATTCCTCAGTACTTTTGATCTCACATCAGGGTACTGGCAGATCGCCTTGACTGAGGGGGCTAAAGAGAGATCTGCATTTTCCACACCTGAGGGCCATTACCAATTCCGGGTGATGCTCTTTGGGTTGAAAAATGCGCCTGCTACCTTCCAACGGTTGGTCAATGGGGTACTAGCTGGCAAGGGTGCCTTCTGCGCAGCCAACCTAGACGACACAGCCATCTATAGTTCCAGCTAGGAGGAACAACTGCTCCACCTCAAGGATGTGCTTCAGGCTCTGCAACAGGCAGGCCTGACCATCAACGCTAGTAAGTGCCAGATTGGGCAGGGTTCCATGGTGTACTTGGGACACCTAGTAGGTGGTGGCAAGGTACAACCACTCCAGGCCAAGACTGGGACTATCAAGGCCTGGCAACCACCTAGAACACAGACTAAAGTGAGAGCCTTCTTAGGCCTCACTGGATACTACCGTAGGTTTGTCAAGGGCTATGGTTCCATTGTGACACCCTTGACAGAATATACTTCCAAAACACAACCTACGTTGGTGAGTTGGACAGAGGCTTATCAAAAAGCCTTTGACTCCCTGAAGGAAGCCATGTGCACGGCCCCCGTGCCCAAGGCCCCTGACTACTCCCAGGAATTTATTGTGCAGACTGACGCTTCAGAGCATGGCTTAGGGGCTCTTCTAGCACAGCTAAATGAGGAGGACCTACACAAACCAGTAGTCTTCACTAGCAGAACACTATTACCACGGGAACAGGTGTGGAGTGCTATTGAGAGAGAAGCATTTGCTGTGGTCTGGGCACTGAAGAATCTGAGACCATATCTGTTTGGGACTCACTTCCCGGTACAGACAGACCACAGGCCCCTCAGATGGCTCATGCAGATGAGGGGAGAGAATCCTAAACTCTTGAGGTTATTAAATTTACTTATAAGTCCCTAGTAAAGTGCACCATATGTGCCAAGGGACTAGATTAAATGCTACTAGTGGGCCTGCAGCACTGTGTGCCACCCACATATTAGCTCCTTACCCTTGTCTCAGGCCTGCCATTGCAAGGCCTGTGTGTGCAGTTTCACTGCCAATTCGACTTGGCATTTAAAAGTACTTGCCAAGCCTAAAACACCCCCTTTTCTACATATAAAACACCCCTAAGGTATGTCCTAATTAACCCATAGGGCAGGGTGCTGTGTAGGCAAAAGGCAGGACATGTACCTGTGTAGTTTACATGCCCTGGTAGTGTAAAACTCCTAAATTCGTTTTTACACTGCTGTGAGGCCTAATCCCTTCATAGGCTAACATTGGAGCTACCCTCATATACTGTTTGAGTGGTAGCTGCTGATCTGAAAGGAGTAGGAAGGTCATATTTAGTATGGTCAGAATGGTGGTTCTCTGCACTTAAATCCTTTTGTGCCTTACAATCCACGTCTGGATGGGTTCACTTGATAGCTCCCTTGTGCATTCACTCAGACACACCCCAGACACAGGCTACTCAGCCTCACTTGCATACATTTCCTTTTTGAATGGGTCTTCCTGGGCTGGGAGGGTGGAGGGCCTGACACTTACATGTCAAAGAACAGTAGCCTGCCCTCACACAAAGGACTGCCACACCCCCTACTGGAATCCTGGCAGACAGGGTTGAATTGAAAGGGGACCTTGTGCACTTCTAAGCCACTCTTTGAAGGCTCCCCCACTTCAAAGACACATTTGGGTATTTAAAATGGGCCTCTGTGTAGGAAAGTACCATCTTGCCTGGCATGTTACCCCCATTTTTACTTGTGTGTCTGTTTGTTTTTGCCTGTGTCACTGGGATCCTGCTAGCCAGGACCCTAGTGCTCATAGACTGTGGCCTATGTGTGTTCCCTGTGTGGTGACTAACTGTATCACTGAGGCTCTGCTAACCAGAACCTCAGTGTTTATGCTCTCTCTCTCTTTTAAATTGTCACTGCAAGCTAGTGACCATTTTTACCAATTCTGATTGGCACACTGGAACACCCTTATAATTCCCCAGTATATGGTACCTAGGTACCCAGGGTATTTGGGTTCCACAAGATCCCTATGGGCTGCAGCATTTCTTTTGCCACCCATAGGGAGCTCAGACAATTCTTACACAGGACTGCCACTGCAGCCTGAGTGAAATAATGTCCACATTATTTCACAGTCATTTTACACTGCACTTAAGTAACTTATAAGTCACCTATATGTCTAACCCTCTCTTGGTGAAAGTTAGGTGCAAAGTTAGTAAGTGTGAGGGCACCCTGGCACTAGCCAAGGTGCCCCCACATTGTTCAGGGCAATTTCCCCAGGCTTTTTGAGTGCGGAGACACCATCACACGTGTGCACTACATATAGGTCAATACTTATACGTAGCTTCACAATGGTAACTCTGAATATGGCCATGTAACATGTCTAAGATCATGGAATTGTCCCCCCCATGCCAAATCTGGTATTGGGATGCCAATCCCATGCATCCCCGGGGATCCAGCATATACCCCAGGTACTGCCAAACTAGCTCTCTGGGGTTTTCACTGCAGCTACCGCTGCTGCCAACCCTCAGACAGGTTTCTGCCCATCTGGGGTCTGGGCAGCCCAGTCCCAGGAAGGCAGAACAAAGGATTTCCTCTGAGAGACGGTGTTACACCCTCTCCCTTTAAAAATAGGTGTTAAGGGCTGGGGAGTAGTAGTCTCCCCCAGCCTCTGGAAATGCTTTGAAGGGCACAGATGGTGCCTTCCTTGTATAAGCCAGTCAAACCAGTTCAGAGATCCCCCAGCCCCTGCTCTGGCGTGAAACTGGACAAAGGAAAGGGGAGTGACAACTCCCCTGTCTATCACCACCCTAGGGGTGGTGCCCAGAGCTCCTCCAGTGTGTCCCAGACCTCTGCCAACTTGAATGCAGAGGTGTGAGGGCACAATGGAGGCCTCTGAGTGGCCAGTGCCGGCAGGTGACGTCAGAGACCCCTCCTAATAGGCTCTTACCTGGTTTGGTAGCCAATCCTCCTCTGAGGGCTATTTAGGGTCTCTCCTGTGGGTTTCTCTTCAGATAACGAATGCAAGAGCTCACCAGAGTTCCTCTGCATCTCTCTCTTCAACTTCTGCCAGGGATCGCTGACTGCTCCAAGACGCCTGCAAAACCACAAGAAAGTAGCAAGAAGACTACCAGAAACATTGTAGCGCCTAATCCTGCCGGCTTTCTCGACTGTTTCCTGGTGATGCATGCTCTGAGGGCTGTCTGCCTTCACCTTGCACTGGAAGCCAAGAAGAAGTCTCCTGTAGGTCGACGGAATCTTCCCCCTCTAATGCAGGCACCAAACTTCTGCATCACCGGTCCTCTGGGTCCCCTCTCATCTTGACGAGCGTAGTCCCTGGAACATAGGAGCTTGATCCAAGTGACCCCGACTGTCCAGAGGTCCTTCTGTCCAAATTTGGTGGAGGTAAGTCCTTGCCTCCCCACGCCAGACAGTAATCCTGTGTACTGAGTGATCTGCAGCTGCTAGGGCTTCTGTGCACTTTTGCAAGGAATCCTTCATGCACAGCATAGCCCAGGTCCCCAGCACTAAGTCCTGCATTGCTCAACTCTCTGAGTTGACCACCGACTTCGTGGGACCCTCTTTTGTTGTGTTGAGACGACCGCTGTGCTCAGATTTCTTGAACGCCTGTTCAAGTGTTTCTGCAGGTGCTGCCTTCTTCTGCATGGGCTCTCTCTGTTGCTGAGAGTTCTCTCTGTCTCCTCCTCCAAGGGGTGACCTCCTGGTCCTTCCTGGGCTCGGGCTGCACCCATTATCTTCAACCGCGATTCTTGCAGCTAGCAAGGCTTGTTTGCGGTCTTTCAGCGTGGAAACAACTCTGCATCCTCCAGCACGCCGTGGGACATCATCTGACCAAAGGAACAGTTCCTGGCACCTTCCGTTGTTGCAGAATCTTTGGCTTCTTCCACTCAAAGGCAGCCCTTTTTGCACCTTCATCTGGGGTTTAGTGGGCTCCTGCCCCACCTGGACACTTGCGTGACTCTTGGACTTGGTTCCCTTCCTTTACAGGTCCAGGAATCTGTCTTCAGTGCTTTGCAGTCAGTTGTTGCCTTTGCAGAATCCCCTATCTCGACTTTACTGTCTTTCTGGGGTAGTAGGGTAACTTTACTCCTACTTTTCAGGGTCTTGGGGTGGGGTATCTTGGACACCCTTAGTGTTTTCTTACACTCCCAGCGACCCTCTACACACTACACTAGGCCTTGGGTACATTCGTGGTTCGCATTCCACTTTTGGAGCATATGATTTGTGTTGCCCCTAGGCCTATTGTCCCCTATTGCATCCTATTGTATTCTACAGTGATTGCTCTACTGTTCTTACTGTTTACTTACCTGATTTTGGTTTGTGTGTATATTTTGTGTATATTACTCACCTCCTAAGGGAGTATATCCTCTGAGATACTTTTGGCAGATTGTCACTAAAATAAAGTACCTTTATTTTTTGTAACTCTGAGTATTGTGTTTCTTATGATATAGTGCTATATGATATAAGTGGTATAGTAGGAGCTTTGCATGTCTCCTAATTCAGCCTAAGCTGCTCTGCTATAGCTACCTCTATCAGCCTAAGCTGCTAGAACACTACAAATCTACTAATAAGGGATAACTGGACCTGGCACAAGGTGTAAGTACCATCAGGTACCCACTATAAGCCAGGCCAGCCTCCTACACTCTGCCCCTACCAACTCACACACTTCCTGGAGAAGAGAACCTGAACCAGAACTTGCATCGTACCAAGAAGAAATGCCTGGCTGCCCAAAGGACTCACCTGACTGCTTTCCCTGAAGGACTGCTGCCTTGCTGTTGCCCTGCTGCCTTGCTGCTCTCTAGCTGTGGTGAGAAGTGCTCTCAAAGGGCTTGGATAGAGCTTGCCTCCTGTTCCCTGAAGTCCCAGGACCAAAAAGACTTCATCTCTACAAGAAGGACTTCTTGTGCGGTGAAAATCGATGCACAGCCTGCCAGAAACTACGCACCGCCAGCACCGCTGTGAAAAATTCATGGCACGCCGAACCGGAACGACGCAGCCTGACTTCGCAACAAGGAGATTGACGCAACGCCAGCGTAGCGACCGGAAATTTGACACACGGGCCACTGGATCGACACACAGCCAAGCTGGAATGATGCAGCCCGACTTCCAGAGAGGAGTCGACAAGCGCCTGCTGTGCAGTCGAAATTTCCACACAACGCCCACCGGAATGATGCAGCCATGTGACTTCGTCCTGTCAGCACAGCCAGAAATCCACGCATCGTCCCCGGGGCGTCCGAACACCCCGCAACCCAAGGAAGATCCACAACTGAGCGCTGGAAATCGACGCACTACCACCCCTGCAGGAAAACTAAACAACTCATCGCCATGTGCTGTCTGAGAAATCGACGCACACCCACTTGTGTTCCACGCATCTCCTCCTCTGAAGTTCTCTGCAGAGATTTTGAACGCAAACCAGGTACATTGTGCTTGAAAGAGACAATTATGCTTTTAAAAGACTAAAGATACTTTATATCACTTTCATAGTGATATCTCAACATATACTTATTCCATTTTAATCGTTTGACCTGCATCCTATCAGATAAGTAGTATATATTTTCTAACCACTGTGTGGTGTACTTTTGCGGTGCTATACTGTGCTTTGCATGATTTATTGCACCAATACTTTATACATTGCCTTCTAAGTTAAGCCTCACTGCTCAGTGCCAGGCTACCAGAGGGTGGGTCCAGAATAATGTGGATTGTTTGTGACTTACCCTGACTAGAGTGAGGGTCCTTGCTTGGACAGGGGGTAACCGGACTGCCAACCAAAGACCCCATTTCTAACAATAATATTTTGTTCAACCACATGCTTGGATTGGGAGAGGTAACTACTAACTATTGCACCTTTGAGTGGTGATATATTGAGTGAGTGATGATTGATGATGTTAGTGGTGGCTGACAGTGAGGGAGGGAGTTAAAAAAATCTGTAAACTTGATTCAGATGATTTGCAATGTTTAGGGGCTAATCGGTGATAATATGTTCCTTGAAAGTGATTGGTCTTTCAAACTTAGTGAAATTTACCTGCAGGGTCCACTTCTTTTTTCTGGTTCCTCAGACCAGACCAGTCAGTTTAGTTACCAAACACAAAAGTACACAAAATACTCCAGTTCTTTTTCACTATTTCATCTTCAACAGCAATGCCATTGACTACATAGGTCTACCTCGCTTGATTTGGGACTGGGACAGAGTATCACAGAATCAGGAGAAGAAGGAAGGAAGGACTCAGGGCGGGACTAACTCAACAACTAGGACTTTTTTACTTGAAAAAGAAACCATGATGATGGCAAAGACTCTGAGGTCTAGCACTCACTCAGCTCTGTGGACTGGAGAGGTGCGTTTTTGGAAAATGCTGCTACGCATGCATTTGCTGCAATGCTGGCTCAAACGTCAAACTCCTCTTATTTTCCTGCTCTGCCTCTGAGTCTTCTTGGTGCACTCCTGATTCCTCATGAAGCTTACCTTGCTTCCTTTTGTCCTTCGCATTTACTTTATGGTACAATTACAGTTTTTTTTCAATATGCAGGCCTTCTCCTAGTCCTTTTCTGCATTAACAAAACTTGGTGAAAGCTCAAGACTCCAGCTTACCTACCCGAGAGGTTCAGCCAGGCATCGAAGAGTGACAGACATTCCATGAAGAATAGAGATGCACTGCCTAACTTGGCAATACAGTATCATTTTCCTTTTAACAATCATATTTTTAGAACTGGGTGGGGTTAAATAACTTCAGTCATAATTTGTATTTTTCAAACCTAGGAGACATAACATTTAGAGATATACTATCTTTCTGGGACAGAAAGATGGTTTGCAAAGCATTTAACTGAACTGTGTCATACTTATCTCTTCATCGTTTCCTTTCACAACAGATTGATAATGGTGTGCTACTCAGTACCCCAGTGAATATTATCATGATTTATTTTGTGTAGTATTGGTCTTTGTCACACCTTTCCCCAAATCCCCTTTCCCAACCATTCATCAAGCCCTCTAATCCTCTTCCCACAGACTGCATGATTTAATGAGGTGTGACTTAATTTTACAGTGTAAATGTGGTTAAAGTGACACCAACTCAAAGCATGACCTTTATTACCTGAGCAATATTCCACACTGGCTGCATCAACATCATCATCAAGGCCTGTTGTGTTGTGTGATGCGTAAAAATGTACACTTGTCCAACTACTCCTGACTCTGAGCCAACTTCTCCTGACTCCATGATTTTAATTCCTAAGTTTCGTTTTTAAAAACAAGCTCCCTGCCATTGCTCAGAAACAGTTGATATTGCTAGTTTTTATTATCATATCAGGTCTTCTTTGTTGTGTTCTAAATACCGTCCTTGTGGTAGTCTGGTCTCAGTCTTCTTAAAGTTATGATATAATATGACCCACCAACTCTGTTTTCTTTCAATCTAGTTGACAGTAATGGATAACCCTTTGAATAATCCTGCAGTTGGAGTTTGCATAGGTGAAGGGACCTTCTGTCTTCCCTGTTAGAGCTCTAGCCTATTACTACTACCACCCCTTAAGATGTCACTTGGGAAAAACCTTGCAGTAAGAAGACTCCCTCGCTTTGTCTATTCAGATAATAGAAGAACTATGGATTGAAGTTAACTTGTTCAGTTAGTAATTAATTCCTATTAAAGAAGATATTGTTTTACTTGTCTATGTATATCTAGGCTTTTGTAGGCAAAATAGGCAATGTCAATCATTCCCTAGTAGTCAATATTGTTGCAGAGGACAGTAGAGCAATGGTATAAGTAAATAACATATACTTTTTTTAGCAGATTTTTTTTTTTTTAAAAGGCTACACTAAAAGAGAGCAGTGCCAACACCAAAATAAACATTTCAGGCATAAATCAAGTAAACTAAATTATCCCCTTTATTTTAAACAAATACAAAAAAACACCCTTTCCACCCACAACAGGCCCATCCTTCTCCCGAAACAAATAGTCCAGTCCCTGAAAAGTCCAATATGTAAAGTTCTTGAAAAAAAAACATTCCAACTCCCTCCACACCCTCTCCACCCACAACAAGTGTCCCTCCAACCAAAAACATTTTTTTTTTAAAAGATTGAGGAGAGGGCGTTCTCAACAAGGGTCCAGGGATCATTGAGAGTTGCCTATATGTGTACCATCCGGTAGTCCAGCCGCAGAAGGTGTTGCAGTATGCAGCGTTGGAATATGCGGTACGAGTGCGAGGGAGGGCAGCAGAGGTGGAAAAAGGATGTGCTGATGCCAGCTGGCGGCTTCGATGGAAGTACTACTGGGAAGCTGGAGGTGCTGGCAGCCGGTTGGAGGAGCTATGGCTAGCAGCCATGTTGACTGCTGCCTTGGCCTCATCCTTCTTCTCCTGAAGGGCGATCAGCTGCCAATATTCAATGCAGATGCCCTCCATCTTCCTCCGCCGCAGCTGGGCTGTTATCTCCTGGCGAGTTGGATGATGTCCACCAGGATTAGCTATTACAGGAAAGAAAAAGGAAAATGACAAATTATAAACTGTGCTCTGTGCAAACAATTCTTTAAAAAGTAGACTGATACACTATCTGTAAATTGCTGGTCCCCTAGCACCACTGGAATTTGATGTGGCTGATTAAGATGAGTCACAGGGCCATTTTTTACCCACACATGCCTCACTGTAGTTGACTAATGTCATTACGGTAAAATTTGAACTAGCATGAATCTGTTATGGAAGCCATGAAATATTATCAACTTATACATAAATTTGGAGCATGCAAAAATGGCTTTGTAAAAAATAAAATTGGGTAGCCAGGACAGAACTTTGGAAAGAATAAAGGACTGAAGTACTAGCAGGCGATAGAGTGGGCAATGGGAGGGAAGATTCTAGGTTTGCAATACATTGACAACTTTGTAAATGCTGCATTAAATGAAGCAGATTCACATTGCACAGAAAACACTATTGTACTGCCGTACTGAGCCATGCTGCAGTTACGTCATAGTAGCATTGGGGATTAATGGGAAGGGAGGTATGACGATGGGTGGGAGGATACATATCTGCCTTGCTTCAACTACAGTGAGTTAACCCCTTCCCCGCCACGGACGTAATGGTTACGTCCATGGCAGCGCCCGTGTGGCGCCATGGACGTAACCATTAAGTCCAGGGACTGGCAGTCGGGGGAAGCGCTAGCGCTTCCCCCGAGGGCCGCCCCCCAACACCCCCAGGCCAGGGCTGAAAGGGGAATCCCTTCCCCTTTCACGCCCACCCCCCCCACCCCCCCCCCATGACGTCAGCGCGCGATCACGAGCTGATTTCATGGAAACGGGGAATGACGCGCTGGAAGCCATTTGCTTCCAGCGCGTCAAGGGAGAAGGTGAGTATTTCACCTTCGTGCGGGGTGGGGGTGCTCTCAGAGAGGCATCGAGGGAAAGGAAAGGGTTTTCCTTTCCCTCAATGTCTCTTTGAGCATTCCTGCTGCCCGATCGCGATGCGATCGGGCAGCAGGAATGCCCACTAGACACCAGGGATTTCTGTATGTGTGTGTGTGTGAGTGAATATTAGTGTAGGGGAGCGACCCCTTGGGCAAGGGTCGCTCCCCTTTGGGGGCACATGCTTTTTACGTCGTTTCTGCCCCCCCTGGGGGCAGATTGGCCCTATTTTTAGGCCGAACTGCCCCCAAGGGGGGCAGAAAGCCACTAGACACCAGGGATTTTATTGTTGCTGTGTATTTTTTGTGTTGGGGGGCGGCCCCTTGGGCAAGGGTCGCTCCCCTTTGGGGGCACATGTATTTTACGTCATTTCTGCCCCCCCTGGGGGCAGATTGGCCCTATTTTTAGGCCGATCTGCCCCCAAGGGGGGCAGAAAGCCACTAGACACCAGGGATTTTATTGTTGATTTGTATTTTTTGTGTTGGGGGGCGGCCCCTTGGGCAAGGGTCGCTCCCCTTTGGGGGCAAATGTATTTTACGTCGTTTCTGCCCCCCCTGGCGGCAGATTGGCCCTATTTTTAGGCCGATCTGCCCCCAAGGGGGGCAGAAAGCCACTAGACACCAGGGATTTTATTGTTGATGTGTATTTTTTGTGTTGGGGGGCGGCCCCTTGGGCAAGGGTCGCCCCCAGGGGCCCTCATGTATTTTTGGGCAGTTCTGCCCCCCTTGGGGGCAGAGAGGCCTATTTTTTTTAGGCCTTTCTGCCCCCAAGGGGGGCAGAATCCCAATAGCGCCAGAAATAGTATGTATGTATGTGTGCTTTGTGTTGGGGGGTGGCCCCTTGGGCAAGGGTCGCTCCCCCCAGGGGCGCAATGTATTTATTGTCGTTTCTGCCCCCCTTGGGGGCAGATTGGCCCTATTTTTAGGCCGATCTGCCCCCAAGGGGGGCAGAAAGCCACTAGACACCAGGGATTTTATTGTTGATGTGTATTTTTTGTGTTGGGGGGCGGCCCCTTGGGCAAGGGTCGCCCCCAGGGGCCCTCATGTATTTTTGGGCAGTTCTGCCCCCCTTGGGGGCAGAGAGGCCTATTTTTTTTAGGCCTTTCTGCCCCCAAGGGGGGCAGAATCCCAATAGCGCCAGAAATAGTATGTATGTATGTGTGCTTTGTGTTGGGGGGTGGCCCCTTGGGCAAGGGTCGCTCCCCCCAGGGGCGCAATGTATTTATTGTCGTTTCTGCCCCCCTTGGGGGCAGATTGGCCCTATTTTTAGGCCGATCTGCCCCCAAGGGGGGCAGAAAGCCACTAGACACCAGGGATTTTATTGTTGATTTTTATTTTTTGTGTTGGGGGGTGGCCCCTTGGGCAAGGGTCGCCCCCAGGGGCCCACATGTATTTTTGGGCAGTTCTGCCCCCCTAGGGGGCAGATATGCCTATTTTTTAGGCCTTTCTGTCCCCAAGGGGGGCAGAATCCCCATAGCGCCAGGGATACTATGTATGTGTGTGTGTGCTTTGTGTGGGGGTGTGGCACCTTGGGCAAGGGTCGCCCCCCCCCAAAGGGTGCAATGTAATCTGGGTGATTTCTGCCCCCTCCCCTTGGGGGTAGATTGGCCTATTTTTTTTTTAGGCCCATCTTCCCCCAAGCAGAGAAGACTAGACACGGGAAAATGAAAAAATGGTTAGTGGCGGAGTGTTTGTCAACTGGCGAAGTATTTACTTTTATGATAATAACAGTTTTTCTCCTTTTTGTTTTAGTTCAAAGCTTTTGCTGACTTTGCTGTGGCTTGTTGCAGTTTTGGCAGTAGTTGTCCTGCGGTTTGCGTAGTTGCATGTTTTAGGTAAGTAAATAAATTTACTCCAAGTGAGTATTGTTGCAATGCATGAATGACATGTTTGTAGGTGGTGTACTGAATGCAGGATTGTGTGTGAAATTGTCCTTAGAGTTATGCACAATGATTATTGTGTTGTCTTATGTCTAATTTGCTTTTTTTTTCTCTTTTTAGTGGGATATCGTTGGTGATTGCTGTGGCTGTGCAGAGTAGTTGCTGGTGAGTCAAGCTTTTTCAGGCAAGTGAGCAGTATAGTTTTTGAGTTTATAATTCTTAGTGATAAACCTATACTTTGTTACTTATCTTACACAGTGCTGGTTGTTGGTGGTGTATTTGTCCAGTTAATTTTAGTAGGAAGGATCATGGCCAGCCGTAGGATGACCGCTCAGCAGGTTGTTAGTGTGCTTTTTGAGTCATCTTCTGACCATGAATATGAGACTGACTCTGCATCTGAGGCAGAGGAGGAAGTGCAGGATTCTGGAAGTGAATTTTCTGTCAGAGATGAATCATCTGATGATGAAGCCACTCTCAGTGCTGATGAAGGGCCTGTTTTAGAGG
Source organism: Pleurodeles waltl (assembly GCF_031143425.1). Taxonomy (NCBI): domain Eukaryota; kingdom Metazoa; phylum Chordata; class Amphibia; order Caudata; family Salamandridae; genus Pleurodeles; species Pleurodeles waltl. The sequence goes on along the minus strand of NC_090444.1, from coordinate 1,674,773,681 downwards.
AGGACAGTGATGTGCCAATGGTGCAGGAGCCAGCGGCTGAAAGGCTTCCCATTGGAAGACCTGACGCATGGGTTGCACCAAACATGGAGCAGCCACAGTTGCCTGCGTTTACTGGTTTTCCAGGGTGTCGAGTTAATACGGAAAACTTTTTGCCCGTCAACTTTTTTGAGTTGTTTATGGACGATATATTTTTGGAAGAGATTGTTGAGCAGACTAATTTGTATGCAGAGCAGTTTTTGAGGGACAACGCTGCCAGACTTAGGCCACACTCTAGAGCTAGCCGGTGGATTCCCACAAATCTGGAAGAGTTGAAAAAGTTCTTGGGTTTAACTTTTTTGATGGGGCTGATAAGGAAGCCGTCGCTGTCTTCATATTGGTCTACTAGTCCCTTGATGGCAACTGCTATATTTCCTGCCATCATGAGTCGTAACCGGTATGAGCTTCTTCTTCGGATGTTGCATTTTGTAGATAATGCTTTAGCCTTGCCACGAGATCATCCTGATTCTGACCGTCTTTTTAAGATTAGACCTGTCCTTGATCATTTGGTAGATCGGTTTTCAGAGATCTATGTTCCAGGGAAAGAAATATCTGTAGATGAGTCTTTGGTCCTGTTCAAGGGTCGTTTGGTTTTTAGGCAGTACATTCCTAGCAAGAGGGCACGGTATGGAATTAAATTGTATATGCTGTCAGAAAGTAGTACAGGATATGTTTATAATTTCCGGGTCTACACTGGTAGGGATTCCAATATTGACCCCCCTGGTTGTCCTCCCACTTTTGGAGTTAGTAAGAAAATTTCGTGGGAACTTGGTAGACGACTGTTTAACAAAGGTCACCATTTATATGTAGATAACTTCTACACTGGAGTTCGGTTGTTCAAGGAGTTGTTCAGAGTGGACACTGTTGCTTGTGGCACAATCCGCTCTAATCGGAAAGGCTATCCAAAAGAGCTTGTCTGTAAAAAACTTGAGAAGGGACAGTGCAGTGCCTTGCGGAATGATGAGCTGCTAGCTCTGAAATTTGTAGACAAGAGGGATGTATACATGCTAAGCACCATCCATGATGAGAGTACTTCACCTGTGGCTGTTTGGGGTCAGGTTGCCGAAGTGCGCAAACCTGTGTGCATCTTAGACTATAATAAGCACATGGGTGGTGTTGATAGAGTAGATCAGAGGTTAGAACCTTACACTGCTGCTCGTAAGTCTTATGTGTGGTATAAGAAATTAGCGCTTCACTTGTTCCACTTGGCAACTTTTAATGCTTTTGTTGTGTTTAAGGATAGTTCTCCAGAGTCAAGGATGACATTTGTGAAATTTCAGGAGTCTATCATAGCTAGCCTTGTTGTGCTGGAACAGGCAAGAGTTCCTAGAGAAGCAGTGGTGGAGGATGTGGCTAGATTGAAAGATCGTCACTTTGCTGAGCACATTCCTCCCACGGCCAAAAAAAACTTTCCTGCTAAGAGATGTAGAGTCTGTGCTCGAAGAGGTATCAGGAAGGAGACTAGGATGTACTGCCCTGATTGTCCTTCAAAGCCTGGGCTGTGTGTGGGTGGCTGTTTCAGGAGCTACCACACACAGAAGAATTATTGGGAAATTCCGTGAGCGTAAACTGGTGTTTTATATTTTTATATGTTCGGTTTCACGGTTGGCATTAGTCATGTATTCAGTTAGAGCTTTTGTGTTTGTAGTTTTGTACTAATTTATGATTAGTGGTTTCTTTGTTGTTTAAAAACAAAAAAAAGGGGATGGCATGTGTAGAGTGGCGCTTGGCTGGCGGCGTGGGTGTGGTGGCGCTTGGCTGGCGGTGTGTGTGGGGTGGCGCTTGGCTGGCGGTGTGTGTGGGGTGGCGCTTGGCTGGCGGTGTGTGTGGGGTGGCGCTTGGCTGGCGGTGTGTGTGGGGTGGCGCTGGGCTGGCGGTGTGTGTGGGGTGGCGCTGGGCTGGCGGTGTGTGTGGGGTGGCGCTTGGCTGGTGGTGTGGGTGGGGTGGCGCTTGGCTGGCAGTGCCGGCCAAACGCCAGTCCACACACTCATCAGCTGGTGTGATTGCTGTATCAGGCATGTGGGCGTATGAAAGTGATGGGCCCTTGACTGGCGCTGTCTGTGGATGCGAGTCTTGTAATGTGCTGGGCCCGTGGCTGGCGGCGTGAATGGTCTAGTGCATGTCATGTATGAAAGGTGTGTGAATGGACTGTAAAGCGGTTGGTGCCTTGTCGTGGCTTTACAGCTCACGAGCTGTGAGTCATTGGTTCAGTTTTTTGGCCTTTCAGTTATTACCAGTGCATTTCACTTTTGTGAAATCTCTTGTTAATAAAATTTGATCTACTGAACCATCACTCACCCTCGTGCCAAATCCAACCAGTATGTGTGGTACAAATGACAAAACCTGCTCCGCTGTAATCAGGCGTCGCAGCACACTTGAGACACGCTAGGTGCCTCAGGTGGGACCCCGATGATGAAGCATGCCACCAACTTGGTTGGTGGGTGAGGGGTCTTCTTCACATAACCTAAGTGTGTTTCTTTTCACAATTTTAGTGTTTGGCACATCACGGACGTATGTGCACACATCAAAGTGATATATTCCAAAAATACCTGTGTTTGGGGGGGAGGGCCCACCTATGTTTTTGGTCCTGGGTGCGGCCGTCATGTAGGGAAACCTACAAAACCCAGAAACTTTTTAAAACTAGGCACCCCAAGGAGTCTAGGGAGGTGTGGCTTGTGTGGCTCCCCCAACATTTTCTTACCCAGACTCCTCTGTAAACCTCACAATTTGCATAAAAAAGCATATTTTCCTGATTTTTCTTACTAGGATCACCGCTCCAGCACAAAATTCCTACTCCCCAGTTTTCCCCTCAGTCTCCCAAGTAAAATGACACCTCACTTATGTGGGTCCCCAAAGCAGAGTCCGTCTAAAGATGTATAAAAGAATATGCCCTTATAAACTTGCTGTGCTATCCCTTCTATCCCTTCAGGTTTTGGGCCTTATTATGTTGCAGGCACCTGGGCCACCCACACAAGTGAGGTATCATTTTTATCGGGAGACTTGGGGGAACGCTGGGTGGAAGGACATTTGTGGCTCCTATCAGATTCCAGAACTTTCTGCCAGAGAAATGTGAGGAACATGTGTTTTTTTTGCCAAATTTTGAGGTTTGCAAAGGATTCTGGGTAACAGAACCTGGTCCGAGCCCCGCAAGTCAGCCCTCCTTGGATTCCCCTAGGTCTCTAGTTTTCAGAAATGCACTGGTTTGGTAGGTTTCCCTAGGCGCCGGGTGAGCTACAGGCCAAAATCCGCAGGTAGGCACTGTTTTCTCCCAAAATTGTGGATGTGTCCACGTTGCGCTTTGGGGTGTTTCCTGTCGCAGGCGCTAGGCCTACCCACGCAAGTGAGGTATCATTTTTATCGGGAGACTTGGGGGAACGCTGGGTGGAAGGAAATTTGTAGCTCCTCTCAGATTCCAGAACTTTCTGCCACAGAAATGTGAGGAACATGTGTTTTTTTAGCCAAATTTTGAGGTTTGCAAAGGATTCTGGGTAACAGAACCTGGTCCGAGCCCCGCAAGTCACCCCTCCTTGGATCCCCCTAGGTCTCTAGTTTTCAGAAATGCACAGGTTTGGTAGGTTTCCCTAGGTGGCGGCTGAGCTAGAGGCCAAAATCTACAGGTAGTCACTTTGCTAAAAACAGCTCTGTTTTCTGTGATATGTCCACGTTGTGTTTTGGGGCATATCCTGTCGCGGGCGCTAGGCCTACCCACACAAGTGAGGTATCATTTTTATCGGGAGACGTGGGGGAACGCTGGGTGGAAGGAAATTTGTGGCTCCTCTCAGATTCCAGAACTTTCTGCCACAGAAATGTGAGGAACATGTGTTTTTTTAGCCAAATTTTGAGGTTTGCAAAGGATTCTGGGTAACAGAACCTGGTCCGAGCCCCGCAAGTCACCCCTCCTTGGATCCCCCTAGGTCTCTAGTTTTCAGAAATGCACAGGTTTGGTAGGTTTCCCTAGGTGGCGGCTGAGCTAGAGGCCAAAATCTACAGGTAGTCACTTTGCTAATACAGCTCTGTTTTCTGTGATATGTCCACGTTGTGTTTTGGGGCATATCCTGTCGCGGGCGCTAGGCCTACCCACACAAGTGAGGTATCATTTTTATCGGGAGACGTGGGGGAACGCTGGGTGGAAGGAAATTTGTAGCTCCTCTCAGATTCCAGAACTTTCTGCCACAGAAATGTGAGGAACATGTGTTATTTTAGCCAAATTTTGAGGTTTGCAAAGGATTCTGGGTAACAGAACCTGGTCCGAGCCCCGCATGTCACCCCTCCTTGGATTCCCCTAGGTCTCTAGTTTTCAGAAATGCACAGGTTTGGTAGGTTTCCCTAGGTGGCGGCTGAGCTAGAGGCCAAAATCTACAGGTAGGCACTTCGCAAAAAACACCTCTGTTTTTTTCCAAAATTTAGGATGTGTCCACGTTGCGCTTTGGGGTGTTTCCTGTCGCCGGCGCTTGGCCTACCCACGCAAGTGAGGTATCATTTTTATCGGGAGACTTGGGGGAACGCTGGGTGGAAGGAAATTTGTAGCTCCTCTCAGATTCCAGAACTTTCTGCCACAGAAATGTGAGGGACATGTGTTTTTTTAGCCAAATTTTGAGGTTTGCAAAGGATTCTGGGTAACAGAACCTGGTCCGAGCCCCGCAAGTCACCCCTCCTTGGATCCCCCTAGGTCTCTAGTTTTCAGAAATGCACAGGTTTGGTAGGTTTCCCTAGGTGGCGGCTGAGCTAGAGGCCAAAATCTACAGGTAGTCACTTTGCTAAAAACAGCTCTGTTTTCTGTGATATGTCCACGTTGTGTTTTGGGGCATATCCTGTCGCGGGCGCTAGGCCTACCCACACAAGTGAGGTATCATTTTTATCGGGAGACGTGGGGGAACGCTGGGTGGAAGGAAATTTGTGGCTCCTCTCAGATTCCAGAACTTTCTGCCACAGAAATGTGAGGAACATGTGTTTTTTTAGCCAAATTTTGAGGTTTGCAAAGGATTCTGGGTCACAGAACCTGGTCCGAGCCCCGCAAGTCACCCCTCCTTGGATCCCCCTAGGTCTCTAGTTTTCAGAAATGCACAGGTTTGGTAGGTTTCCCTAGGTGGCGGCTGAGCTAGAGGCCAAAATCTACAGGTAGTCACTTTGCTAAAAACAGCTCTGTTTTCTGTGATATGTCCACGTTGTGTTTTGGGGCATATCCTGTCGCGGGCGCTAGGCCTACCCACACAAGTGAGGTATCATTTTTATCAGGAGACGTGGGGGAACGCTGGGTGGAAGGAAATTTGTGGCTCCTCTCAGATTCCAGAACTTTCTGCCACAGAAATGTGAGGAACATGTGTTTTTTTAGCCAAATTTTGAGGTTTGCAAAGGATTCTGGGTAACAGAACCTGGTCCGAGCCCCGCAAGTCACCCCTCCTTGGATCCCCCTAGGTCTCTAGTTTTCAGAAATGCACAGGTTTGGTAGGTTTCCCTAGGTGGCGGCTGAGCTAGAGGCCAAAATCTACAGGTAGTCACTTTGCTAAAAACAGCTCTGTTTTCTGTGATATGTCCACGTTGTGTTTTGGGGCATATCCTGTCGCGGGCGCTAGGCCTACCCACACAAGTGAGGTATCATTTTTATCGGGAGACGTGGGGGAACGCTGGGTGGAAGGAAATTTGTAGCTCCTCTCAGATTCCAGAACTTTCTGCCACAGAAATGTGAGGAACATGTGTTATTTAAGCCAAATTTTGAGGTTTGCAAAGGATTCTGGGTAACAGAACCTGGTCCGAGCCCCGCATGTCACCCCTCCTTGGATTCCCCTAGGTCTCTAGTTTTCAGAAATGCACAGGTTTGGTAGGTTTCCCTAGGTGGCGGCTGAGCTAGAGGCCAAAATCTACAGGTAGGCACTTCGCAAAAAACACCTCTGTTTTTTTCCAAAATTTAGGATGTGTCCACGTTGCGCTTTGGGGTGTTTCCTGTCGCCGGCGCTTGGCCTACCCACGCAAGTGAGGTATCATTTTTATCGGGAGACTTGGGGGAACGCTGGGTGGAAGGAAATTTGTAGCTCCTCTCAGATTCCAGAACTTTCTGCCACAGAAATGTGAGGGACATGTGTTTTTTTAGCCAAATTTTGAGGTTTGCAAAGGATTCTGGGTAACAGAACCTGGTCCGAGCCCCGCAAGTCACCCCTCCTTGGATCCCCCTAGGTCTCTAGTTTTCAGAAATGCACAGGTTTGGTAGGTTTCCCTAGGTGGCGGCTGAGCTAGAGGCCAAAATCTACAGGTAGTCACTTTGCTAAAAACAGCTCTGTTTTCTGTGATATGTCCACGTTGTGTTTTGGGGCATATCCTGTCGCGGGCGCTAGGCCTACCCACACAAGTGAGGTATCATTTTTATCGGGAGACGTGGGGGAACGCTGGGTGGAAGGAAATTTGTGGCTCCTCTCAGATTCCAGAACTTTCTGCCACAGAAATGTGAGGAACATGTGTTTTTTTAGCCAAATTTTGAGGTTTGCAAAGGATTCTGGGTCACAGAACCTGGTCCGAGCCCCGCAAGTCACCCCTCCTTGGATCCCCCTAGGTCTCTAGTTTTCAGAAATGCACAGGTTTGGTAGGTTTCCCTAGGTGGCGGCTGAGCTAGAGGCCAAAATCTACAGGTAGTCACTTTGCTAAAAACAGCTCTGTTTTCTGTGATATGTCCACGTTGTGTTTTGGGGCATATCCTGTCGCGGGCGCTAGGCCTACCCACACAAGTGAGGTATCATTTTTATCAGGAGACGTGGGGGAACGCTGGGTGGAAGGAAATTTGTGGCTCCTCTCAGATTCCAGAACTTTCTGCCACAGAAATGTGAGGAACATGTGTTTTTTTAGCCAAATTTTGAGGTTTGCAAAGGATTCTGGGTAACAGAACCTGGTCCGAGCCCCGCAAGTCACCCCTCCTTGGATCCCCCTAGGTCTCTAGTTTTCAGAAATGCACAGGTTTGCTAGGTTTCCCTAGGTGGCGGCTGAGCTAGAGGCCAAAATCTACAGGTAGTCACTTTGCTAAAAACAGCTCTGTTTTCTGTGATATGTCCACGTTGTGTTTTGGGGCATATCCTGTCGCGGGCGCTAGGCCTACCCACACAAGTGAGGTATCATTTTTATCGGGAGACGTGGGGGAACGCTGGGTGGAAGGAAATTTGTAGCTCCTCTCAGATTCCAGAACTTTCTGCCACAGAAATGTGAGGAACATGTGTTATTTTAGCCAAATTTTGAGGTTTGCAAAGGATTCTGGGTAACAGAACCTGGTCCGAGGCCCGCAAGTCACCCCTCCTTGGATTCCCCTAGGTCTCTAGTTTTCAGAAATGCACAGGTTTGGTAGGTTTCCCTAGGTGGCGGCTGAGCTAGAGGCCAAAATCTACAGGTAGGCACTTCGCAAAAAACAACTCTGTTTTTTTCCAAAATTTAGGATGTGTCCACGTTGCGCTTTGGGGTGTTTCCTGTCGCCGGCGCTTGGCCTACCCACGCAAGTGAGGTATCATTTTTATCGGGAGACTTGGGGGAACGCTGGGTGGAAGGAAATTTGTAGCTCCTCTCAGATTCCAGAACTTTCTGCCACAGAAATGTGAGGGACATGTGTTTTTTTAGCCAAATTTTGAGGTTTGCAAAGGATTCTGGGTAACAGAACCTGGTCCGAGCCCCGCAAGTCACCCCTCCTTGGATCCCCCTAGGTCTCTAGTTTTCAGAAATGCACAGGTTTGGTAGGTTTCCCTAGGTGGCGGCTGAGCTAGAGGCCAAAATCTACAGGTAGTCACTTTGCTAAAAACAGCTCTGTTTTCTGTGATATGTCCACGTTGTGTTTTGGGGTATATCCTGTCGCGGGCGCTAGGCCTACCCACACAAGTGAGGTATCATTTTTATCGGGAGACGTGGGGGAACGCTGGGTGGAAGGAAATTTGTAGCTCCTCTCAGATTCCAGAACTTTCTGCCACAGAAATGTGAGGAACATGTGTTATTTTAGCCAAATTTTGAGGTTTGCAAAGGATTCTGGGTAACAGAACCTGGTCCGAGCCCCGCAAGTCACCCCTCCTTGGATTCCCCTAGGTCTCTAGTTTTCAGAAATGCACAGGTTTGGTAGGTTTCCCTAGGTGGCGGCTGAGCTAGAGGCCAAAATCTACAGATAGGCACTTCGCAAAAAACACCTCTGTTTTTTTCCAAAATTTAGGATGTGTCCACGTTGCGCTTTGGGGTGTTTCCTGTCGCCGGCCCTAGGCCTACCCACGCAAGTGAGGTATCATTTTTATCGGGAGACTTGGGGGAACGCTGGGTGGAAGGAAATTTGTAGCTCCTCTCAGATTCCAGAACTTTCTGCCACAGAAATGTGAGGGACATGTGTTTTTTTAGCCAAATTTTGAGGTTTGCAAAGGATTCTGGGTAACAGAACCTGGTCCGAGCCCCGCAAGTCACCCCTCCTTGGATCCCCCTAGGTCTCTAGTTTTCAGAAATGCACAGGTTTGGTAGGTTTCCCTAGGTGGCGGCTGAGCTAGAGGCCAAAATCTACAGGTAGTCACTTTGCTAAAAACAGCTCTGTTTTCTGTGATATGTCCACGTTGTGTTTTGGGGCATATCCTGTCGCGGGCGCTAGGCCTACCCACACAAGTGAGGTATCATTTTTATCGGGAGACGTGGGGGAACACTGGGTGGAAGGAAATTTGTGGCTCCTCTCAGATTCCAGAACTTTCTGCCACAGAAATGTGAGGAACATGTGTTTTTTTAGCCAAATTTTGAGGTTTGCAAAGGATTCTGGGTAACAGAACCTGGTCCGAGCCCCGCAAGTCACCCCTCCTTGGATCCCCCTAGGTCTCTAGTTTTCAGAAATGCACAGGTTTGGTAGGTTTCCCTAGGTGGCGGCTGAGCTAGAGGCCAAAATCTACAGGTAGTCACCATGCTAAAAACAGCTCTGTTTTCTGTGATGTGTCCAGGTTGTGTTTTGGGGCATATCCTGTCGCGGGCGCTAGGCCTACCCACACAAGTGAGGTATCATTTTTATCGGGAGACGTGGGGGAATGCTGGGTGGAAGGAAATTTGTCGCTCCTCTCAGATTCCAGAACTTTCTGCCACAGAAATGTGAGGAACATGTGTTTTTTTAGCCAAATTTTGAGGTTTGCAAAGGATTCTGGGTAACAGAACCTGGTCCGAGCCCCGCAAGTCACCCCTCCTTGGATCCCCCTAGGTCTCTAGTTTTCAGAAATGCACAGGTTTGGTAGGTTTCCCTAGGTGGCGGCTGAGCTAGAGGCCAAAATCTACAGGTAGTCACTTTGCTAAAAACAGCTCTGTTTTCTGTGATATGTCCACGTTGTGTTTTGGGGCATATCCTGTCGCGGGCGCTAGGCCTACCCACACAAGTGAGGTATCATTTTTATCGGGAGACGTGGGGGAACGCTGGGTGGAAGGAAATTTGTAGCTCCTCTCAGATTCCAGAACTTTCTGCCACAGAAATGTGAGGAACATGTGTTATTTTAGCCAAATTTTGAGGTTTGCAAAGGATTCTGGGTAACAGAACCTGGTCCGAGGCCCGCAAGTCACCCCTCCTTGGATTCCCCTAGGTCTCTAGTTTTCAGAAATGCACAGGTTTGGTAGGTTTCCCTAGGTGGCGGCTGAGCTAGAGGCCAAAATCTACAGGTAGGCACTTCGCAAAAAACAACTCTGTTTTTTTCCAAAATTTAGGATGTGTCCACGTTGCGCTTTGGGGTGTTTCCTGTCGCCGGCGCTTGGCCTACCCACGCAAGTGAGGTATCATTTTTATCGGGAGACTTGGGGGAACGCTGGGTGGAAGGAAATTTGTAGCTCCTCTCAGATTCCAGAACTTTCTGCCACAGAAATGTGAGGGACATGTGTTTTTTTAGCCAAATTTTGAGGTTTGCAAAGGATTCTGGGTAACAGAACCTGGTCCGAGCCCCGCAAGTCACCCCTCCTTGGATCCCCCTAGGTCTCTAGTTTTCAGAAATGCACAGGTTTGGTAGGTTTCCCTAGGTGGCGGCTGAGCTAGAGGCCAAAATCTACAGGTAGTCACTTTGCTAAAAACAGCTCTGTTTTCTGTAATATGTCCACGTTGTGTTTTGGGGTATATCCTGTCGCGGGCGCTAGGCCTACCCACACAAGTGAGGTATCATTTTTATCGGGAGACGTGGGGGAACGCTGGGTGGAAGGAAATTTGTAGCTCCTCTCAGATTCCAGAACTTTCTGCCACAGAAATGTGAGGAACATGTGTTATTTTAGCCAAATTTTGAGGTTTGCAAAGGATTCTGGGTAACAGAACCTGGTCCGAGCCCCGCAAGTCACCCCTCCTTGGATTCCCCTAGGTCTCTAGTTTTCAGAAATGCACAGGTTTGGTAGGTTTCCCTAGGTGGCGGCTGAGCTAGAGGCCAAAATCTACAGGTAGGCACTTCGCAAAAAACACCTCTGTTTTTTTCCAAAATTTAGGATGTGTCCACGTTGCGCTTTGGGGTGTTTCCTGTCGCCGGCCCTAGGCCTACCCACGCAAGTGAGGTATCATTTTTATCGGGAGACTTGGGGGAACGCTGGGTGGAAGGAAATTTGTAGCTCCTCTCAGATTCCAGAACTTTCTGCCACAGAAATGTGAGGAACATGTGTTTTTTTAGCCAAATTTTGAGGTTTGCAAAGGATTCTGGGTAACAGAACCTGGTCCGAGCCCCGCAAGTCACCCCTCCTTGGATCCCCCTAGGTCTCTAGTTTTCAGAAATGCACAGGTTTGGTAGGTTTCCCTAGGTGGCGGCTGAGCTAGAGGCCAAAATCTACAGGTAGTCACTTTGCTAAAAACAGCTCTGTTTTCTGTGATATGTCCACGTTGTGTTTTGGGGCATATCCTGTCGCGGGCGCTAGGCCTACCCACACAAGTGAGGTATCATTTTTATCAGGAGACGTGGGGGAACGCTGGGTGGAAGGAAATTTGTGGCTCCTCTCAGATTCCAGAACTTTCTGCCACAGAAATGTGAGGAACATGTGTTTTTTTAGCCAAATTTTGAGGTTTGCAAAGGATTCTGGGTAACAGAACCTGGTCCGAGCCCCGCAAGTCACCCCTCCTTGGATCCCCCTAGGACTCTAGTTTTCAGAAATGCACAGGTTTGGTAGGTTTCCCTAGGTGGCGGCTGAGCTAGAGGCCAAAATCTACAGGTAGTCACTTTGCTAAAAACAGCTCTGTTTTCTGTGATATGTCCACGTTGTGTTTTGGGGCATATCCTGTCGCGGGCGCTAGGCCTACCCACACAAGTGAGGTATCATTTTTATCGGGAGACGTGGGGGAACGCTGGGTGGAAGGAAATTTGTAGCTCCTCTCAGATTCCAGAACTTTCTGCCACAGAAATGTGAGGAACATGTGTTATTTTAGCCAAATTTTGAGGTTTGCAAAGGATTCTGGGTAACAGAACCTGGTCCGAGGCCCGCAAGTCACCCCTCCTTGGATTCCCCTAGGTCTCTAGTTTTCAGAAATGCACAGGTTTGGTAGGTTTCCCTAGGTGGCGGCTGAGCTAGAGGCCAAAATCTACAGGTAGGCACTTCGCAAAAAACAACTCTGTTTTTTTCCAAAATTTAGGATGTGTCCACGTTGCGCTTTGGGGTGTTTCCTGTCGCCGGCGCTTGGCCTACCCATGCAAGTGAGGTATCATTTTTATCGGGAGACTTGGGGGAACGCTGGGTGGAAGGAAATTTGTAGCTCCTCTCAGATTCCAGAACTTTCTGCCACAGAAATGTGAGGGACATGTGTTTTTTTAGCCAAATTTTGAGGTTTGCAAAGGATTCTGGGTAACAGAACCTGGTCCGAGCCCCGCAAGTCACCCCTCCTTGGATCCCCCTAGGTCTCTAGTTTTCAGAAATGCACAGGTTTGGTAGGTTTCCCTAGGTGGCGGCTGAGCTAGAGGCCAAAATCTACAGGTAGTCACTTTGCTAAAAACAGCTCTGTTTTCTGTGATATGTCCACGTTGTGTTTTGGGGTATATCCTGTCGCGGGCGCTAGGCCTACCCACACAAGTGAGGTATCATTTTTATCGGGAGACATGGGGGAACGCTGGGTGGAAGGAAATTTGTAGCTCCTCTCAGATTCCAGAACTTTCTGCCACAGAAATGTGAGGAACATGTGTTATTTTAGCCAAATTTTGAGGTTTGCAAAGGATTCTGGGTAACAGAACCTGGTCCGAGCCCCGCAAGTCACCCCTCCTTGGATTCCCCTAGGTCTCTAGTTTTCAGAAATGCACAGGTTTGGTAGGTTTCCCTAGGTGGCGGCTGAGCTAGAGGCCAAAATCTACAGGTAGGCACTTCGCAAAAAACACCTCTGTTTTTTTCCAAAATTTAGGATGTGTCCACGTTGCGCTTTGGGGTGTTTCCTGTCGCCGGCCCTAGGCCTACCCACGCAAGTGAGGTATCATTTTTATCGGGAGACTTGGGGGAACGCTGGGTGGAAGGAAATTTGTAGCTCCTCTCAGATTCCAGAACTTTCTGCCACAGAAATGTGAGGGACATGTGTTTTTTTAGCCAAATTTTGAGGTTTGCAAAGGATTCTGGGTAACAGAACCTGGTCCGAGCCCCGCAAGTCACCCCTCCTTGGATCCCCCTAGGTGTCTAGTTTTCAGAAATGCACAGGTTTGGTAGGTTTCCCTAGGTGGCGGCTGAGCTAGAGGCCAAAATCTACAGGTAGTCACTTTGCTAAAAACAGCTCTGTTTTCTGTGATATGTCCACGTTGTGTTTTGGGGCATATCCTGTCGCGGGCGCTAGGCCTACCCACACAAGTGAGGTATCATTTTTATCGGGAGACGTGGGGGAACGCTGGGTGGAAGGAAATTTGTGGCTCCTCTCAGATTCCAGAACTTTCTGCCACAGAAATGTGAGGAACATGTGTTTTTTTAGCCAAATTTTGAGGTTTGCAAAGGATTCTGGGTAACAGAACCTGGTCCGAGCCCCGCAAGTCACCCCTCCTTGGATCCCCCTAGGTCTCTAGTTTTCAGAAATGCACAGGTTTGGTAGGTTTCCCTAGGTGGCGGCTGAGCTAGAGGCCAAAATCTACAGGTAGTCACCATGCTAAAAACAGCTCTGTTTTCTGTGATGTGTCCAGGTTGTGTTTTGGGGCATATCCTGTCGCGGGCGCTAGGCCTACCCACACAAGTGAGGTATCATTTTTATCGGGAGACGTGGGGGAATGCTGGGTGGAAGGAAATTTGTCGCTCCTCTCAGATTCCAGAACTTTCTGCCACAGAAATGTGAGGAACATGTGTTTTTGTAGCCAAATTTTGAGGTTTGCAAAGGATTCTGGGTAACAGAACCTGGTCCGAGCCCCGCAAGTCACCCCTCCTTGGATCCCCCTAGGTCTCTAGTTTTCAGAAATGCACAGGTTTGGTAGGTTTCCCTAGGTGGCGGCTGAGCTAGAGGCCAAAATCTACAGGTAGTCACTTTGCTAAAAACAGCTCTGTTTTCTGTGATATGTCCACGTTGTGTTTTGGGGCATATCCTGTCGCGGGCGCTAGGCCTACCCACACAAGTGAGGTATCATTTTTATCGGGAGACGTGGGGGAACGCTGGGTGGAAGGAAATTTGTAGCTCCTCTCAGATTCCAGAACTTTCTGCCACAGAAATGTGAGGAACATGTGTTATTTTAGCCAAATTTTGAGGTTTGCAAAGGATTCTGGGTAACAGAACCTGGTCCGAGGCCCGCAAGTCACCCCTCCTTGGATTCCCCTAGGTCTCTAGTTTTCAGAAATGCACAGGTTTGGTAGGTTTCCCTAGGTGGCGGCTGAGCTAGAGGCCAAAATCTACAGGTAGGCACTTCGCAAAAAACAACTCTGTTTTTTTCCAAAATTTAGGATGTGTCCACGTTGCGCTTTGGGGTGTTTCCTGTCGCCGGCGCTTGGCCTACCCACGCAAGTGAGGTATCATTTTTATCGGGAGACTTGGGGGAACGCTGGGTGGAAGGAAATTTGTAGCTCCTCTCAGATTCCAGAACTTTCTGCCACAGAAATGTGAGGGACATGTGTTTTTTTAGCCAAATTTTGAGGTTTGCAAAGGATTCTGGGTAACAGAACCTGGTCCGAGCCCCGCAAGTCACCCCTCCTTGGATCCCCCTAGGTCTCTAGTTTTCAGAAATGCACAGGTTTGGTAGGTTTCCCTAGGTGGCGGCTGAGCTAGAGGCCAAAATCTACAGGTAGTCACTTTGCTAAAAACAGCTCTGTTTTCTGTGATATGTCCACGTTGTGTTTTGGGGTATATCCTGTCGCGGGCGCTAGGCCTACCCACACAAGTGAGGTATCATTTTTATCGGGAGACGTGGGGGAACGCTGGGTGGAAGGAAATTTGTAGCTCCTCTCAGATTCCAGAACTTTCTGCCACAGAAATGTGAGGAACATGTGTTATTTTAGCCAAATTTTGAGGTTTGCAAAGGATTCTGGGTAACAGAACCTGGTCCGAGCCCCGCAAGTCACCCCTCCTTGGATTCCCCTAGGTCTCTAGTTTTCAGAAATGCACAGGTTTGGTAGGTTTCCCTAGGTGGCGGCTGAGCTAGAGGCCAAAATCTACAGGTAGGCACTTCGCAAAAAACACCTCTGTTTTTTTCCAAAATTTAGGATGTGTCCACGTTGCGCTTTGGGGTGTTTCCTGTCGCCGGCCCTAGGCCTACCCACGCAAGTGAGGTATCATTTTTATCGGGAGACTTGGGGGAACGCTGGGTGGAAGGAAATTTGTAGCTCCTCTCAGATTCCAGAACTTTCTGCCACAGAAATGTGAGGAACATGTGTTTTTTTAGCCAAATTTTGAGGTTTGCAAAGGATTCTGGGTAACAGAACCTGGTCCGAGCCCCGCAAGTCACCCCTCCTTGGATCCCCCTAGGTCTCTAGTTTTCAGAAATGCACAGGTTTGGTAGGTTTCCCTAGGTGGCGGCTGAGCTAGAGGCCAAAATCTACAGGTAGTCACTTTGCTAAAAACAGCTCTGTTTTCTGTGATATGTCCACGTTGTGTTTTGGGGCATATCCTGTCGCGGGCGCTAGGCCTACCCACACAAGTGAGGTATCATTTTTATCGGGAGACGTGGGGGAACGCTGGGTGGAAGGAAATTTGTGGCTCCTCTCAGATTCCAGAACTTTCTGCCACAGAAATGTGAGGAACATGTGTTTTTTTAGCCAAATTTTGAGGTTTGCAAAGGATTCTGGGTAACAGAACCTGGTCCGAGCCCCGCAAGTCACCCCTCCTTGGATCCCCCTAGGTCTCTAGTTTTCAGAAATGCACAGGTTTGGTAGGTTTCCCTAGGTGGCGGCTGAGCTAGAGGCCAAAATCTACAGGTAGTCACCATGCTAAAAACAGCTCTGTTTTCTGTGATGTGTCCAGGTTGTGTTTTGGGGCATATCCTGTCGCGGGCGCTAGGCCTACCCACACAAGTGAGGTATCATTTTTATCGAGAGACGTGGGGGAATGCTGGGTGGAAGGAAATTTGTCGCTCCTCTCAGATTCCAGAACTTTCTGCCACAGAAATGTGAGGAACATGTGTTTTTTTAGCCAAATTTTGAGGTTTGCAAAGGATTCTGGGTAACAGAACCTGGTCCGAGCCACACAAGTCACCCCTCCTTGGATTCTCCTAGGTCTCTAGTTTTCAGAAATGCACAGGTTTGGTAGGTTTCCCTAGGTGCCGGCTGAGCTAGAGGCCAAAATCTACAGGTAGTCACTTTGCTAAAAACAGCTCTGTTTTCTGTGATGTGTCCACGTTGTGTTTTGGGGCATATCCTGTCGCGGGCGCTAGGCCTACCCAAACAAGGGAGGTATCATTTTTATCGGGAGACTTGGGGGAACATAGAATAGCAAAACAAGTGTTATTGCCCCTTGTCTTTCTCTACATTTATTCCTTCCAAATATAGGGGTGTGTGTAAAAAAGACATCTATTTGAGAAATTCCATGTAATTCACGTGCTACTATGGTCACCCCGGAATTCAGAGATGTGCAAATAACCACTGCTCCTCAACACCTTATCTTGTGCCCTTTTTGGAAATGCAAAGGTTTTCTTGATAGCTATTTTTTACTCCTTATATTTCAGCAAATGAATTACTGTATACCCGGTATAGAATGAAAACGCACTGCAGGGTGCAGCTCATTTATTGGCTCTGGGTTCCTCGGGTTCTTGATGAACCTACAAACCCTATATATCCCCGCAACCAGAGGAGTCCAGCAGACGTAACGGTATATTGCTTTCGATAATCTGACATTGCAGGGAAAAGTTACAGAGTAAAAAGTAGAGAAAAATTGATGTTTTTTTCACCTCAATTTCAATATTTTTCTTTTTCAGCTGTTATTTTCTGTAGGAAACCCTTGTAGGATCTACACAAATGACCCCTTGCTGAATTCAGAATTTTGTCTACTTTTCAGAAATGTTTAGGTTTCTGGGATCCAGCATTGGTTTCATGACCATTCCGGTCACTGACTGGAAGGAGGCTGAAAGCACAAAAAATTGCACAAATGGGGTATGCCCCAGTAAAATGCCAAAATTGTGTTGAAAAATTGGGTTTTCGGATTCAAGTCTGCCTGTTCCTGAAAGCTGGGAAGCTGCTGAGTTTAGCACCGCAAACCCTTTGTTGATGCCATTTTCAGGGGAAAAACCACAAGCCTTCTTCTGCAGCCCCTTTTTCCAATTTTTTCGAAAAAAACGAAATTTTCACTGTATTTTGGCCAATTTCTTGGCCTCCTTCAGGGGAACCCACAAAGTCTGGGTACCTTTAGAATCGCTAGGATGTTGGAAAAAAAGGACGCAAATTTGGCTTGGTTAGCTTATGTGGACAAAAAGTTATGAGGGCCTAAGCGCGAACTGCCCCAAATAGGCAAAAAAAGGCCTGGCACAGGAGGGGGAAAAGGCCTGGCAGCGAAGTGGTTAAGGGAGAAGACAAAAAATTAAAATACCCCCACTTTGAACCAAAACTTTGATAACTATGCAAATCAAGCAAAGTAGGTGAACAGCAAACATGTTACTCTCCACAACAGCTCCATTATTTGTTGATCCAAGCAATTATACATTCATCTTTTCATTCATATTTTCTACTCACCCTTTGATACCTACCATTTAAGCATTACACTTTCTCATCCAGTCTTTGACTATTCCAATCCAGCCACCCATATTTATCCACTCATCCATCCATACACTCACCTATTGAGTATTCACCTTTTCAAACACCCTGCTTTAACCTATCCATCCATTTAGCCACGTATCATTTGTTACTATCAACCATTCTTTCTTTCAGCTGTCCATCCTTCGTTCACTTTTCCATCAAGCCATCATTTGTAGCGTCCGTTCATTATAAGCTTTTGTCTGCTGACTTGCAGAGAGAAGAGGCCATTAAGAATGCTACCCCCGCTGTATCTGCTGAATCAGGGGCTTTACAAGCAATGCCCTTGCAGTGAATATATGAGTAATTGTCAGTAAGCAAGAGAAATATGACTTACCAGTGCCCGTTCTTGCTGCCGCCGGTTCTCCATCTACAACCAGTGCTGTGTTTGGTGCACTGCTAATGACTCTGTCCCCTGCACTAGTGATTGATGCAGCTGGAAAAAACATTATACATTTTAGTTCCAACAAAATACAACCAGAAAAGTTCATTATAGTTCTATCTTCTTCTATCATTCACTTTAGCAATTTTGGCCCTCGCTACAACCCTGGCGGTTGGTGTTAAAGGTAATACCTCCAACAGGCTGGCGATAAGTACTGGAAAATTATGACCATGGCGGAAAGATCTCTGATAGACAGCCAATGTACCACACCGACCCCCAGGGCGGAAACAACAGCCACCACGTCTGTAGCCACCTACAGCCAGACGGAAGTCAATGTTCTGCCCACCATTTTATGACCCTGGAAACCGTCACCTTTTCTGGGGTGGTACCAACGACATCAAAAGCCTGGCATAAAGAGACCTCAGAAGGGAAAGGACTCACCATTGGAGTCACAGGGAAGAACCACGCCGCCATGGAGCCTGAACTGCATATCTTCCCCATGATCTTCTACGTTCAGCTCCACCACGAACACTAACGCCGGCGAAGATGACAATGGCGAGTACAGCCACCTAGCACACAAGGGAAGGAGGGAGGAAAACAACAGTGACACGCACCACACCACACCCCCACACCAAACACAATCAGCTGCATTACAAGAACTATTTTACCCTGTAACACGGAGGAATAATGCAAGGACAAAACAATGTTGAAAAAGTGAATGTAATGAGATCAACACAGCATGAAAAAAAAGTTAGGCAAGATAATAGATATATACATAGGAACAGAAAAAGGGACACAGCCAAGTCCACAATGTTCGTAGGCCATATGGCCACAGGCCAAAGTCCAAGGTCACACATGTCACCTGCTTCAACACGGAGAGAACACTGCAGGGACATCAGTTGGTAAATAGGCAGGCACCTCAGGGGGACAGGGACAGGGGGGCACCTCAGCTGGGAGATGATACAAGCCCACTGGTTCTGTAGCGGGCAACATGCCCTGAGCTTGGTCCTGGGGAGTGCAAGGCCAGAGTCGCTCAGGTGGGTGACTTGCCCACTGGTTCTGTAGGGGGACATCTTGCCCTGTCCTCTTGGTCCTGGGGAGTGATGGGCCACAGTCTCTGCAGTGGGTGACTTGCCCACTGGTTCTGGAGGGGGCAACATGGCCATTGCTTTGTCCTGGGAAGTGCAAGGCCACAGTCTCTTAGGTGGGTGGCTTGCCCACTGGTTCTGAAGGGGGCCATTGTGCCCTGTGCTCTTGATCCTCGGAAGTATTGGGCATGTGGGTGTCCTACCCACTGGTTCTGGAGGGGGCATCGAGCTCTGTGCTCCTGATCCTGGGGAGTGTTGGGCATGTAGGTGTCTTACCCACTGGTTCTGGAGGGGGCAACATGCCCTGTGCTCTTGATCCTGGGGAGTGCAATGTCACAGTCTTTCAGGTGGGTGTCATACCAACTGGATTTGCAGGGGGCAGGCTGCACAGAAGCCCATGGAGGCAGGATTACATAATGTCCGCTGGCAGTGATGGCTGCTCAGTGGTGGTGGTGGTACTGCTCGTGGGGGGAGGCTCCTGCCCATCCCCTGCAACCTCAGACGGCTGCACAACCATGGTTGGTGGTGGGGGTTCCATCACAGTTCCTGCCCCAGGGCCCTTGGTCTTCCTGCCTGCAGGTCCCTTGCTCTTCCTGGCAGCTGGGGCAGGCTCCTTTGTCTTCATGGCAGCTGGGGAAGGCTCCTTTCCCTTCTTGCCTGCTGGTGCAGGCTCCTTGCTCTTTTTGGCAGCTGGGGCAGGCTCCTTTCCCTTCTTGCCCGCTGGGGCAGGCTCCTTGACCTTTCTGGCAGCTGGGGCAGGCTCCTTTCCCTTGGGGCTGCCTGGTGCAGGCTCCTTCACCTTCAGGTTATGTGGCCTGGATCCTTTTCCACCACAAGTGGGTGTGGTGACGACTGGGCCCATGGACTGTGTACCTGAGGTGCTTGGCTGGGTTCTTCCGAACCTGCCCATATGTGCAGGATAGGGGGGGGGTAGGGAAGAGGTCAATGGTGGATAGGAACAGTATTTTAGGGACATTGGGGCGGGAAGAGGGAGAAGGAATGGGAGTGGAGGAAGAGGGAGTGGTTGTTAGAGGTGTCTGGCTGCTGATTTTGGGTGCAGGTGCATGGCCTTTATGCTGTTGTGAGGTGGATGGCTGTTGAGTGTCTGAGTGCTTGTGTTTGTATACCTTAAGAGAGGGGGACAGACACAGTGGGAAAGGACACAGGGGATGTGTGCATAGCTGTTGGGGAGGTGTCTGCCAGTGAGGTGTGTGTTCTGCTTGGTGTGGTGATGATGCTGGTAGTGGATGATGATGTAGTGCATGCAGGTGTGAGCATATACGGAACTGGGAGGGAGGTGATGGAGGAGGGAGAGACAGTAGAAATAGTGGATGTTGAAGTGTCTGCATCTGGATGGTGTTTGTGTGAGTGCCTGTGGGATGAAGTGTGGTGCTTGTGTTTGTCTGTACCACTCTTGTATGTTGTCTTGTGGGCATGCTCGTCTGCCTGTGTGCTTGGGATGGGTTGGGGTTGAGGAGAATGGGACTGGGAAGAGGAAGTTGGAAGGGGGAGGTAGAAACTGGGACAATGGCTGCCATCAGAGAGGAGGCCAGAGCCCGGATCAATCTCTGTTGGGCCACCAATCCAGTGTGAATGCCCTCCAGGAATGCATTAGTCTGTTCCATCTTGTCTGCCAGCCCCTGGATGGCATTCACAATGGTTGACTGCCCTACAGAGATGGATCTCAGGAGGTCAATAGCCTCCTCACTCAGGGCAGCAGGGCTCACTGGGGCAGAGCCTGAGGTGCCTGGGGCGAAGGAGATGCCCACCCTCCTGGGTGAGCGGCACAGCAACTCGATGAGGGGCTGCTGGGAGGGTGGTGCTGGTACGGGGGTGGCGGATGTACCTGTAGCTAAGGTGGTCACAGAAGTATCCGCCACCACCAGGTAGCTTCCATCGGAGGAGGTATCTGTGTCAGAATTGTCCCCTCCAGTCTCCACCGTGGTGCTCCCCTCACCCTCCGTCCCAATGGTGCCCTCAGCGTCGTTGGACTCTGCTTCCCGGGACCTGTGGGATGCAGCTCCCTCCATCGCATGCTACCAGTTGATGGTAATGCACATAAAGACAGGGTGACAAAACAAAAAGGGGGGGAGAGACAAATGAAACACTGGGGCAATGACTGCACCAACACCACTGTTGGCATACACAGCACCCTCACACACAGGGAACAGGCCTACTCAATATGCCATAGCACTAGCAGAGAAATAGATTGCCACCTAGGCATGAGGAGGGGCCAACTGCAGCACACCTGGGACCCAAGCAGCCCTGAACAGTAGTGGATGCCTACGAGCTATGTAGCAGGAATATCCCTTCAGAACCCTAGCCACCAGGGGACCTATGTTGCAATGTCAGGCCTGGCCGACTGACACACATCCCCCACCCGGATACCACCCTACCATGCGCAAGTTGTAATGATGGGCACTGTACTCACCCCCTTGTGGCTGCTGTAATGCCCTCAAGCGCCCATTCATCTCTGGATAGGCCACCACCAGTATGCGGGCCATCAGGGGGGTCAAGGTTAGACGGACACTCCTTCCTCGTTGGGAGGCCATCCCCAGCTGGGCCTCTGCCATCTTCCATGCCCAACGTCTCCGGTCCTCCCACCGTTTGTGACAGTGGGTACTCCGCCTACCACAGACCCCAGGGTCCGCACCTCCTTGGTGATGGCACGCCATATACCCTTCTTTTGATGGGCACTGACCTAAAGAGGCAATACACATAGGAAAATAGAATTAGACAAACAGTTCTGCATGTTACACTTAAGGCCCACCATACCCCTTCACATCACCTTTTACACACACATGGCCCAGCACACAATGTATACGCGTCCAGAGGACATCCACCCACCCCACTTCCATGAGGCCTTCACACACACCACTCCATGTATTCCTGCCGCATGCATCGTGTCCAGAGTGTACTCACCTGTTGGTCTGGAGGCCCATACAGCAGTCCGTACTGGGGTAGGACCCCATCCACCAGTCTCTCCAACTCCTCCGAGGTGAAGGCTGGCACCCTTTCCCCAGTCACACGAGCCATGGTAGGTTCCAGACACAGGTCACAGCAGCACATGCAATGTAGATTCCCTCCTAGGGAAGATCAGGTAGCAAGTGAGGGATCAGATAGAAAATGGTGGTCACGTCTGCAGCGGTGCATACCATCTCTGCCGGCATAGATCATCATTGGCCACTGTACCCCATAGGGCCCAATGTTAACCAATGAGGAATTGCACGGCGGTTCCCGACCACCTCCCACAACGGCGCACCATGTCAGCGGAATTACCTCACTTCATCCTGTCCCTCCACACACAAAAGGCGGACGCCATTTGAGAGGGTGGGGGCAGGCCCTGGAAAATAGCTGCGTCACTGGTGAAATTAGGAGATCCTGGACAAATCACATTGACCCATTACAAGTTAACAGCATGCAAAGTACTGTTGTAGCTCCATTGTTCACTTTGTGACCGGCTCCTCACTCTTTTGCCCCATAGATTCCTACAGCTGAGGATGAATAGGAGATGGAGACATACCCCCTTGTACAGGCCCCTGGTGGACTTGGCAACAATGGAGAACAGGCACATAATACTCTTCTATAGACTTGACAGGGCCACAATAACAGAGCTGTGTGCCCAATTGGAGCCTGACCTGATATCTGCTATCTATCACCCCACTGGGATCCCCCTCTTCTGCTAGTTTTATCAGTGCTCCATTTCCTGGCAACTGGTTCTTTCCAAGTGACAGCGGGCTTGACAGCAGGAATGTCGAAGCCAATGTTCTCAATAGTGCTGACAAGAGTGTTGTCTGCCCTGATTGAACAGATGTGCAGCTACATTGTTTTCCCCAGGTTGATGATTTGGCCCCAGTGAAAGCCGAGTTCTATGCAATGGGACACATCCCCAACATAATTGGGGTGATTGATGGAACACATATTGCATTTGTCCCCCCGTCCGAAAGAACAGGTGTTCAGAAATTGGAAGAGTTTCCACTTGACGAATGTACAGATGGTGCGCTTGGTGGACCAGTACATCTCCCACCTCAATGCTAAGTATCCTGGGTCGGTGCAAGATGCCTTTGTCCTGAGGAATAGCAGCATCCCAAATGTGATGGACCAACTACAGAGGCACATGGGTGTGGCTAATAGGTAACCCGTGTTCCCACCCAGTATATGTTGGTGTATGGGTACGGTGTGGGCCATATGGGATAGTGTGTGGCTAAACGTTGTCCCTCAATAATTGCAGGTGACTCTGGTTACCCAAACCTATCATGGCTGCTGACCCCTGTGAGGAATGCCAGGACAAGAGCAGAAGAACATTATAATGAGGCACATGGGTGAACCAGAAGGATCATTGAGAGAACCTTTGGCCTCCTGAAGGTCAGGTTCCAGTGTCTTCATCTGACATGTGGATCCCAGTGCTACTCACCCAAGAAGGTCTGCCAGATAGTGGTGGCATGCTGCATGTTCCATAACCTGGCCCTCAGGCGCCATGTCCCATTCCTGCAGGAGGAGGAGACTGGAGATGCCCGTGTGCCAGGAGTGGACCCTGTGGACAGTGAGGAAGAGGAGGCAGAGGATGAGGATGAGGACAACAGAACATCAGTGATCAGACAATACTTACAATGACACACAGGTAGGACAGTGTTTCTTCACACTTCAATGAAATGTGTTTGAATTTCTGTGGCACTGGCATGCTGATATTTCCCACTTCTATGCCCACTTACTGTTTCCTCTGGCAATTAATTTTGTAGATGTTGGTGACCTCACACATACTCCTGGTGTGATCACTGCAGCCAGCTACAGGTCATTAATCTATGCTCATTTTCTGTACAGTTGAATTACAATGTTTGTACCTGTTTCAATGAATACATACTTGAAAAACATGACATACTGCCCTCATACTTAGTAACTTTACACCTAACCTTCACTAAGTGAGGGTTAGACATATAGGTGACTTATCAGTGACTTAAGTGCAGTGGAAAATGGCTATGAAATAACGTGGACATTATTTCACTCAGGTTGCAGTAGAAGTCCTGTGTAAGAATTGTCTGAGCTCCTTATGGGTGGCAAAAGAAATGCTGCAGCCCATAGGGATGTCCTGGAACCCCAATACCCTGGGTATCTAGGTACGATATACTAGGGAATTATAAGGGTGTTCCAGTGTGCCAATCAGAATTAGTAAAAATGGTCACTAGCCAACAGTGAAAATTTTAAAGTCAGAGAGAGCATAAGCACTGAGGTTCTGATTAGCAGAGCCTCAGTGACACAGTTAGGCACCACACAGGGAACACATTCAGGCCACAACTATGAGCACTGGGGTCCTGGCTAGCAGAATCCCAGTGAGACAGGCAAAAACAAACTGACACACAAGTAAAAAATAGGGGGTAACATGCCAGGCAAGATGGTACTTTCCTACAGCGTGCATGGTTGGTGGGCGTTGGTGCAGTTCCCAGGGTGGATGGCCACCAGGAGTTGTCCCATGAGGATCGGTTGGAGCCGAGGATGAGGATCTCTGGCTTGTCTGAGTTCAGTTTTATGCGGCTCCTCTCCATCCAATTGGCGATGGCCTTTATTCCGTAATGGAGGTTGGTTTTGGTGGTGGCGGGGTCCTTGGTGAGTGAGAGGATCAGCTGGGTGCCGTCAGCGTAGGAGATGATGTTGAGGTTGTGGGATTGGACGATGTTGGCGAGCAGTGCCATGTAGACATAAAAAATGGTTGGGCTGAGTGAGGATCCTTGGTGAATGCCGCAGATGGTCTTGGTGGTTTCAGAAAGGAAGGGAGGGAGGCGGACTCTCTGGGTTCTGCCGGAGAGGAAGGATGTGATCCAGTCCAAGGCTTTGTGGTGGATCCCTGCGTTGTGGAGGCATGTGCGAAGGGTGTGGTGACAGATGGTGTTGAAGCCAGCCCAGAGGTCTAGGAGGATGAGGGCTGCAGTTTCGCCTGTGTCGCGCATGGTCCTGACGTCGTCGGTTACAGCAATGAGGGCGGTTTTGGTGCTGTGGTTCCTACGGAATCCGGATTGAGCGGTGTCCATCGTGTTGTTGTCTTCCAGGAAGAGGGTTAGCTGGTCATCGACGATCCTCTCGATGACCTTCGCCAGGAAGGGGAGGAGCAAGATGGGCCGGTAGTTCTTGAGATCTCGGGGTCTGCTTTGGGTTTCTTTAGCAGGGCGTTGACTTTGGCGTGCTTCCAGTTCTCCGGGAAGGTGGCGGTCTCAAAGGAGCTGTTGATGATCATACAGAGTTGGGGGCGATGATGGGGCTTGCTTTGTTGAAGACATGGTGGGGGCAGGGGTTGGAGGGTGGTCCGGAGTGGATGGTGCTCATGGTTTTGATGGTGTCCTTGTTGATGATGTGGGTACAGGAGAGCAGGAGGTTGGTGTGGCTGGGTGTGTTGGGGTTTGTGGTGTCCGCGGTGGTCGTGGGGGTCGAGGTGTTGATGCTGATGTGGATGTCCGTGATCTTGCGATGGAAGAAGGTGGAGAGGGAGTCGCAGAGGGAGTTCCTTGACGATGTTGAAGAGTTCTTTGCTGTTGTGTGCGTTGTTGTCAATGCGGTCCTTGTAGAAGGATCTCTTGGTGGTCCAGATGAGCTGCTGGTGCTTGTGGATGGCTATCTTGAGGGCGGTGTGGTTGCTTTCTGTTTGTTCGTGGTGCCACTTCTCAATTTTTCGGCACTCCCGCTTGGAGGCCTGAAGGTCGGCGGGGAACCAGATGGCCTTAGTGCTGGTAGGGTTGTTGGAGGGTTTCCTGATTGGGGTGAGGGTGTTGGCGCAGTCGTCTATCCATTGTCTGAGGTTGAGGGCGACTGTGTTGGGGTCGGTGGTGATGGGTGGTGGGGCACGGGCGAGGGTGCAGAACAGCTGGTCGTCCGTGATCTTGTTCTAGCTACGGCGGGGGGTCTGTTGTGGGTGGTGGTGTGTGGCGGGTTTCTGGAAGGTGAAGTGGACGCAGCGGTGGTCAGTCCAGTGGAGTTCGGTGGTATGGCTGAAGGTGACGTGGCTGCTGGCGGAGAAGACGGGGTCGAGCGTGTGGCCGGCGGAGTGGGTGGGCGTCGTGACAAGTCATTTGAGACCGAGGTTGGCGAGGTTGCCGATCAAGGTGGTGGTTCTCGAGGTGAAAATTCAGGTCGCCGAGGAGGATGTAGTCTGTAGAGGCAAGGGCGTGGGTTCTGACTAAGCTGGCGATGGAGTCACTGAACTGTGGCTGGGGGGCCTGTAGACGAGAGTTCCTCTGAGGGTGGTGTTGGCGTTGATGTGAATCTGGAAATGTAGGTGTTCGGCAGCGTCAAGGGCGTCATCGGTGTTGGTTGAGATTCTGACGGTGTTCTTGTGAACTATGGCTATCCCTCCTCCCGGTCTGTAGCCTTCAGGGATGGCTATTGCGATGTCAGGTTCCGAGGAGGGGTTCATCCAAGTTTCGGTGAGGAAGGCGACATCCGGGGATGATGAGGTGAGTAGGTCCCAGAGTTTGACGGCATGCTTGTGGATGGAGCGGGTGTTGAGGAGGATGCAGCTGAGGTGGTTGTGTTTGGTGCTGGTGTGATATTTGGTGGCTTGGGGGCAGGTGAAGCTGCAGTTCTGGCAGGAGAAGGGTCCGTGGGTGAGTTTCGTGGTGGCTTGGACGCAGGTGGCAGAGCAGCCTGTGTTGAGGGCATGGAGGTGGTTGGCATTGTAGCAGAGTCGGGCGGCGTGGGGAGCACGGGGGCCTGGGGATCTGGTACTGGGCACGGTACAGGCGCAGATGGGCATGCCTTTGGCACGCCTCCAGCACGTCAGCAGCACAGACGTGCAGATGCCAGCATTAAGAAGGGGAGGTGGGAGGGCGGAGCAGCTGGGAGGCGGGAGCAGTGGGCGAATTGGGGCATGATGGGGGCGGGGCTACAGGGGACGCAGCAGCGGGAAAGGGCGAGCAGGGATAGCGACTTCAGAGAAGTCGAAAAACACGCAGAAAGAGGAGAAAAAAAAACAAAAAGGCAAACAGAATAGGAGAAAGAGGCTGAAAAAACAGAGACAAAGCAGTAAAAAAAGCCACAAAAGAAAAGACACTTACAAGACAGACATACATTACTTACTGCAACCTCTAGACACCAGGGATAAGGCGCAGGCGGGTGCCTGCGGGTGGTTGAGGGCCTCGAACTCGCAGCAACAGCGAGGGTGGGGTAGAGGGCACGGACGCCATCAGAAGGAGCTGCACGGCATGGGGAGTGAAGCCTGACCTTAGTGATGGGAGTGAGAGTGAGGGTGGGGGTATATGATGGCAGGCAGGGAGGGGGTTGATAGTAGTAGAAAGTTGACTTACCAGAGTCCAGTCCTCCTCCTACTCCAGCCAGGTCCTCAGGATGCAGGATTGCCAAGACTTGCTCCTCCCATGCTGTTAGTTGTGGGGGAGGAGGTGGGAGTCCACCGCCAGTCCTCTGTACAGCGAGCTGGTGTCTTGCTGCAATGGAACGTACTTTCCCCCGTAGGCCGTTCCACCTCTTCCTGGTGTCATCCCTGCTTCTTGGGTGCTGTCCCACGTCGTTGACCCTGTCCATGATTCTCTGCCATAGCTCCATCTTCCTAGCTACCGATTTCTGCTGCATCTGTGCTCCAAACAGCTGTGGCTCTACCCTGATGATTTCCTCCACCATGACCCTTAGCTCCTCTTCTGTGAAACGGGGGTGTCTTTGTGGTGCCATGGGTGTTGTGTGAGATGTGTAGGTGAGTGTGTTGGGTAATGTGTTGGGGTGTATGATGTGGGGTGCGTGAGTGGTGTATAGGTTTGAATAGTGTGTGGCTCTGGTTGTGTCTGTGGTCTTGGTGTTTCTCTGCTGGCAATGGTTTGTAATGGTAAAGGGTTGTGGGTAATGTGGGTGTGCATTATATAGTGGTGTGGGTGTGGTGTGTATGGGTGTCAGGTGTGGTGTGGGTGTGGTGTGTATGGGTGTCAGGTGTGTGTTGTTTGAATTGTCCAATGTGGTGTTGTTTTCTATGTGTGTGTCCATTTTGAGCGTGGCAGTATGTACTGCTAATGGTTTACCGACGTTGAATATCTGCTGTGGTGATTTGTGGGTCATAATGTGGTGGACTTTGCTCTGTTGGCGTTATGGTGTGGGGTTTGATACTGCCAGTTTATCACTGACCTTTGGTGTGGCGGATTTGGGTCTGTGGCTAAATACTGACGGATTGGTGTGTGTGTGTGTGTGTGTGTGTCATAATATGGTGAACAGATGTCTGCCGCCGCCGCGGTAAGTTGGCGGTAGTCAGCGTGGCGGTAAGTCGGATTTACCATTAATGTCATAATGAGGGCCTTTGTCTGTTGTTAAAAAAGCCTGGTAGACAAATCAACCCCAAACGTTTCATAGTAGAGGAGCAGAGCTACGTAACTGAAGCATAATAAGGAGGTGGAATACTTTGATCAAAATAGGAGAACCCATGGTGAGGTTTTGGTTGGAAAACACATTGGGCATGAGCAAGACAAAAATAACCTTCACAAACAGGTGAAGAAAAGCTGACTTGGGCATGCAATCTTGTCAGTAGACTACCTGTCCTAAAAATGTGACCTCTTAGTATTAAGTACCAGTCCGCAAGACATATAAGGGGAGTAGGTAAAGCTAAGCTTAGTAACAAAGCAGAAGAAAGCTAGTACAGACAGGATAAAGTCAGGTACATAAACAGGAAAAATAGATAAATGCAGGGAAAACAAGAATTTAACAAAGCTTACATGGAACAACAAGTACAATCAAAGTAGGCAAGTAAGGTAAACTAAAAGAAAAATGATTTGAAATGGGGAGAGGTGAAAAATAGGGAAATAATGATAACATAACAGGAAGACTTATTGGGGCCAGCAGATCAGCCAGCATCTGCACTGGTGGTGGCACTGGCACCCTTGTCTCCTCCTGGACCCAATGTTGCCCTCTTCTTCTCCTTGGGTGCTGAGGTAAGAAATAAAGAAGATAAAAAGAAAAAGATTAGTGGTACGGTTAATCTCCCAAAATGTACTTTGACAAGCAGAGGCAAACACAGTAACATTGTACTTTTATAAATCAGAATTCCTAGTATGATGGATCCAGCTTGAGTTGACCTGTTACTTTTACTTTCCTAATTCCTACATCTAAGCCCTACTTCAAATTTCCTAAAGCATGGGCTATATTTTCAAACTTTTGACACAGGGCAGAAGAAGGCAGGAATGTGTCGTATCTTCAACAGATTATGGTGCATTCCTGTCCTTTTCCCCTGCGTTGGCACACACAGGCTTCCATTAGCCAATGCAGGAACCCTTGCACCATGCTGCAGGGGTGCCTGCATTGAGGGAATGATTCTTTTTGTGTAGGAAGGTATACCTTCTTAAATAATCAGCCCAAACGTGCACCCAGGAGTAAAATTATGAAACACTGACTCACCTTGCTAGCTCAAACTGGATCACATAATAAATAAAAGTAACCTTAACTTACCTCTGAGATTCAGCACAGCGAATAGAAAGTAACTATAACTCACCAAGCTCTGACACCTCGACGCCCCACAGGTTGAGCAGGTCCTGTTCATGGTTGATGTCGTCCGCCCAATGTTGGGTCACCTGCTGCTTGATGCGCTGGACCCCAGTGTGCCAAAGAAACAACTGGCACACCCTCCCCCACAGCAGTTGACACTCCCTGATGGCGCAACCACTCCCAGGCCTGCCACCTGCTGCCAGCATGGAGGGGAGGTGGCTCTGGACAAAATATACAAGTGCTGCCACCTCTGCTGCAGTGAAAATGGGGTGGAGCTGCACCCTTTGGCGGCAAAAAAGCCCACAATGTAAGCAAATAGCAGATCCATCCGCACTGCCACTCCCTCTGCCATGGCGCTAGTTGGGAAAAAGAAAGGGCAGTAATAGAAGGAAGGAAGAAAGAAAAAAATGTGTAAAAATGTAAAGGAAAAAAACAAAAAAACAAAGTATTCAAAAGTTAGAAAAATACACCAAAAAATGACATAAATGTAACATACAAAGACACACACTGGTGAAATAAAGGAAAATGAGCGGTGGATAATTAGAAAAGGGTGGGATGGTAAAGATTAGGAGTGGATAAAACATTAGGCCCAGCACCATGCACAAAGACAGTAAAAACAAAATGGCTGCACCTATGGGAACTGCTTGGTGCTGCTCATGAGATATTTGCAAGGCGAGAATGCAAATTGCACTCCCGAATGTGAAAAACATCACGACACACCATTGTGGCTTTCTGAAGGGTAAACTCCATGGGCCTGACTGGACAGACACATTTACATTCTGCAACACTTGACTCACTTCATGCAATTCTACAGGCAACTACCATAGTGCAGACTTCACTCTAAGATATGAATGACAATGTAAGGGCTGCCATGGTGGGCATGGAAAGTCTCCTCCCTGTGCATGTGTGGACTTGTGGCCTACCCAATGTAGGCTCATGCCACTTCAGGGTGGGTTTGTGTGGTATGGTCTTGTACTACAGAACACACTTTTGACCATATGTGGCAAAACTACAGAGATAACATCCAACATACAAAGGTATGTTTGGTCTAATTTTTGGCATGTAACAAAACTGCTGAGTCACATGTTGTGGCCTCCATGAATCTACAAACTATATGCACTGTGGGTTTGTCAATTGTGCCATTTGTCTGTACTGGACAAATATGACAAATGTAAACGTGACAACAGAGCTGTGGTAGTAAGGGACTTGCCAGAAGTCAATGATACACATTAGCGATAATGCAAAATGCACATATGTACTAGTCCAGGGATTTACCTCAGTACCTATTTCTAATCTAGTTAATGGACTAAGGGATTCAGCCCAAGTCTTTCCAGCAGAGATTCATATTGGCCACATGTCAAGATCTGCAGGACTACAGGGAGGGAGCACAGTGCCATAGTTGCACAGCCACAGTCACTCTACATCAGCCTGGACTATGTTCCATACTGGAAGATACATTTGAAAGGCCCTGGTCTGGCTGAGCATACAGAACCTACATGACACCATCACTTTCATGCATGACAGTACATCATGTGCCATCATCAATGTGGCTTGTTCTTGAGTGGCACTCTGAAGGGCATAGTGAGTCTTGATATGCCTCTCAGACAACAGTTTGGCAAGGCCAGGTATGGGCGTAATGATTTGGGACAATACACATTGCTTATAAGATCCTTAAATGACTCAAACAGTATGCATACACAGCTCATGCTGTCATGCACATACATATTGCATGACATTTACAACTATCATACCCATTGATGTGTCATTGAATGGCTCTAAAGTCTTCTTGCATAGATATACGAATGCAACACAAGGACGATCTAGGCCTCAAAACACATTACACAACACAATATGAATGTGCAATACATAGAGTACTTTTCTCCAATATCTGCACCATGTACATCCCATTTATGCCACGAAAAAATGCAACAACAGGCACACAAGAAGTTTAACTGGCACACAGGTGCATATTGTAGCATGTGAGGAGGGAAAGGATGGTGTTGAACAGAGCCAAATGTGCCTATGAGGTTTTTACCTGCTCCTTTGCTGAGCCATAGAGCTGACCATACAGGGTAAAGACCTCGTCCACAAACTTCTCCAGCTCCTCTGGAGAGAAAGCGGGGTTCCTTTCACCTGTTGGCCCTAGCATGATTGCTCCCAGAGGTAGCACACAGCAGCTGAAGTGGTAGAGGTGTTGATGGCAGCAGTGTGAGAATTCAAGTGACTGATTTTGCAAAACGTGGCATACACATATGCCACATCTCGATCATCACCGCTGACGGGCAAAGCCATTGGCCCACGACTGCCACAGGCAACAACGTTAGCCTATGGCTATGCCCAACATGGTGGAAACTGCACACCGGCAGATGATTTCTGCTGGCAGCCACAGGAGATTCCTAATGTCCAGTGAAGTAGGTCAGGCAGCCGCCATTTTGGCTGTTAAATGCTTCACAACACTAATACGGGTGTTGGTGCAATTACAAAAATCCTAAAGCACTCTTGTTGTGTAGGTTATACTACACCGTGGGTACTTGCAAACATTTACAGAGAGGCTAAAAACTTCAGTCTGTGGTGTGACCAAGGGCTGCATTGATGCCAGCAGTGTGGCTTCAGGGGCAGGGGAGTTGTAAGGTGGGCATAGGGAAGTGATGCATGTGCATCTAGTGGTTGAACTGCACCAGGGATCAATCCCAGCTTCCTCACTTGACTGATTTGTGTGACTCTAGGCAATTGTTTAATTTCACTTTGCTTCTTTTTTCTTCATTATTACATATAGGAGGACCTTGAAATAGATGACTTCAAGATGTGTCCTGTACAAAACCTTCTCTTGTGTTTGATTTAATAAACTTTAATGTTCATATATAATAGCAACCCAGGCCAGCCAGAGGGTGCACATAGCCACTGACTTGCCTCTTAGTTCAGTATTGGCATTGCTGTTGAGGTGGTGGTAATGGGGGGGAAGGTTGAGAGGCATAAATCTTTCCAAATTTATGTTTGAAAACCGTCACTTTAAAAACAAAATCCCAATGCACCTATTAATGTCTGGTGTACTAATGTGGTTTACTAAGTATCACTGTACTACACAATCACCAGTGTTGTGTGTTGCTCAGCACGGATGGCATATTACGGCAGTGCACTGTCCACCACTTCTGACAGTAGTTTTGATGGTCGGAACAGACTGTTAAATTTCGAGGAGCAATTGAGGAGAAGATAATTGGGTGTTGCCCAAATCCATGTTGTGGACATGTGTTGACAACCATGGGGGTCACATGTGACTCTTGTGTAGTTGACCGGTGTGATGTGTACTGGGTGTGTAATGTATTTCCAGTCAGAAATGCTTTGTCACATGATTTTGTTGGTATACATCATGTATGTTGGTGTGACCACAATGACTAATGCTGCAATTAATGTATTTTCACACATAGGTACACTGGGAAAGGGAGGAGGCAACAACCTCCAGTGCACCGTCTATTGCCATACCTTCAAACCATGGAAGAACTCCACATCATAAAACAGTACCATCTGAATAGGCAAACAATAATGGATTTATGCAGTCAGTTTCAGACAGATCTGATGCCTGCAAACAGTAATCCAACCTGCATACCACCCATTGTTCAACTCACAGCAGTACTGCACTTCCTGGCCACACGATCCTTCCAATATACAGTGGCCATATCTGATGGTATGTCCCAACATATGTTCAGTCTTGTGTTGAAAGCTGACCTTTCAGCAATTATGAAACACATTGTTATATATATTGCTATATCAGGTTCCTCAGACATGAACATTTTGCCAATATTAAGACTGACTTATATGGCTTTGCTCACCTCCCAAATGTGGTGGAAGCCATTTATGGCACACATGTTGCCTTGGTGCCACCGCAGGCCAGTGAACACGTCTTTTGCAACAGGAAAAACTTCCATTCTATCAACGTACAAATTGACTGCTTGTTGGATCTCTACATCTCAAATGTCTGTGCCCGATTCCCTAGATCACCTCATGATTCCTTTGTAATGCTGAACAGCACCATACCCCAGCTGATGTCACAACTACAACCAGAAGGGGCCTGGCTGGTTCGTAAGCCACATCTGTCCTGATTTT
Source organism: Pleurodeles waltl (assembly GCF_031143425.1). Taxonomy (NCBI): domain Eukaryota; kingdom Metazoa; phylum Chordata; class Amphibia; order Caudata; family Salamandridae; genus Pleurodeles; species Pleurodeles waltl. The sequence continues at coordinate 1,674,740,531 of NC_090444.1, read as the reverse complement.
GTGTGAGCAAAGTCAGGTGCTACAATCATGAATTGAGCAACAAACTGTTGCACTTATGTCTAATTCCTAAACAGAAGACTTGGCATATCCAAACTGTCCTTGGTTAATGACACTGCTGAGGATTCTAACTACGCCAGGGGAAGTCTGCTTCAAAGAGGCCCATGGAAGAACACAGCGAGCAGTGGAACAGGCTTTTGGGCTCTTAAAGGCCAGATTTCGCTGTCTGGACAGGACTGGTGGAGCCCTCCTCTGCTGACCCGGGAAAATGTGTCAGATCGCTGTGAATGCTGCATGCTCCATATCACTGCCTTGCAGAGGAATATCCTTTATATCCCAGAGGAAAGAGAGCCTGCAGTGTCACCGGGTGAGGATCCCAAAATTACAAATGAAGATGATAGTGGTGAAGAGGAAGAAGCTGACTTGCAACAAGATCTCATTGACAGTTTCTTCTCATGAGTGTAAGTATGTCATGTGATGTCATGACTTGGACTGTACAATGAACTGTAGTTGTGACAATGTGTGTAGTACATTTTTGGAAATAGGGAGCTGATGCTCAGGCAAAATCAGCCAAAGGCTGTTTGATAAGATAGTTTTTGACACATTCATACCTTGATGATGTTACTTTGTTTGTGTTATATTTAGTGTAATGTACTTTTTTCTAGATGCTTGCTGTGTGATTTGTGTCATATTTATGGTTTCATACCTATACTTGATTTGTTATTTGTTCATGTACCTACACCATAACATCTTCATATGGGTATTTCAGAGTTATGACATTTGCAGATATGTGATGCTGTTTTGACATACAAAGTGAACATGGATTGTTCCTGGGAATGTAAGTCACAGACTTTGAGTGTAGAAGTCTTGTATCAAGACAGCTTGCACAGTGATAGGATGGAAGTTTAGAAGACTCCATTGGACTTGTTTCTTGTCGTGTGGCGGCCCTGTGCATCATGTGTCATCATGTGTTAAGAAAATATGTAGTAATGGGCCATAATCATGTTAGTTACCTTTCACATTGGTGAAACACCCTTTGTGTATGACCTTATGTAGCAGTTAATGTGTTTCAGCATTGTAGGCCAAATTGCCTGTGCCACATCAATGACATTTGTCTGTGTTATACCACCAGATGCATAAGCACTGGATTATAATGAACCTGTGATAAGAAACTGTTGTACTGCCATCTGTCTGAGTCTTGCATGCCATGATGTTGGATTACTTTTGTGTGGTAGGTGACATTGCTCCAGCTGATGACATCAACCACTTTAATGTTTGCCTATTCTACTGGACAATGTCTAATGAATCCCTTCCTTCCATGGTCTTGAGGTATGTACTTGTCAATTTATTAATTTACACAGTATGATTTGCTATGTTTCAGACATATTGACGGCGTATGCGCTGAACAATGTAATAAAATGTCTTCTTTGACAAGATACTTGTATGTATGGGTTTGTGTGGAATGGTTGTATTCCTGAGCTGGACACTGTGTACATGCAACATATCCTATCATGCACACATACCTTGGATCATCATCATATGGTGCACATGGTCTGACATAGCTATATGGCAACATGTGAAATTAAAGACAGCAGACAATGTGTTTGTAATGGATGAATTTATTGCAGTGCTACTGCTAACAGAAAATATTTGTGATATAAATTAGCAAAAATTGTACTGTGAAGCAGCCAATCATGGTGAATGAAATAATTGGAGTAGATGCCACACCACTGGAAGTCCAAAGTATTCCTCGAATTGGAAATGGAATGTGCTTCAGGATCAGTCTTCAGATTGTATGTGTGACACACAAAGGAGGACATTAAGGTAGAGGTTTATTGTTGGCAGTGTAGGGTGTCTTGCCATCTGCGCCTCTTGGATTCTATGCTGGATGTCCCCACTTGTGAGGGGGAGATCAACTGCTGCAGAGGCTGGGGTGTCTGTGGCTATTGGAGCCTCTGGCAGGGCCTCCATTCCTGTGTCTGCCACATATGTACTTGGGTAGTTGCCACAAAGGAATGGGTAGATGTTGGGATGAAAGCCCTGCTCAGGGTGGTGTTGATTTGTATTGAGCATCCAGGTTTTATGTCATGACCCTCTGCAGCTGCTTCATTTCCTGGAGTTCTGTTAACACCTGACCCATCATGCCTTAGGACTCCTGGTAGACCCCCAAAACTTGGCTGATGGTGTCCTGTCCGCCAGCAGCCCCAGTGGCTGCAATCCGCTGACCAACAGCATCACGCTCATGCAATGCTACCCTAACAAGCCTGTTTCCCTGGCATAGGGTGCCCTCTCCAACTGGTTCCTGGACCCACAGTGTCAGGAGTGTCAAGTTGCACCTCAGGATGCAGGTCTGGGGGACACAAGATAGTGGAAACTTTGCTAGGTACACAGGTTTGAGGGGTGTATCATTGCCTAGGCTTCTGAAGCAACGGGGCTGGGAGGTGACGCTGAGGCCACAGTGAGACTCACTGTTGCTGTCTGACCAGGTAACCCGGATAAGCCAGGACCGCCCTCCATGCCCACAAGCCCAGGAGTGTCATCATCACTGAGGGCTTCATCCAGGGGGCTAGTGGTTGTCTGTTCTGTAGCCCCAGTGTGCCCAGTGGCAGCTTGACCTGTTGATGAAGGAAGTACATTGTTACTGGTTGAAGTGCGACATCTACCTCCAAAGGTTTTGTGTTACAGTAAGTAGAGACATTGGACATTCTTAAGTTGTAGGTTATCCTAGTATGTTATATTACCATGGTATTGGAGTATTTGACATGACATGTGTGAAGCTTGCCTAAACTATTTGACTCAAACAGCTGATGAAATGTGCAGATCAGTTGCACTTTGGATGAAAAAATAAAAACAACATCTTAACAACAGTGAAGCCAACACAGTGGACAGGCAACATAGGCATTTTAAATTTTGGCGGCCTTGTTGAGTGAGATACAGGCAAACACAGAACTTGTTTGTAGATGTAACTGCAGTCATCACATGTGCAGTGCTGTGTCAATGTGTTTGCTGTGGTAACAATCTGGTGATGCAGCTTGAGACCTTAGCAATACTTGGTGTACACACTTGGTAAGGTGTCATTCCAATAGTGAGTTAAGCAAGATCTGTATATTGTTCACTCCCAGTTGAGTACACATCAGTTGAGAGCTAACAAACATGGGTACATGGGCAAGTGAACACTGAGCTGGTGGTTGGAATTACAGACACAAGACCTATTGGGCATTGCAGTCAGGTCACTACCTCTACTTCCCAACACCTGACAAACGGTATCCTCCCAGATGAGTAAACTTCATTTGAGAGTTAAGGAACAGGGGTATATATTGGCAAGTGAACACTGAGCTGGTGGTTGGAATTACAGACACAGGGCCTATTTGGAGTTGCAGTCAGGTCACTTCCTCCAATTCCCAACACTTGACAAATATTGGGTATTACACATCTGTAGGCAGACTGCATTTAGGTTTGTGCACACATTTACAAGCTAGAACATCCTACTCCTGGGATGATTGTTTGATATGGAAGGACCTACAGGCACCATGTCGACTTAATCATGTGATGGGCCTTGGTAGCTGTGCTGTTGGGTCCAACAATACACATTGACGTTGTTACATTTAAGATACTCTGGGTACTGAATGTTGGTGAAGTACATGAACAAGACACTGGCAAAAGCTGAGCTGTGAGCATGCAGGACATTGCATTTCTGTGACAGTTTGTCCGTGGTAACTTACCAGACTCCACTCCCCCAGCTATTCCTATCAAGCCCTCAGGATGCAGGATAGCCAAGACCTTCTCCTTCCAGAGAAAGAGTTGAAATGGGACACTTGGAGGGCCACTGCCGGTCTTTTGGTCTCCATCTGTTGCCTGGAGACCAGGGAACACACCTTGCCCCTCAGGTCATTCCACCTCTTCCTAATGTCTTCCTTTGTGCACAGGGTGATGCCCATAGCATTCACACTGTCAACGATCCTTTGTCATATTTCCATTTTAACAGTGGGAGGAGTATGGTTGACTTGGGCTCTAAACAATTGTTGCTCTGCTCATATGATATCATCCACCATGACTCTCAACTCATCTTTTGAGAAACAGGGATTTTTGGAACATGACATGGTGGACAACTAAAATGGGTGACAGGGACTTACTTGACAGGGGACGAGCAATAGGGGGTGAATGGACAAAATTGTGTGCAAGGTGTTAAATGGGATGGTGAAAAAAGGGGTGCCTATTCTATGGCAAATTTAAAAAACGGTTATTTGTCTTCCAATGGAGATGCAAAGGATTGTGGTCTGTGAAGGGGTGTGCTTTATAGTGTGATTTGCAGGTGTGTTCACTGGACCATTGTGTTTTAGCTGTGTCCTTTTTAAATTCATCCAATGTGCAGTTGTCGGTTACTTTATTGAATGCGTAGCGCTGTGGTCGACCGCTTTTAGCTAACCACTGTAAGGAGACCGCCATGGTGACTGTGTGTTTGTAATAGGCTCGGTGGTTGGCCTAGAGGTCGGACCGCCTAGATACCTAGATGTCTTTTTGCTTGGTGGGTGGTGGTTCTGCATGTGTCCATCGTAATACAGCAGGCTAGGGACCGCTGGCGCAGAGGTCTTTTTTGGACCGCAAACATCACGGTTTTGGCGGTCTGACCGCAAAACTCATAATCAGACCCTTAGAGTATCATGCAATAGGCTGCCACAAATCACTTTTACCTCTGGTACTGATGAGGTGCTGCTAGCTAGCCAGAAGGGCTAGTCTGACAGCTGTCACACGGTGAAGGATCAGACTCAGTCCCTCATGTTTGGTGGTGCTGCCACCCAAAATCCAGTAGTCTTGTTACTACAACGGAAGTGCTACGATAGGTGCTAGTCAGCTGGGAAGTTGCAGAAACAACTCTGGAAGAATCTTGTATCACTGTAGCATACAGAAGGTCAGTCAACTGACAATTGAAGTCACTCTGGGTAGCCTGGGATCAAAGCAAGCAGGTCCATTCTTCCTTCTTCAGACAGCAGGGCAGTCCTTCAAGCAGCAAAGCAGTTCTTCAAATAACATCGCAGTTCTTCTTCTGAATCTTCCAAAGGTCCAGGAGTGTTCTGATGCCAGCCTTTCTGTGGGGGAATTCCCTCTTCTGGTAACATGACAGTTCTTCTTCTGAATCTTCCACATGTCCTCAAATGTTCTGATGAGAGGCTCTGAAGGTCCCATTTTTATATTTGGCGTTAGATTTTGTGTGGGGGAATTTCCAGACCTACCACTAAAACTAGTTCTGGTCAGTTCTTCCCCTTCTCTTGGTTCTGGCTCCAAGCTGTCAAGAGGGACAAAGGTAAGGGCAGTCCCGATGTCAAGTTCCTTTGGATGTGCAGCAAGCAAGATCCTTTAAAATGTAACCAGGTCAGGACACAGCCCCTTCCCAGCCATCAATCAATAAATCATGAGGAGGAAGTGTGTGGCGATTCCTACATACAGGGCATTGCTGTAGTGCAGTCGGTTGGTATTGAGGGCCTGTGTCATGGTGTGTCTTGTGTGTAGAGGTAGCCACTTGAAGATATTACGTAGCATGCAGAAAGTGAGGAAGCAGGCAGAGGAGATGGCGTTGATCTGTGATTTCATGGTAAGCTTGTTGTCAATGATGATTCAGAGGTTTCTGGCGTGGTCGGAGGGAGTGGGTGTGGGGTTCTAGGTCTGATGGACACCAGGAGTTGTTCTATGTGTTTCTGCTGTTGCCAAAGGTGAGTTCTTCTGTGTTATCTGTCTTCAGCTGCAGGCAGTTGTTCTTCATCCAATCAGCGATGCGTGTCATGCATCTGTGGAAGCTGGTTCAGGTGGTGCCGGGGTCGTCGGTGAGTGAGAGGGTGAGTTGGGTGTCATCTGCATAAGAAGTTATGTTGAGACCGTGGGATCTGATGATGTTGACCAATGGGTCTTATATGTTTTGAAGAGCTTGGGGCTGAGGGATATGCCTTGGGGGACACTTCAGGTGATCTCCTTGGGTTTGGAGATGAAAGGTGGGAGGTAGATTTTCTGGGTTCTTTTGGTGAGGAAGGAGGAGATCCATCTGAGCGCATTCCCTTGGATGCTGATGTGGTGGAGTCTTTCCATTAGCATGTGGTGGGATGATGTTCCTCTCGAGAAGACCCTCTCCCCTCACACCTAGGCTCACTTTGTCTCACTGTCTGGAAGCAATACACAAACTACAACAGAGCCATTCACAGTCATCTGACTCAGGAGACCAGCAGGTCAGTTGGCAGACACAATTGGTTTGTGCAACAAATCCCATTTTACTAAAAGTGTCATTTTGAAAATTGTAACTTAAAATCTGACTATCATCAAAGGCGGTTTTAAATTAGAATTCAATTGAGTGCAAACATCATTCCTCTATCTGCTCCCAATTTGAATTTAGCACTTATTAAATGTAAAAAGGTAACCTATTGTTAGTATCTGGGACATGGAAAACCTAAACTCAAATTCCCTATTTTTTAAATACCATGCACCCTGACCTAGGGGTGGCTGAGGCTTACCGGGGGGAGGGGAGTGGCAAAAACATTCAAAGGGAGTGTAAGAGGTTTAGGCCTGGCAAAATACGTTTTTTACAGGATGCAGTGGCAGACTTGAGACATGTTTTACAGTGCTCCTTTAATGGGTGGTACACACTGAGTGCTGCAGCCCACAGGTAGCATCTAATTTATAGGTTCTGGTACATATAGTACCATATACTAGAGACTTACAAGTAAATTAATGTGTTAATTTGGTGTACACCAATTTCACCATGATTAAAGGAGAGACCACAAGCACTTTACCACTGGTTAGCAAGGAAATAGTGCACCGAGTCCTAAAAGTCAGAAAAACAAAGTCAGAAAACTAAAGGCAGAGGTAGCCAACAACCTGGGCTGACCCTTCAGAGAAGGTCAGATCAAGCAGACATTCTCTCACAGCACAGCTGCCTTACAGATCTGATGAACCACGTGTAACAATTTGCCACACTTGAAATAATGGTAACATGACGCCAGGACAATCCCTATCTGGTTGCTGAAGGACCCTGCTTTTGTTGACCCAGACCTGCTGCCTCTGGGTATGATGTGTCTGCTTCAACCCGAGTTTTAGCATTAGATGGGGCAGGACTACCATACTACTTACCCCATTCATAAACCGAGCCTCACAGGTCAAGTTTAGTGTGGGTGACTACTTTGGCCATCTTGGCACTGACATGGTACATTGCATTTTGGGCCTGTATGCAGTAAGGCTTACTTGAACTACTGCAAAAGTGGATAGGTCAGGGTTTGGGAAACTTTACTGCAATGATCGAAGAGGAAAAAGGAGTGTGTTAGGATTAACCCCACCCACAAGCTGGAGAATACTACAAAGATGGACCCACACCCAGCCTTCCTGAGAACACTCCTCAGACTTGTGAAAAGATCACAGGCAGACTGAACCTGCTGCACTTGCTATCTATGACCCTTGAGGAGGTTAAAATCCAAGAACAGAAAAATCTCCAAGGATCATAGGGATGATTGGCATGGGTGGCCCCAGAATGTAAACAGTAGAAGAGGGCATTCCTGCCGAAGGGGACATTCCTGTAAAGAATCTCAAAAGACCAGTGGCAACTGGACCTGTACTGGACTTTGCTGTTGCCCTCTGCCTGATACCCTGAGAGTCACTATGTGCTCCCCCTGAGGTCCACATAGGCCTTGAAAGTGTACTCTTGTGGTTGTTTTGGGCAGCTATGGAATTTTTCAAAACTTTTGATAATGAGCTTCAAGGAGACTAACCGCGTAAAATACCAAACCAGTTGTTCTATAGTATCAGATTTAATTTTAGGTTTGTCCTTTATGGAGAAAAAAAAATTCCTCAGAGGGGTTACAAAGTCTCTTTTTAGATTGGGACTTGGAAAAAGTTTCAAACTTCCTTACTTTAAGGCACTAGCAGGGAAAATCTACTTGATAATTTCGACCAGGCTAAATTGTAATTGTCCTCACATAGTCACATTGTCCTCACATAGGCCCTCATTTTGACTTTGGCGGTCTTTGCTGCAGGTGCCAGAAGATGACCAGTGCTGGTGGTCTTTCCGGTCACCATATTACAAGTTCTGCTGGATTTCCGTCACATTCTGGGTGGAAATCCAGCTGTAGTCATGCTGGCAGGTGGAGGCGCATGGCGGTTCCACCACCGGTCCCGCCAGAAGGACTCCACCAGCCATATTACGACCTGTAATATGGCGTGGTGGTATCCTGACGGCAGGGCGCTGCCGGCGATGGAAGCGCCCGTTCCCTGCCGGACAACCTCCTCACCGGATAAGGTAAGTCGGGCGTCCAACAGGGGAGGGGGGTGTTGTGTGTGCATGTGAGTGGGTGTTTGTCTGCGTGTCTGTATGAATGTTTGTGTGCGTGTGTGTATGCGAGTATGAATGTTGAAGTGAATGCATGTATGAGTGTTGCAGTGAATGCGTGCATGGATGCATGTGAGTGAATGTGTGTATGTCGTGTTGGTGAATGAGTGTATGCAGGGTGCGTGTGGGTGTCTGTGTGCATGTGTATGTATGCGGAGTGGGGGGAGGGAGGTGCTGTACCTGGAGGGGGGATGGGGGTTGGGCTATGGGGGTGCCGTACCTGGAGGGGGCTGGGGGGTCAGAGAGGGTAGGGGAGTATTGTGCTTGCTGGGTGGGGTGGGGGAGTCATCTACTAGTGACAGGGAAGAAATTCCCTGTCACCAGTAGCCTTTCCACCAAGGTTTTCACAGTGATGCTCCGGTACGGAAACCCTGGTGGAAAGCTGGCTCAAAATACCGCTGGTGGTCTTCTGTGGACCGCTGGGTCGGAAATGCTCATCTCCAGCCCGGCAGTTCCAACCGCCCTGGCGGTATGAGTGGGGAGATGGCGGGTTGGCAGAGGCCAACCCACCACACTCAATGTGGCGGTCTTCACCGCCAGCCTGTTGGCAGTGGAACCGCCACTGTGGCCTTGGCGGTCAAAAAAACGCCAATGTCATAATGAGGGCCATAGTGCTTAGCTCCTGGTCTACCACAACCATTGGCTACACATTAGTGTTTTGCTCCTTTTAGTGATATGTTCACATAAATATCGCCTTTTGTCATTTTGGTTCCATTTATATTATTACATTGTTCTTCTTCTTATAAATTAGAGTAGGAGTTCAGTGTGTTGTGTTTCGACTTTTTGACTGTTTTGGTACTTCTAAATGCTTTACACATTTTCAATGAGTTAAGCATGTCTTCTTCGGGCCACAGCTATCAGGGGTTGAACTCAGGTTTAAATTACTCAAACTTTTGACTCAACAAGCAAGTCAGTGGCTTTATCACTTGAGGTGTATAGAAAATGCAACCAACTAATAAAATGGTTAACTGACAAAATATCGAAACCCTAAATATCATCATACAGAAACATCGTCTAAACTATTGAGCACAAACATATTGTTTTCTTATCCTTATAATTGAAAATACAAATATATTTTAAAAAGTATCGTTGTTACACTAATTTCGAAATCTTTTTTTAAAAATGTATATAGTTAAAATAGTAAACATTAAAAACATTAACATGTAACAGTGGTAATGTAAATTAAATATATATTTAAACACAATCATAAGTTAATTTACACATATGTAAAGTAAAACTAATATCAAAATAATATTTTTAATTATATTATAATTTAATATATTTTCATTTAATAATATAAGCATATGTATATATATATATGCATATATATATATCTACATATGTATATGTAGATATATATATATGTATACAAATCCAACCCACACCTAAAATGTAAATTAAAAAACTGTAATCACACAATTTACATAATTGATTAAATATTAAGTAATAATTTATGAACAATTAATAATTATTTAATTAACTTTCCATCCTTCACCCCTAAAACCCCAACCAACACATAAAATATAAATTACAAAATATAATAAATATTCAATTTAAATACTTAATAATAAAATAAGTAATTAATATTAATTTTGAAAATATGTTTAAATGAATCACACATAATTCATTTCCTACCCTGTAGCCCTACAAACCTCACAACCCACTACGCAACAACATATTACTATTTTATAATTAAATTAAAAATATAAATAACTAAAATTACAAACTATATTTAAATATATTAACAATTACACATACAATATAAAACAGACAATTAGAATATTAAACACATAAAGAAACGTAAAAAACAATATTTCTTACCTTAAAACATAAATATTTCCACCATTAATATTTTTGCACACAATATTTCTGTGTCATAATATTAAAAACTCAATATTTCTGTAACTCAATATTTCTGAACCAATATTTTGTCCAAACACCAATAAAACATTTTCTTACATTTAGCAATTATTTCTACTATTCATGCGTTTATATACTCTTGACTCCTATGGGGCTTGTAACAGTGGTTCTGCAGATCTGTTTATTTTCAGGAGCTACGATGCCAGTGTCAAAATCTGAGGAAAGGGGAAGAATTGATGAGGGAAATCTAACATGAAGTTATTGATCCCCCGGTAATTCTCTTTTATGAGGGGACTCTTGGGGCCCAATTTTCAATGTCCTGGAGTTCCCTCATGGCTAGACTTGCTAACACCCCTGGTACAAGCAACCCCCAGTAATGATAACTCTGAGCATGGTTAAAATCCAAGCCATTTTTGGGAAACTCAAAATGAGGGCCTAGGAATTATTCATAAAGTGCTCTAAAACTTCTTATTAAGGGTGTGATTACGTGATTGGGGGTCGGAAAAGCCAATCGCCAGACTGATGGTGAGGAGACAGCCTTCAACGTGTTCGGTCTCCCAACCGGCCCTATTACGACTTTCCCACTGGGCTGATGGGTGGGAACCAAGGTTCCCACAAGTCAGCCCAGTGGGAAACATGCAGCAGTATTGCTGCCTGCTCATAAGAGAGCTGACAGCAACGCTGCCATCTGCAGGAGTCACCAGCACCCTCGAAATGCGCGCTGTCTGCAAAGCAGACAGTGCGCATTTCGAGGGTGCTGGGCAGGGGGGCCCTCTGCACTTGTTCCCTGCCAGCCTTTTCATGGCAGTGGTACAACCATGAAAAGGCTAGCGGAGAACAAGGTTGTAATCAGCAGGGTGCCGCTGACTTCAGAGCAGCCCTGGCTGATTACAACCTGCACCGCTGTCAGCCCATTGTGATCGGAGAGCCTGGCGGGGACGGCAGTAGGTTGGTGGATCTGCCTGCCAACCTCATAATGTGGCAGTCTGACCGCCACAACGGCGGCGATCCAACCGCCACTGCGAGTCTGGCAGTCTGTTGAATACCAGACTCATAATAAGGCCCTAATTCTCCTAAATCCTTTAGTCACAGCTGGATTCAACCTTACTGATTTTAAGTGTTTCTGTTCTACTCCGGGTCGCAGAACATTGTTGCATTATTCAGCTTTGTTGCTTGATTGATTAAGATCCCAAGTCATAAACACTTTACACCAACCAGCTTTTTGTAAAACAAAATTCTAACTTAAGTGTAAAATGCCTGCTGCTTGGCTTAATTGTTTATTGGCAAGTTAGCTCATTTTAAATTCAGAATAAGTCTCCAGCATGGGTCTGCCTTCAGACATACAATTAGCCAACTCATTCTTAATTGCAATGAACAAATGCAAAACCAACAAAAATAATTCCCTTGTTCTTGAGTTTAAAGGTTGTGCTGAATTTGCAATGCTCTATCAAACTAATTCCTTTATAAAAGTGGCAAGATTTGAACACAGATTTTTGAACCAGATTTTCAAATTTGATATGGTTGTATTTCAAAGTATCAAGGTCAAAAATATCAACTTTTACTTCCACTGAACCAAGAATATCAGCTATCTACATTCTTCAATGTACGCTAAAACATAGGAATGTGCATCCTGAATACTGAAGCCAGAATACTGCGAATGCAAATATGTATCTTGTAGATATTTATATATCTCTTCAAGGTAAGTGGATGTGGAGTTAGGAATAATACATTTATAATTCCCTATATGCACTTACCTTTCGATTTTCTGTTCTTGATATTCTGTCTACGATATTCTTGAAAGTTGATAATCTGGGGGGGTCGATATTCAGAAGTACAATCATACCGAAGGAGTATGGAATTACTATTTTTAATATCTACTTCTCTTGTTAATAGTTTGATAGAACAGCATATGAAAGAATATTGAATAACCTGTATCCCCATCACTGAAATAGGACTCTTTCTTAACACATGACCATCCTGGTTTCTCAGTAGCAGTGTTAATTGTTATTTCTGCTTTCTGTCAGTGTGTGGGTTTCTAGCATGAAAAGACAATCAAGAACGCCGATGATTTATCCAGCTTCTGCCCACTTTCTTTGCAACTGGGATCTATCACAATTCTAACAACAATAGTGGCATCTCAGTTTTAAAGGTTAGTCAACAACTCTCGCTGTTTACATGATTTTAAGGTCAGTGTTCATCACTATATGGATACAGGACCTGCAGGATGACAGCTGAGAGAAGTGGATTGTCTGTCTTGTTGGTGCTGAAGCAATTGAAAACTTTCAACATCAACCTTAAGATCTTAGTCAACGCCCCAAAGAAATAGGATTGGAGATTCAGCTTTGTTCTGGTACAGTTAATTGTAACATTTCGCTGTCAGGGAGGTTCCCTTCCAGTTTTTGCACTCGCATGTAGTGCCATACATTGTGGAATCCCTTAGGGATCCGGGTGCTGCCACTTTTTTCTGTGCACAATGATAATACAATTCTTTTGAATTTAGATGAGATTTTGCAATCATGTCCTTGTTCATAATATACACATACTTGTGTATACTGAGACTAAGGACTATCATGAACTGTAATTGGCTTATGCTGAATGTGTGAGGAAACCTGATTACTGGCTTCCTTCTTCTGATCTGTCCATAAGGGGAGATGAACATCACCTGTAGCAGCAGGGACAAACCTCAATTTGGAAACTGACAAGAGAATTATGCTGGCACGACAGATTAGGTTGGCGGCTTCCACTTTTTATTCCAACTGCAAGCCCTTCTCAGTATCACCAATTTTCTGCCTATAAAGGGGCAGAAAAGTGATTTGATTATGATTATTGGGCCAATTAACAGATTGTGTAAATGCCCTCTAGCTGGATATTCCCGAATGAGTAGGAAATAGACCACACTTAGGGCTAGATGTAGGAAGGAAAAAATGTGCGAGTCGGAAATTGCGAGTCATTGTGACTCGCAATTTCCGACTCGCAAAATGGGATCCAACAAAAAAAAGCGACATCAATTTGCGACTCGCAAATGATGTTGCAACGCAGATTGCGAGTCCGCTGTTAGCGAGGTCGCTTTTTGCGACCTTGCTAAAAACAAACTTGCAATTTGCGAGTCGGGTGTCACAAATTGCGACTGGGCCACAAATTGCATGCAGGTGCAGAAAAACAGTTGGAAAAACACTTCCTGGCTCTTGCTGATGACATCAGAGCCAGGAAGATATCAAATAAACCTGGGAGGAGGGAGGACCACACGCTTTTCAAACTGCTGAGCAACTTCCTGGAGGAACAGCTGCTACCATGGAAGACACAGGCAGTGCAGGAAGGAAGAGGAAATTAAAATTCTTAGAGAAGGAACTTGAGGTGCTGACAGAGGAATGCTGCCAGCACCATGACCAGCTATTTGGAAAGGCAGCCCTGAGTGTCCCAGACACTGATAAAAGAAGGATCTGGCAGGGAATCCAGGAGAGGATCAATGCCATTGGGGTGAGCCACAGAAGCATTGAAGAAATTAAAAAACGGTGGTATGACCTGCGCTCCAGGACAAAGGAGAGGGTGGCCGAGCGCCTCAGGGAGATGAGGGGCACAGGGGGAGGCCCATCGACCATCCCACCACCCACAGCCATGGAGGAATTGGTGGAGCAGACCCTGGAGCCTGAGGCTGTGTCAGGAATGGGAGAACTGGACACGTCAGCGCAAGGAACATCCAAAAGTGAGTACCATGAAACATGCATGTACACCTATAAATGCCATACCCACACTCACCCAGTACACAGCAGCATGCACAACCAGACTAGCTCCATTCCAGACTAGCAACCACCAGAATGGTGCATCATGGGCAATGTAGTACAGTAGGCAGCATATAGGCAATTGTTTATTATGAGGCATACAACAGATGTTAGAGACTGACAGTGTGTTCCCTATGTCCCACAGGTCTCCCACAAGACACCCCCACCAGCCAAGCCATCCAGGGTGAAGACAGCAGGCCACAGGCAGGGCAGGAGGCTGCAGCAGCCAATACAGGGCCCAGCACAACACCACCACAGTCCCCTCTAGACGAAGAAGTGGACTGGTCCCAGCCACACTGTGAGACAGCAAGAGCCAGAAGCACCACCGCGTCGCAGACGCAGAGTCCAGGTCCAGGCAGTGTCCCAGGAGGAAACAGGGGAGGCATCCGTGTCTGCAGTTGAGGCATCCCTCCTATCTGGTCAGTGCCTGCAAACAAGGCAATTGAGGATTATTTCAGGGGCAATGCAGAGGATGGAACACAATTTCACTCATGGCCTGGCAGAAGTGAACACACAGTTCACAAGACTGAATGACAATGTCAGTGACCTAACACAATCAATACGCCAACTGGTGATGGAACTGGTGTCAGAGAGACAAAGTGCAAGGCGTTGTGAGCGCCAACTAGTGCAGAGATTTGACCGCATGGCAGCGTCCATTGTCCGTCTTGCAATGAACACCACAGGCCTGTCACAACGGACCGTGAGCCTGCAGGTGGAACAGGGCCACTTTGCAGGGGATGTGGCACGGGGACTGGGCCGCATTAGCCATGCTGTGGACATGTTGGAGGCCAGGCAGGTGGCAAGGGGCACGGCTGAGACCCCTCAGGACAGTGAGGAAGGGTCCACTATCAGCAGTGCATCTGCCACAGACACACGTGTACTGCGGAGTGGCAGTGCACGTCAGGGGTCTGCTGACCCACCTGGCACGAGCCATGCTGGGCGAACCAGGAGGAGGTGTTAGGCACAAACACTGCAGGACTCATGAGGCACATGCAGTTAATGTGTCCTCATTAAGGGTGGACATGTGCAGCCCCTTACCGACAGTTCTGTTCTTTAGTTATTAGGTTCACTTATTAAAATGTTTTGTTTGATTCACTTCACAACTGGGCTCTTTGTGTGTGACATTGGTGAGTGTGGTGTCTGTTGCCACGTACCTTCCAAAGTATTGGTTTGCAATGTGGTCCCGTCTCTGTCTGCCTTGATTTTCAATGCTTCTATCCCCAGGCTGGCGATGTGGTAGCTCTTGCTCATCATCCTCCGAATCATGGTCTGCAGGGGTGAGATGTAGCCCACGTCTGATGGCAATGTTGTTTAGGATTGCGCATGCGCCAACTATCTTAAATGCTGTTATTGGGGCATACTGGAGCGCACCTCCACTTCTGTGGAGGCATCGGAATCTTGCCTTTAACAGTCCAAAGGTCCTCTCTATGACATTTCTGGTCCGCCTATGTGCACTGTTGTATCGCCTCTCATTCTCATTGCTGGGTGTTAGGTACGGGGTAAGTATCCATGGTTGTAGCGCATATGCACTGTCACCTGTTTGGCAAAAATAAGCAATATTAGCAGGGCATGGATGGTTTCTACAGTGACCTGTGTGTATGGCTTCAGGGTGTCTTCAGCAATACCTAATAGATATCCGTCTCCAAACTCGCCACGTTCTAGGCGTTGGTGTATCCCACTGTGCCTGAAAATGTAGGAGTCATGTGTACTCCCTGGGAATTTGGCTACCATGTCAGTGATGACATAATGGGCGTCGCATACCACCTGGATGTTCAGTGAGTGGGTACACTTCCGATTGCGGAACATATATTCCAGATTTGCAGGAGGGCATATTTGTATGTGTGTCCCGTCTACACACCCTATTACATGACGGAAGTTGGCAATTCTGTAGAATTCCAACTTGGTGCTGTTAATTTCTGCCTCATTCCTGGGTAGGTAGATGTATCTGGACATGTGTGTGAGTATGGCATCTAGGAAACATCTGAAGAAACGTGAGAGTGCACTTTGGGATACCCCACCTGCCACAGCAATGACCCCCTGATAGCTACCCGAGGCCAAGAGGTGCAGTGAGCATAGCACTTGCACATGTGTGGGGATGGCGCTGCCGCGCACAGTCTGTCGTTGAAGTTGCGGATTGAGTAGATCAATGAATTCTAATATTGCTGCACTGCTGAGTCTGTATTTGTCATAAATCTCCTCCACAGTTTGTTGGAAAAGTGTCTGCCTGGTTCTGTATATCCTCTCCTGTCTCTGGCTCCTCCTCCTCCTCTGCTGTGCGGCAGGGACTCTCCTCCTCCTTGCTATCACATATATTTCAGCAATTTTGAGTAACCCAGATGCCTTCTGGGTCTCCTTTTATACTTTGGTTCTTGTTACCACCTGCTCTGACTTAGTGGTAATTTGGGTGTGCAAAATGGGCTTTTTGCGACTAGTCGCAATTTGCGAGTGGCTTTTTCATATGGTTTGCGACTCGCAAATGGCGTCTTTCTATTTGCGGGTCGCTAAATCATGTCAAAAAAATTTGCGAGTCAGTAATGGCTTGCATCGCAATTTGCACTACGGAAATGGGATTTTTGCATCCCATTTCCGATTTTGCAGGGTCGCAAATTGCGATTCGGGCCATTTGCGACTCGCAAATTTTTGCTACATCTGGCCCTTAATTCTAATTATGGGAGCTTTCCTGCTAAAGGATTGCTTATTTAAGTGGGCGTGTCCATCCTCCCTGATGCACCAGCCTAGGACATACGGAGCATCTTACTCCCTTTCAACGTCTGGTACTTGTTCCAATTCACCATGAGTAAACAGAGACCAACCCCTATTAATCCTTTCATCCGCAATATTGAACGATCTTACATTTACTATAATAATTGTCCTCAATTTCTTAGAAGACTCTGTAACAGTCAGTATATATATTTTACTAAGAATAAGTAAACATCCCCTGGCTGGCCCAACAGCGATTACCATCTCAGGCCACTTACTCTCGCCTGAGGAGAGGAACACACAACCTTCCCTATAGGTGGCAGAGTCACTGTTTGGGCTCTATGCGATAAGTAGGAGGTTGACGGCAAATATCACAGGGGATTAAAAGGGTCCGAAAGCTGCAAATTGAATTTATTAATTTATAATTAATATATGCACCTGAACAAATGGCAATGGAAACATCACTTTCAGTGCTTGATCGCACGCTTGTATCTAAGTGTTGAAAAATATAGGGGCTAAGGTACCTATATATTGTAAGGTAATGTGTGCTTTCACAGTAAATGTTAAAAAAAAACGCCTACATGTTTTCATAATAGAGTTGCAGGAAATACAAGGTTGGGACCTTCACAGCTAAGCGCTTCTAGAAATGTCATGATGTTTTTGACAAAAACAAGAAACTCGCCTACCAGCAAAGTGAAACAACATTAGAACCGAGCTGCTTTCTTATATCTCCAGTAATGCACTGTAGCGTTCTAATTGAGGTTCTCCATTCACTGCTAAAGTATGCGCAGATTATGGGTAGGAAAACCAATTTATGTGCAAATACCCTGCTGCTGAAATATTTTTTTTAAGAGTCCTCTCGCACGTTCCTTACTTATCAAAAGAAAACATTTTTGCAATCTCCTAGGGCATTGTTTGCCAAAGCTTTCGATTTGCAGAGTTTCAGATAAGGTAATTGCATACATTGTTCACAGTAAAATGTCCAATTTACTTATCCTTCTGCTTTCTGTTCGAAAATCCCATTGTAACTCCCATACATGAACAAATGAGCATTTCATTTTTGTTCCATATTATATAAGAGGCTTTTTTGACGCAAAGCCTGAGTAGGTTCAGGTTATAAAGACTATGGGGCTCATTCTAAGCCCGGCGGGCGGCGGGCGCTGCCCGCCGGGCGGAAACCGCAGAAAGACCGCACCGCGGTCAATAGACCGCGGGGATCATTTTGACTTTCCCGCTGGGCCGGCGGGCGATCGCCAGAAGATCGCCCGCCGGCCCAGCGGGAAAGCCCCTGCAACGAGGAAGCCGGCTCCGAATGGAGCCGGCGGAGTTGCAGGGGTGCGACGGGTGCAGTTGTGCTGTTCTGCCCTCTACCTCCACCAGACCAGCCATCTCACATGGTGCCACCGTGTGGCACACGATTTTGGTCCTCTTCACATGGTCTCTCAGTGAAGAGCCAAAACTGCACGGTGGCAGCAAAGATGAGCTGGGAACTACTGTAGCGAGTGGATTTCCAGCTTATCTTTAGAGGCTGTAAGCAGCCGCTGTCCATTAAGGGGTCTGCTTTGTGGCCAGCATAGTTTTTGTGCAGGAAGGTATGACTTGCTGCACAATAACTATGTTGAAAGGCAGTTACCTCTCTGCAGAGTGCACCACATATGCAAAGAGCTAAAAATGAGAAGTACTAAATAATATTTCTCCTTGTTACACAAGCCTCAGGGAAGCTAAGTATACTGGTACAAATGCACACCTGCAAGTCTTTGTAGATATGAATTTGTGTGAAAATCCATGGGCGGATGCACTGGAGAACCTATGCACCATGCATGGAATGCCTCCTTGATGCAATGTAACCAAGGCAGCGCATTACACTGTGTTGCATTATTTTGGGTTACGATCCAACACAAATCGTGATTTGCTTTGAATTGCAAATACCAACCCAAAACTTTGGGCCTCATTATGATTTTAGCGGCCAGACCACCAAAGCCATGGGGAGGAGGCAGCCGTCATACCGGCTGCTTCCCCCAGTCTTATTACAATGTTCAACAGTGCTACGGTACTGGACTCAGCTCCCTTAAGGGAGTCGAGGCTAATACCCTAGCACATGAGCACCTTCGGAATGCGCACTGTCTTCCAGGCAGACACTGCACTTTCAGAGGTTGCTGGGCAGGGGGGCCCCTGCACTGTGTTTCCACGAGCCTTTCCATGACAAGGTTCCCGCTATGAAAAGACTGGCGGAAACGTGAGTCATGATCAGCATGGCGGCACTGAGTTCAACTCTGCCCTGGCTGACCACGAGTCCAACCAACATCAGCCCGTCAGGAACCTTGTTCCCACCGTTGACGGCGGTCCCCTGGCGGTCTGGTTGCCAGGTTTGTAATATGGCAGTCGGACTGCCTTGAGTGCAGCGGTCCGACTGTCACTGCAGGGCAGGTGGACTCAAGATGACCAACCTCGTAATGAGGGCCTTTATGTTGGGTCTGCATTAAAAAAGTAATGCAAACCTGATTCAAAGTGTTTGCACATCTGGGCCTAAAGGTGTACAAATCTTTTACTACACAATGCATTTTGCATCAATCATGATTGTGTCCTACCTGTAGTCTGATTTTAAGACTGGGTGGGTGTTGCTGATCTTTTTCTTTCTCATCAAAACTTAATAGGAGTGTGAAAGTCATGGTATTAAGGTAAAAGCGCACATGCATTTGTATTTAATTATTCATTTAATTTTGAGTTTTTGTTAAGCAGTCCCACTGGTGAAACTGGATGAGGTACTAATCAGCTGGACTGCGGTGACGATCCTTATAGGAGATAGTCCACCATGAAATAGGTTCCAGAGAAAATGTTGAAGCTTTGATTGAGAAAAGAATCCAAAAACCCACACATGCCTTTTTCATGCATCGTAACCAGCATGAGGAGTTATACAGCTGCCATAGTGTAACATGGGGGAGGGAAGGTGATACAAAAGACAGAGAGCCAGATGTATTCCTTCATACGGGAAGCTCCCACAAAATAGGTGTTGGCTCATACTGTTCCACGGAAAATCAAGCATGCCTTCATAATGCATATAAAAGATATGGTGATTGGCATAGATGTGGAAGAAAACAGATGGCCAACTAAAAAGAGGATGCAGTACAAAGATGCAAACATAGGCAGACGTTGATGGAAATGCAAGCAGGCAAACATCTCCCAGTAGCTGACACCTCAGAAAAAACAGGTGAATACCATGCTACATGAACCTGTAGCACAGATTGACGTAGGAGATGTGGCCCAGGATTAGTAATAATGAGGCAAGTGACTCAGGCTCAGTAATACAGAGGCAAGTGACTCTATACAACACGTGCACTAGAACCAATGCCACACCCCACACTTCCACAAGAAAAACAATTACTGTATGCATCATGCATCTTTACGATCAAGATACATTTGATGTGTGCTGATATACAATATCACCTAACCAACAATACAAAGGTACTTGAATCACTCAAACTATACTACTTTCCTCTACAAATGGTGGTGGTGCAACATCTTAAACAGTGGCCCATATGAAAACGAGAATGACATGCTCACCCAGTACCTGTACCACCCATGGCCCATAGCCAGACCATACATTAAAGCAAGACGAGGACCATGGTGATTCACAAACAGAGATTCAACAGCAGTCAGTACAGCAGAAAGGAAGACACCAAAACAACAGCTGCATGAGTAGTGATTACTTTGAGTTAGACAAAGAACCCTTGAGGTTGTGGATGCCTTCATCTGGTGTGAGTATGCACAAATACAAAAACATTAAATGGTTCAGGACAACACATAAGAGGCAAATGCATGCTTCAATAGGCATCTTGCCGTTTTGTGCTATCTGCTGACAATTACTTTGTGTTTTGCTTTCCTAAAGGCCAACACCAGTTGTGTAAGGGCTATCAACCCAATGGCAGTGGTGATACTTATTTACAACATGGACAGGATTATTGAGATCCTAGACAATTTGAGGATCTGATTCTGATGCCACTAGCCCCATGTCTCCATCGTACCCACAACAAACACAATCACAGTTTCGTCCATTAAGAGCCAAGCCTGCATATGAGTCAGGGAGTGCACAATGCTGTGCTTTGCAGATTCCAATCACTAAAAGTCCTTGAGGATGGTCCATGGCATTAATCCCTCAACATAATGTAGACTCTTTTGATTTGTGTTAATTTTTGCATATGGTACTTGCTTATATCTTTTTTTACACTCAGATTTGGCTACGTCATTTCTAGTAGTGAAAATGGGCATGTGCATTGAGTGCTCTCAGCATCCAAGTTCATCACAAGTAATGCATAAATCAACCCACTGTAGCAGAAACATCATTATGTGTTAAAAGAAATACTTGTCATTCATGCATGTAATATATATCTCAACAGTTGAGTCTTAGTGAGAATGCCCTAGCAGTGATAACTTATTGTCCAGACCTGGTCTTGTTACATTCACAATCTGGAAGAGAAAAACGTGTCAAGTTTGGTGTCTCTGGAATCACAATTCAAAACCACAACTTATGGTGAAGTCGTATTTTAAACTGTAATTCTGAAAATGCCACTTTTAGAAAATTGGCATTTTCTTTCCTTAAATATTAGGGTGCCTGCTTCCTGCTCCCTTGTCTGGGGTGGGTGACAGCTGAGATTTTTGTGTTCCTTCTAGACAGCCACACACAATGGGAGCTTTCATGTGTGACTTGATGGGCCCTGATGGGCCATCCTGACAAGATGGGAGGGGTGACTTGGCCAAGGACTCACACTTACACCAGAATAGGCTGTGTTCTGTCCCCACACAAAGGGCTGCATACCTCCCAGTAGTGAAAGGCACCCCCAGGTAAAAGACCTGGACCTCAGGCCCTACCACTTCAGTACACTTCTGGACGTGTGGATAACCTGCCAGGAAGAATTATTGCTGTGCTACTACAAGGACTGCTGCTCTGGAAGAACTGCTGCCTGGCTGTGCTGACCTGCTGCCCTTCTTACCTGGGTGAGAAGAACTGGACCTGCATCTCTCCAACCCAGAAACCCGAGGGACTACAGGGCCAGCTGACTGGTCTCCTGATCTGAAGTCTCAGGGACATAAAAGATGTCCAACCAACTCAGCACTGCGACTGGACTCTGTGAGCCTGATTTGCCAAGTGGTGCCACCCCAGTCCTGGGTCCTTCGAAGCAGATCTTGAGGTGTTGCTCCAGCAGAACCATTGCATCTCTGCCGCTGCGTGGACAGAACTGGCACATATCTGCTGTTGCATACATAAAAATGGAGTACTGCTTTCTGAACAAGTACTGCAGCGCTTTCATTGGCGGGAGGTCCCTGCAACCCCATTGATGACCTCCTCAACGACAATGCCGAAATATGCATTGCAGCCACTGTGCTCATCAGAATTAGCACATCGCCTCAACGACAATAGGCCCAACACCCCATTCTGTCACATCTTGGCTCTGACGTTTTGCCACTGCTGCATGGGGAACTTTGATGAATCTCAACAAATCTCCTCAATGGCATTGTTCTAACCAGGGGAACACCCCCACACTAGGGTTCTAAAGTACTTTAGTTCAGTGGCCCCAATAAGGTCCCTGAAGCTGGTACACACTCCACCGCAGTCAGCCAGAACATCTGACTTTGTCCCAGTCTGGCGCGACCATTTATCCCCGGTTGGTTCTTTTTGCTTCTAAGCACTATTTTACAGTTTATTCTTTAAAAAACCATAGCTCAAGTCACGCTTATTGGATTTTAGTGTTTTTGGTCTTGTAAGTAAGTTGCATTTTTCTAACCAGGTGTGGTATCTTTTTTGCGTGCTGTTCTGTTTTACTGTTTGAAGTGTTGCACAAGTACTTTACACGTTGTCTCTTAAATTTAGCTTGACTGCTCTGTGCCAAGCTGCCAGAGGGCGAGCACAGGTTAAATTTAGGGTGCATTTGTGACTTAACCTGATTGGAATTGTAGTTTCTGCTTGATCAGGATACATACCTCTGTGAACCTGAAACTCAATTTCTAACAGGGATTATATGTTAAGTGTGCACAGCCGAGATGTGGCGTAGATTCTCTTTATCCAAGTGAGAATACTGGATTTGGGAGGCAGAATTACTTGTATTGCGGGGGACTGAGTCTGATCCCGCACCATGTGACACCTGTCAGCCTAATCCGGGTTTTGTTCCGGCTAACTAGCAGTGCCTCATTGCCATGCAATAGCAGGGATGATTGGGGCAACCGGGAGCATGACATGAATGACTCCTCGGGGGAATCATGGTCACTAAGATCTCATCCGTTTCTCTCAGTCACATTAGTCTCACATATGCAAGGACAATCAGAGGCAGAATATAGTTCAATAAGATTTTATTGAAGTAACTGCGTCTTAGATAATAAGGCATGTATTGCTAGGACGATGAAGCACAACTAGATTAAAATTGTGACAAGGAAAGTAAAACACAAAAATAACTCTACCATATTGTCACTAGAGTTTGTAGAGATAGTTTCTACCTTGTCTATGTTAGGGCACAGCATGTTAAGCTCTAATTCTGCTCTTTAGGTTTCCCCTGGGAAGGCATCATCCCTCATACCTGAGCAAGAGGCCTGTTGCCTACATAAGCAGCTGCACCGAAGCAATCAACATACAGTTGTGGTAACCTGGCTGGAATCTCCCTCTAACGTACATGGGTCAAAGTAGTCATTTTATAATAAAACAGGTGATGTTCCAAGAAAGGATCCCCACATAAGAGTGTGTATGTTTCTGTAAACATTGGAGACAAAGCGTACCACTTTTGCCACCAACCTATCCTACTGCAGCCTGCAGAAAAGCACAGAGTGAAAGAAATCTCTTGTTTAAGAATGAAGTGCTGACCTAGGCGAAGAACAGTTAGATAGAGAAAATAAAACAAGACCGCAAATGCGCCTACTGTTAAAATAATATAACAAAGCTAAAACAAAACATATCTAGGTTAAAGTGCACAGCGGCAGGCCTAGTTTGCTAAAATAATGTGTATAGAATTATGCCTAGACAACACCCTCCCCTTTCTGGTTCAAAGGTGGTACAAAGCCTAATTATGTATATAAAAACTACTAAAATTCATCCTAAGTCATATATATGTGAATGTCAATAATGACAAGTTAAAAAGACACTTGAGCATGTATGAAAAGGGCGATGTAAAATTTTAATTGTGGCATCAAGAAAAGCTGAATTTCAAAAGTCAGAGTCATTTTTAAAATAGCCAATTGAATCCGGGATAACTGAAGACAGGAAATCTTCCACTTCAGCAGGTAGTAAGATAGGAAGTTCATCGCTAAGGAAAACCCAGGAGCATTTGTGTTCCAAAGCCTGGGCTGCAGCCGAGGCAGCAGCATTCCGTGATGTACCCAACAGTGAGTTTAGAGCTGCATAATCCACAAAGGACAACTCATAAACAGCTTCCGGTAGCAAACGCACCCTCAACGCGCATGTCAGAATTAGAGCCCTCAGCGAGACCATCAAAAGATCAGCGTCCAATGAAAGTAAGCTCTGCGTAGGAAGACAAACTTTCAGTGCACATTCAAAAGGGCACCAGGGGCACCGAAACACAGGCTGCAAACGATGCAAAACTGGTCTGAATGACAGAGACCAGTCGCACTCCAATTGCTCCAGGATTTATGCTCCAAAGTACTGCATCATGCGTTCACGACACAGCTGCGTTGGTGGAAGCGCTTTCAGTCCTCCTTGTTATCCATTGTGCCATTGCGCAAAAAAAGTAGCAATAGCAACGCAAAAAAAGTAGCAACAGCAAGATGCCACCTACTATAGCCAAAGTTATCAGAAATCCCCCTAAAATACTGGAAAAAATACTGAGTGGATGGCTGAAGGTATTAGGACAAATATAGAGGAGAAGGTGGGAATGAAACTGAGAACCAACAGCCTTAAAGAAATGTGCGATTCCAGTAGTACTGGACGCATTAAATATCCATCCAACAAGCTCACCAAAGTGTCTCAGAAAATTAGTACTTAAAAGGGACTGTATCTCGCTGATGACCTCCCAACCTGAAGCGCATAAGTCTCATGTGCAGATGTAAGCGCCACATGTTTTTGAAACAGTAAGGCCTTGAGTCTGCTCAACTTGTCAAAATTCACATTTGAAGTAGCGATACGTGGCCAGATCTCAGCTACTCCCTTCTGTTGTGTAGGAGGAAAAAGTACATTCCCACAGCATGCCACAATTTTTGAGACTGAAACGACAAACTATTCCAGCTCGCATCCCGCAACAGCTAGCACTATTAAGGAGCACATAGCTGCCATCGAGAGTACCTGGAACGTAAGTCTAATCAAGGGGACTGGGACTCCCTTCAGATAACAAGCCAAGTTTGCTGCCGAAGTGTTACATGCCCTGTGCAAGGACAGCTGTTTACAAACCATCGAATAGCTGTCAGAAGTCTTGCATTCACTACTGCTAAGAAATACCTCTTTTTTGCCACTGAGACATTTGTACGAGAAGGGTAGCTCCCACACCTCGTGTATGTAACTATCTCCTAG
Source organism: Pleurodeles waltl (assembly GCF_031143425.1). Lineage (NCBI taxonomy): Eukaryota > Metazoa > Chordata > Amphibia > Caudata > Salamandridae > Pleurodeles > Pleurodeles waltl. The sequence continues at coordinate 1,674,715,330 of NC_090444.1, read as the reverse complement.
TCTTTCATATCTGCCCACCAGAATGTGTTTTAAGCAGGACTTGAACTGAAGTGTTGAAATAGGCAGATTGATGACCCCATGTATTAACCACTCAGCTGAAGGTATTTCAGCCACCATAAAAGGCAACTTTTCTAATTTCTCAACATTTAACATGACATAAGTTGCTTCCTTCTTAGCCATTAGTTGTTGTTGTTGCATTAAACGTAGAAAATATGTCCCTTGCGCTAGCGTGCGGCCAGGGAACGCAACCTGCTTTCAGTGTTTGTAGTGTCCAGCCTAACTGTATAATGGATCTTAGTTGACTCTGTCCATGGTGTAAAGAGGACATGTTGCTCTGAACTATATCTATTGCAGAGGAAATTATGTTATTAAAGGTGTATATTCGGTCGGTTAGGATATTAATCAACAGCTAATGCCTTCTGTAAATTTTCCTGATCTATTTGCCATAACCGGGCAGCAGCTTCTTGTTCAGAAAGCTTCCAAATGTCCTTATAGACTGCACATAAGAAGAGTTTTCTGTGTTGTTTTCTGGGGCCTAACAGAAAATCTTATAAGTAAGTATTAATAGACAGAAGACTGAGGTGTTCTCGAACAGCAACTAGTGAGGAACTCTTCAACCATTGCTGGCATAGTTTCCCTGCACTGTATGTTGTTACTATACCCACCTGTTCAGATGACACATAGCAAGGGTCAGGCCTACTTGTTTTAAAAACCTCTGGGAGTTTACAAAACGTTTATGACACCCATTGGTATCTATTGGCCACAATACCACCCATCAGGACGTGAAAGTGAAGCATTAAATATGCCGTTTTGGACCCATTCATTGAGCTGATTTTCTGTTGCATTGGTAAGCCTTTAACAATGGTAAAGTTTTGCAGGGGAAGGAATGCTGGACGCATTCAAATCCTTAATCTTTGCTAAGCCTCAACAACTTGTCTGTTTTACTGTTTCATTCAAAAATATCATTTGAACAGGTATCAGGCACGCTCTAAACAATGCTTCCTTTCCCCTTATTTGCCACTTTTTTGTTCCCCACACACTTTGTAAGTCAATTGACTTCAACCAATATTCATAGCCTTCTATAGCCAACCGGAAAACAAAGGAATCCAAATAGATGAATTTTGTATCTGTAAATGATATATGTATATTTTCCATAAATGGCAATTTAAAATAATATGACTCAGCATTTTTAACATTGTGCTCAGAAAAATATGCACATTTTTCAGAATATGTTTTAGAACTCCCTTGTTTTGGAGTCGGGCAATGAACCCATTGTGTGTAATAAAAAATAGTCTTTGGGGTACTTGCTCTGTGAATGAAATGGTGTCCATAATAATAACAGAATATGTCACCATAATTTTCATTGGATTGATTAACATAATCATTCTCAAATACAATAAAATACTACAACTCAGTCATTTTAGAATCAACTGTTTTCACATCCCAGTCATCAGAAACAACTCCGGGTATTATTACATCATTCATAGAAAGTTTAAACACATATGGTATTTGAATGACCTACGTCCGGCCATATATATCAAATGTGACCTTATCCCAAACAATCCCATCAGGAATTGGTATAGCGGAAATGTTCATGAAAGACAAGTCTCTGCGGACCTTATGAGAAGAAAAATGGGTTTTAGGACCTTATCCACCAATTGAACTGTAGATCTTTCAGGAAGGTAATGACCATGTATTAGTAGAAAGAAAGTAATAACAAAACCAATCCAAAGGAGCAAATCTAACACAGTCAAGGAAAGCCACAGATAGTTCGATGGGAGAACAAGGTAATTTGTTTTGAGCCAAATTATCAGCTTACGTGTTCTTGACAGTTCAGATGTAGAGGAGGCAGATGAGTCTGAAAAGGTGTCATTGATGTCAGCAAAGTATCCAGAAGATTTGTGCAAAACACTGGAGCCGTATTTGAAGGAGTAGGACTAGTAGAAGTCTCCTGTGGTGGTTCACAATAAATGACACCATCCGCTTGTATAGAGGTCAAGTCAAATCAATCAGCAATTTCTGTGTTGCCCGTTACAATAGATGTTAGAGGAACTAATGAAAGATCATTTTCCACCCTTCCCAAGCTCGGAGAGGTGTCAGCGTTCCTGCTCAAAACTTGTAGAGGGACTTCTCGACCAGTAGTGTGAGTGATTCAGGTACTACTGGTTGTTCCTCTTGGTTTGCTGGGCAGGATTGGCCACATGGTGTAACTTGACATTGTTGATGGAGACAAAGCGGTTTTCTTTAGAACCAGGCAGCGGTGGTAGTCTAACACTTCTGGTAGAGTGTATTGCCAGGACTGGAACTGGTACACAATAGGAAGGAAGGACAGAACTCCCTTTTCCACAGCAACTTTTTCACGTACTGGATCCCCAACCTTTGGAATCCAGCCAGTAGATGTTTTTGGTACATCCTTAATTCCTACGGAAGCAGCACTGACAGAAGCATTATCCTCACTGAACTGTTGTAATTTCTGTAAGACAGTGAGACGTTCATTTATGTAAAAAGGTGTTTCAGCCGCCTCCACGCCAGAACCATCAAGATCTGGAACATACATTTGAGTTCCAAACAGGCACTTGTATGAAGTGCGACCCCCCTGGTACCTTCTAGGCAGGTTGTGGAGTTGGATCCCTAACGAAGCCATGATGTCCCTGAATGCCCCTGAGGTGAAAGCAGGGCCCTGGTCCGATTGGAAAGACGCGACTGCATATGTGCCGATAAAGACTTGCAAATCTTTAATAACAGTCAGAGTGTCAGCCAAACGTTGTGGCCACAACAAAGATAGAAATCTGGAGCAGGAGTCAACAGCGACTAAGATGTATTTGTATGCACTGTCAGGAGTCAGGGGGCCACAATGGTCCAAATACACACATTGTAATAGTTTGTTAGTGTTGGACCTGGCCCTTGTGGCAAGTTCATCCCCTGACTTTTTGCCTAATTCCTCCTATTTTTATTGACCTCTCACTGTTGGCTCTATTACTCTGAGTACTTTATCACTGCTGATAAGTGCTAAAGTGCAGGTGCTCTCCCATCTAAAGTAGGTATGATTGGCTTATACCGAATTGGCATTTTTAATTTACCTGTAAGTCCCTTGTACAGTGGTATCCCTATATCCAGGGACTGTAAATTAAATGCTACCAGTGGGCCTGCAGCGCTGCTTGCGCCACCCATTGAAGTAGCCTTTCAAACCTGTCTCAGGCCTGCTAGCGCAGGGCCTGTGTGCGCAGTTTTCTGCCACAGGGACCTGGCATCTAAATTTACTTGCCAGGCCCAGAACTCCCCTTTTACTACATGTAAGTCACCCCTAAGGTAGGCCCTAGCTAGTCCTACGGTGAGGGTGCTATGTATGTAGAAGGCAGGACATGTGCCAGGTTGCGTGGCCTGTCCTGGTAGTGAAAAACAGCCTAACTTGGTGTCTCATTGCTGTGAGTGCTGCCTTCTCATAGGATTGCATTAGAAATGCCCTGCTTTATATGTAGGGAGTATTTTCTGATTTATGAGGGGTAGCGTAGGCATGTTTGGTATGGTTGTAATGGTGGTAAGAAATGCTGCTTACTGGTGTAGGTGTCTTTTTTATTTCTATTACAGAAATGCCACGTCTAGAAAGTGAGCATTTCTCTGTGCTTATGACTCTGGTGTTTTGCAGCTTGACTCCAATCCACATCTGGGCAGAGTGACAGTTGGGCTTTGTGCATACTTTTCAGACAGCCTGTACACAAGGAGGGTGGAGGTGTCACAGAGGTGCATCTGCATAATGAATAGTCTTCCTGAGCTGATAGAAGGGAGAGGCAGGGCACACCCACATTTGTAAAGGTTGTGCCCTGGCCTCACACAATAGGGTTGTTTACCCACAACTGATGTTGGAGCCTGTGCTGGAGGAGAGAGGGGGCACTCCCAGAACCAGTGGTAACTGGTTGGAACCTCCTCTCCCCTTCCATTGTAAAACACTGTAAAGACTGAGTATAAGTAGAGGAGAGTTTTCCCCACAATGGGGAGACATTTTGGAACTGAACACAGAATGCTGGAAGAACTAACCAGGAACTGCCATGGACTGCTGCTGCCGTGCTGACCTGTGATTTTTCTATGACAAGTGCTTTGGTGTAGTAACGTGTTTCCTGGCTACTGCTTATGTTGCAGAATACTAAGTAACCTGTGTGTTACATGTGACTACTGCTAGTTCTGCAGAGAAACTAATGTGTAACGTTCTGACAACTGCTAAGGTAGCAGGATATTACTGATATGTGGTGTTTGGTCTAATAATTGCGTTGTGTACAATACAGTATATTTTAATATAACTTGGTGTTGTGTTTCCTTTGTGGTGGGGATAGTGTGTCACGTGTGTTGTGTGTGTTGTGCAAACACTTTACACATTGCTTCAGGGATAGGCCTGACTACTCGTGCCAAGCTACCAAGGGAGTGAGCAGGGGTTATCTTGGACATGTAACTCCCTTGCCCTGACTAGAGTGGTTGGGTTCTGCCTGGCTTAGGTGCATACCCTAGCCAATCAGAAACCCCATTTCTAACAGTTAGAAATTAAGAAGGGTGTCTGTGGTGGACGTTTGACAGTGGACCCTTTAATTTGTTGGCAGATATCACAACAAAGAATATACTGCATGGTCTGTTTGTATAGACCTGGCCACCAATAACGATATGGTAGCCGCCACACAAGCATGGGCAGAGGCAACTCCCTCATGTGCTGCTTTGATCAACTCTGGTTTATTAGGAATTACTCAAACTCCCACGCCTGGAATTTTTACTTCTGCGTCAAGGAAGCCTCCCATCCAGTAAGAATATTTAATGGGATATCCTTTAGGTAAAGGTGTGCCATCAGAGGAGGCTTGCACCGCTGCCAGTATTTCATCGTCTGGTTTCGTTCTAGAATGAGTTACTGCCGCAACAGAAGCCATAGCTACTGCCGATTTGGCTTCTTCATCAGCCAGTGTATTTCCAGCAACATGTATTCTAACACGCTGGTGTCCAAGTGTATGTACAACATGGACATTTGAAAGCATTTCCTTCAGATCCGCTACTTTTGCCCACAGAAGTCTGTGTTTGATGGTGTTACCTTTGGGATCTCAGAACCCATTCTGGCACCAATAATGCAGATATTCAGTGAAAGACTGGACACAACAGTAGGAATCACAGACAATCAGTGTTAGTTGGTCAGGATTTGTATGTTCCAGTGCCATCACCAGAGTCTTTAGCTCTGCTAGTTGTGCAGTGCAATTCCCTAGGGTTCGCTTAAAGGTGTGTTGTGGATAGAATTTACTACCCTCCATATAGCTGCTTATGACTGCGCTAGCAGCGGAGTATTGATGCTTTGTGCCTATAGCAGGTTGTGCTGCGCAATTAGTGTACATGACTCTTGGATATTGATCAATAGGCAATGGATTCGCTGGAACTGGGTATTCTAGTTCATATTGCAATAATTCTTGAGTTTGTAACTTTGGATCAAAAATATAGTCAGCATCAGTTGCTGTCAGAGACGTTGCCTATTGGATCCAACGTGGATGTAATGCTTTAGTGTTTGGAACGCTGGCTTTGGTAACAGCCTCGAGGTCTGGGATTGGGGATTCGACGATAATGCATTTCCCTTGGGCTAGTGAATGGCAGCCATCTGAACAGCAGTGAGAATTTTCTCAGTGGGAGCAAATGTTGCTCTGCTGTTGAATACAAATGTGATTTGTATGCAATCGGAACGGTCTCACCTTCATTAAATGGTTACATAGGTGAAACCAATGGCACCAGCAATTACTCTGATGGCCAGATGTTTTTTTATTGTCCCTTGTGTGTAGGTGTTGTGCTGCAAGCAGGTCTTGTTGCAATGCTTTGAGAATGCGTGTGTGTTCGACTGTCCAGAATTTACTAGAAAAGTCAGGACGTAGCAAGTCATATAAGGGTTTGATGCATGATGCGTAATCTGGACTGTATGTTCTGCCAAAATTTAG